>NC_071338.1:33450000-33750000 GCF_027744825.2 Synchiropus splendidus | reverse complement strand
CAAGAGCTACATGATCAATGCTGACTCCACGGTCGCCATGTTGGTTTTGGAGTTTGTTGTTGTCATCAACTTTTGACTCTGGGCTGCTCCCCCTGCTGGATATATGGGTGAACAGCAACCCAAGGAAGACATGGAAGCATGTGATCAGTGACAGGAACATGGTTTGAAACAGACGGGTGCAATTTCGTACTTAAAGGGAGCGGAAATGGGCCTAAAGTGGGACAACTAGGTGTGGGAGGGGCCGCAGGCAAGCTGTACAAAGGGAAGTGACATACTTGTATATGAGATTATTGATCGATCGAGTAGCTTTTAAGGGGTGACGTGGTTGTATTGCACAGTTTAAGGAACAGCTTGAGCGTGTTGTTACTGTTGGAGCGACAGTGAGTGAAGAGCCCCAAACAGAAGTGTGTGTCGTGTTCGTGGCTGAGGGAGCGGCTCGCGCTGCAGCCTGAGGTGCTGAAAGCTGTTCCACTTTCTCATGGTGTGTCCAGGCAAAGGGAGCAGCTGGAGAGCAGGACGCAGAGCCAGCTGGACGACCTGCTGCTGCGTGTGTCCAGCGAGCAGAAGCAGAGCGGCAGCCTGGCTCGAGACAAAGCCCAACTTGCCGCCCAAGTCGGACGGCTGGAGTCGGAACTGGAGCGCAGCATACTCTCCAGCAGGTAGCGGAAACCCCCACCACTGTTCACTCATAATGGCGAGGCGGCCGTCATCTGTGAGCGTGTCCAAGTGTCACCTGTTCTTCTTTCTCACTGTTCATGACTTTACTTTTGTCAGTGACCTTCTCCCCTTTGGCAGATGCTCAGTTGAATTTTTTACAAGCCTTAGCTGAAGTGTCGGCATGGGATGGGAAAGTACTTTTTCATGTTCTGGAACCATTTTTCTGGAGGTCCACCCCCACTCCTGGCTGGTGGATATGTTGTCCTCAAAGATGGCTGAGGAGGCAGAGGGAGCATGGTGCTGACCGCCACCTCTGTTGCTAGTTCAAATTCTCCGAGTCACTCAGTTGTTTTTTTCTTGGAGAGTTTGATCCAGGAGAGACTCCTCTGGATGACTGAACTCCTGGAGAGAGAGTCTAGGGAGAGAAGCTCTTGTTCTCTGGGTCACTCCAAGCGAGAGCAGAAACCCAGTGGAGAGTCCGCTCGCTCAGCTCTTCCCTCCGAGTCTGTACACTTGTCCCCTGGCTCTCTTGACGATGACTCCTTCCTTCTGTTGTGCCTCGCAGGACGGACGAGGCGAGGATGAGTGTGCTGAAGCGACAGAAGAGGAGGTCTCAGCTGAAGGAGGAGAAGAGCCGTCTGTACCTGCAGGCTGCGGTGGCGGCCGCAGAGCACGTGTCCCTGGAGAGAGACCGCCTTCTGCTCATGGTAGTGAGACGCCGCTCTGGATTTACTGTGTTGATAAGCTCACGTGCCTGCCATGTTTTATGGATGCCGTGTCAGCCTGGACTCACAGGGACAGTAGTCCTCTGAAGCTGACTTCATAATTGATCACAATCACAGCGTGAGCGTGAAATCCAGTGAATGTTTGATGAGGTTCACAGTCGGAAGCTAACACTGCAAAGCTCCTTTGCGTTTTGCTTCTGTCACTGTACTTTCTGTCAGTGTGCGTGTGCGTGTGTGTGATATTGTTGTACTGCATTGAGCGTTTTTCTCTTTGTGTTTGACTGAGAGTGTATGTGTTGTTACGAATGATGTTCTGCTGCAGCGCTGTGCAGTGAGACTGGTCCCTGGGTCCCAGCTCAGCTCAGCTGACTGGCTCCTTCTCCTCAGGCGTCTGACCTCCAGCAGCAGAGGGATCAGTTCATCATCCGGATTCAGAGTGACGCGGTTCAGTTCGGCAGGCTGGAGCAGGAAGTGAAGGTGAGTCTCTCCGCCGTCTCACGGGTTTGTGTGTCCACGGCTGGCTGGAGCTTCCTTGACACCAGTGAGGTTTGCTCTCTCATGCACCTCTACTGCAGCCTGTACTTCACACAATTGGGGATGACCTCATGAGCAAATACTACCTGCCCTACTCCTACTGCAAACGTGGCACCAACATAGCAGCGCTGCCAAGACGTGTAGTACTATCATTTTAACAGCAGGTACCACCATGAATACTACACCTATAAGCAGTGACGAGGCTAAACCTGCCTCTGCTGCAGCATCACCTGCGCCATGTCTGAGAGCTCACCGTTACAGGATAGCAGCTCATGTGACTGTCACAATCACAAATACTACAATTAGTCTTGAGCACTACATTAGCAGTACAGCAGCCGCAGCTTTCCACCTGCTACTCCAGCAAGTATTACACTTTTAACTACATTTGCTAGTATTACTTCGACACAAAGTATCTTCACGTCAAGTACTTGTGGAGTCCCTCTAAAAAACAGCTGGTACTGCATCCATTACTGCAGCAACTGTAGCTCCTACTTCATAACAGTGGCCCATGCGACTACAAGAACTTACGCAACTAATACTTCTCCAACAACAATGCAATGCTTGAAAGACACATTTAGACACATTCAATACCAGCTACAACAACGATACATTCCCCTTCCTTCATCACTGATGAGGCGTTCACTGTTCCTACCTCTGCTTATACCCATGAACTGTCTCTGCAACCATGTCTTCTGCAGTACTTATGACGACTGCACTATGTCACCCGAGTACTCCTTTGACAAGTGTCTCAGTACACCTGTCAACTCTAAGCTGCCACTGAACTGAGATCAAATCCTGCTTCCAGTACTAGATCGGCTACTACTGCCACTTCTACAAGCACGACACTTACTCACTGTATTGTACTTTTATAGCACCTCCATTACCTCCTGCTTCAGTATCCATCACAACTAGTAAAACCTCAAGACAATTAACAACTGCAGTACATGTACTTCTTCTTCTTCTGTTGTAAAAGTTTGTCTGCACGAGTACAGCTTTACCATGGCGGGATGTTCGTCTGCAGTATCCTTCGTGCACGTCACAAAGCTTGACCGCTGGTCATAATGTTTGTGCTCAACTCCTAATACGCCACAGTGGTTCTGTTGCTGCGGTGAACCTCTGACTCGGTTAGCGCTAACCCGACTTGACTCGGCTCCTGGACTCGAACCTCACACCTCCTGATAATTGAACCTTAATAATTCCGTCACCATGGCAACATGTCTTTGTTGTGCCCGGCTGAAACCTGTGATTGACTGCTGTCCGGGCTCCTGCTGGGGGAGGATCCTGTGACTGACAAGAGACTGTGTGTGATCATGTGGGCTGGCTGCGGTGCCTCACTCCCCAGCGAGTCTCCCGCTGTTGCGCTGCCGAAGCTACCGCAGGGACACGAGCATCTGCGGTTCTGACAAATGAATGGTGTATCTATAGCAACAGAGGGGTTCTGGACGGAGCAGCTGCTCTGCTGGGCCGTCTCCAGCGTTTGTTGTGAGCATGAACAGCTGCCGAGGTTCCAGCTGAGATCTCCAGCTTCCCTGAGCCTGCCTCCACTGCAGGGCTTCTGAACAGACGCCCAGTAGCTCTGGAAGAGGCTGCTCCAGCCCTGGTCTCTGGTGGATGCCCCAGCCCCTTTGCTTCATCTGTGTAGACCAGTGATTCTTAACCATGGGGCCCATGGTTGGAGTCTTGATGTAGCTCTCGCTGATGGAGAAGACCTGGACACAACAGGAAACAGGGATTTGGTGGGTGGAGGAAGAAGTCCAGGGCTCTAAAGACGGCTGCAGGTGACTCTGTGTCTGGGGTGGAAGATGAGGCTGGCTGCTGGGATCAGAGGAACAGACCAGGTCTGAGGGTCACGCAGGTTGGCTGGAATGGCGACAGAAGAGATGGTTCGTACTGGAAGGACACGTGTTGGGTGGTCATGAGAGGAGTGCAGATGGTTTGCAGGTGAGACGGGCGCAGACACTACTGCCTGGCTAACGTTGCTGCTCCCAAACTTCCCACAACAAGACAGACATCTGACAACTGAGCTGAACATCTGCCAGCTGGTGGCGGTCTTAAAGAGGAACAGGTGATGTCCGTGGAGGAAATGGATGCTGACGAGGGATTCGGCCGACACAGTCAAACAAGTCCTTGATGAAGCAACTCACCTGTGTTCATTCACCCTCAGAGGCGTCTCGCTTTGGATGAAGCTCAGTGTTTCGTGTTATTACATTACACCTCCAGAGGGCTGCGCCACACTCCATTATTGATGGGCAATTCAAATGTATGCCTACGTCCCTGTGAAAACACCTGAAAGTGTTTAATAATTCAGCCAGGCTGGTATAAATAGCGCTGTAATCTGCCCTGTGACGTCAGGATGCCTTCGTTCCTTGCTCTCAATCTGCTGCTTTTGTGTCCTTGATGGGAGCAGCTGATGTAGAGAGGTCCAGACGCCTCCTCTCCAGCTGCTGTGGGTCAGTTCTGAGGTCAGCTGAGGGTCGTGGTCTCAGCGGCGTGTCCTGGCTCTGTCCCAGGGCCTCCTCCTACTTGGACAGGCCCATGAGCCCTCTTCCTGCACTTTCTCAAACCTGGAGCTGCAGACACTGGAGGCGACCTTGTGGCTTTTCTTTTTTACCTCTGCTGCCTACCAGACTCCAGATCCAGGAGCTTGGAGCCCTCGTGGTCTGTCACGGCACCAGGCCTCTCCGCTCGGATCACTTCCTCCAGTGTTCATGTTGGCTTCACCGAGCTTTTGAGAACATGCCACTCAGATCAGCCAGAGGAAAGTGGGACTCTTGTCAATGCAGGACAAACAGGAGAAGTGGCTGCCTGCTCCGGTGTCAAGTCACACAGTGTGTGGAGCCTGTCCACTCTCTTTCCTCGCTGCTTCCACATTGCCTGAAAACCTCATTCTGTTGTCGCTGGTCAGTGAGGAATCCAGTAGCCACTGAGACTGACTACGGCGAGGCGCGAGTTCAACGCCGACACGATTGCCTGTTGGCTGTCAAGGAGACGAGCAACGCATAGGAAACAATCACCATTTATTTATCTGTTGTGTTCTACTGATGATGTGCGTAAATGCAGACACACTTGTAAACAGACAGGAGTCTGAGGTCAGATTGACTCCCTGGATCAAGGGATGAATGTGTGAAGGTGACATAGATGACGTGCGGAAGTGGTTAAACACTGATGGGCCAAAACATTTTTGCATGTGAAGACAAGAAGTGTTCCACTACAGCCAACGGGTGTCATTTTTCAGAGAGCACTCCATCTGAAACTCTGAAAAAAAACTGTTACGCTACAATATGAACGTGGATCCTGCGATACATTTCTGACTTAACCAATCAGAGCCCAGGGAGTGGAATGGAAGAGAAGCGGGTGGTAGCGGTTGCTAACGTTCAGGACTCGCAGCAACAGAAACCTGCTGCGGTGCGTCTGTGTACGAGATCTATCACAAAGTCACAACCTGAAGTCGCCCACCACTAATGTCTGGACGTGATGCGTCATGAGGAAGTGCTGCCAGCACGGGTACGACCCTCAGAGGCGCGACTCGTCCCCCTTCTCATGCACCTTCAAGAACGTGAGGGACGTGACAAAACTGATTTTAGTGCCTAAAACAACCTGACAGGGAAACAAAACTGGTCAGGCATTCTCTGGATGGACAACTGGGAGGAGGTCCAGGGCAGACCCGAGAAAGCTGGAGGGATTGCATCTCACAGTTAAACACCTCGGTATTAGGGCAGAAGAACCGGAGGTCTAGACCTCTTCACTGCGAAGGCTGCCCCCGCTACCCAAGAGGTTGGGTGGAGGGTCGAAAAGAGGCTTTGTACGAGAGAGGCGACTGAAATGTAAACTGACGATACGACTATTTCCACTGAAGCTGGAAGTCATCACTGTCGACATTGGTATTTTACACACAAAACCTCTGAAGGAGTAAAAGTGATTGGCTGTGACTAAACACGCCCGTTCCGACATGTCGGAAGTTGGTTTGGGCTCAGCATCTGTTGTCGGACAAGTCACAGATCGTAGCTCAGAAACGAGGGGTGAGTCAGGCAGCATGGAACCGAGCGAGCCTCCCGTCTCACGCCGCTCCACCCAGACCTGCTGAGCACAGCTGGGCAACTGACTTCAGGTCATCTCTTCAGACGCAATAACCCTGAGGACCCGCCTACCCACAGAGTTCTGGGGACGATGGGCTTGTTGTGTTGAGGTTCGAATGGCTCACCTGTGCCAAACCTGGGCTGTGCAACCGTCTTTGCTCTTTCTGGACTGTCCATGTGGCTATGGGTTTAGCCTTTATTGGACAAATACTCCTTCGTATTTCTACTCCATGAGTGAAAATGGCTTTTAAGCAAGAGGTTGTCAAGCCGCGTTCTCTGACGCATCCCCAATTCCTCTGAGTTGGGTCCTGATGGCTTTCTGTTCACATTGCTGACATTTCCCTCAGAGAGGGGGTCAGTGTGTAAAGGGCACACACTCAAGTCTCTTCCGCCAGATTGGGTTTACATTCAAAATTCTAATCACATGACAGCTGGATTATTGGCTTCTTTAGCTTAGTCTGAGGCACGAGAAGCGCAGTCGCACATTCCCTGGCACAAACACTGGCAGAAGCCGTAGACCAGGCACACCGTCAGGCTGGACGGCACCAAGCTAACACACACGATTCCCAGAGTCACTCTCTGGATCACCAGGAGATAGATTCCCAGAGGCAGCGAGCCAAAGTACAAGAAGCCCAGGAGCCAGACCAAGATGCGCGGAATGTGATCACAGAACTTGGTCAGAGCATCTTGGTCGTTGGGCGACGTCGAGCCTGTGGATACCGAGTCCAGACTCTGCTCTGCGTAAATGTCAGAGCTGCCGTTGTGAGCCGGCGAGTTCTGCGCGTCGCCCTGCACCTCCATGATCGTGATGACCAGGCAGTTGGAGGAGTCACGGGACGGGCTGGAGGAAGGCAGACTCTTTGGTGTCAGAACCACCTCCCCGTTGTGGTCCGAGTTCCAGGATTTGTCCTGCATCGCCAGGTGGCACATGATGTTGGCATCGTCCGGCAGCGCTGACACCTCGTACCCGGTGACCGCAGTCTGGTGTCGACAGTAGGGGCAACAGATGGACCCGGCCCCGTCGGCTACGCCCAGGATCTTGTTGAGACAGCGGGCGCACACCCGGTGCAGACACTCCAGGATCTTTGGTCTGCGGCTGTGAATGTTGAAGCGCTGGTAGCAGATTTTACACTCCAAGTCTTCAAGTGGGGGACAGTTGTGCTCCTCTACCTCGTTCTGGGAGCGGCTCATCTTCTGGTCATGTCCTGAGGAAGACACAGAGGAGCAAGACGATGAAGTGGAACGTACTTTTGGAATATTTGCTGAAACATCACAGGCATTTTACAAACGGTGCCCTCACCGGCTACATCAGAAAACAGAGCTTCCCAGCGTAGGAGGCCCCTAGATCGCCAAAGCACTGTTTACCAAACGTCTCCTGACTGAAGCATGAAGTGGACTGTCCCGACCCCAGACATTTTCTTTGCTCAAAACTGATTCGTCTGACTAGATGTATCGGGGTTCTCAGACAGGTGCTGAGAAGCAGACCTGTGTTAGAACGCGGCTTGTGGGATGGAGGTCGCTACTTAGCGGTTTGTGCCGACGTCACGTGGTGCGTGGCTTGTGTCTGCACCCACATCTGCGCTCATCAATGATTCATGGTGGGGCATACGTGTCCTAGTGCAGAGAGTACAGGTCGATACCCATCTCTCTGGAGATGTCCTGCGTCGTTGACATGTTCTTTAGTCAAGACTTGATGCTGTAAATATGTTGAACCTTCTCTGCTGGTGTGAATTCTGGATGCTTTTGTTGACAGATGAAGCCGATAAGGCCGTGCACGGGGAGAATATCAACAGCAGGTGCTCTCCTTTACCCAGAGGTGACCGCTGACTTCTCTTTGCTCTGGCTTCACTGCTCCATCGCCTGATGAGGCGACTGGTGATAATGACGACTCTTATGAGGTCCACCTTCACAGAGCTCGACTTGTGTCGAGTAGGGATGCAGCGAATAACTCGGCCCAGGCGTCAGTAAACATTCAGCTTCAGTGGTGGCGTGAGTCAGAACCAAGGCTTAACAGCAGCGTGCGACGCAGCGGAACAACATGCAGAGCAGGTGATTGTGCCGCTTCAAATCCACATTGTGTTGTGATAGAGCGATGTGCTCAGCTGGTCCAATCAGCTCGGCCGACCTGTGACGACGCAGAACGTTGATATGATTATATCAGAAACAGGCAGAATTTCATGTCTTCAATGAAACGTCAGCGTCCGCACCACGTGCACACACTTGAACGAACAGGAAAATACGTGTCAAACCTCCAGAAGTTTGCACACAGCTGGCTACACTTCCGGTGACCTCAGCCTCAGTGGCTGCAGAGGAAGTCGACGTGGAACAAAACAAGCGTTTTTCAGATTCTGTGATCATTCAGTGACATTCCAGCTCAGAATGGAGCAAATTGTGGAGTAAAGTGCGGAATAGCTGCATGAACGTACGAAGGACAGTGTAGCAGGCTGTAAATATTGTCACACAGTGTATATGTGCTTGAACATTAGGAAACAGGTCCAAACGTCATCGCTGTCAGTTCTGTCGCTGCGCTGGTGAGTAGCCACGTCACCCACATGATTGTGTTCAATCACATTATCCAACGTTGTCATCTATGGTCGACCGAGCCGATCGGAACAGCCGAGCCCATCAGGAACTTACACCCGCAAAATGATCCAGTTTCACCTCATGGAGGGAGGGATCCTTGTGGGAGCCGCCACCAGGCCAAAGACTGTCTGCAGCGCAGAGCTAACAGAGCTAACAGAGCTAACCTGACCTGTCTGACTTCCAAACTGTATTGATGCTCATGGACTGTCAACGTTGGCTCTGGGCTTTAAAAGGGGGCTCTGAACAACTAAACGCACCACAAAATACATGTGAAGAGAGAAAGAATCACTGTTGTTATGAAGCAAGTTCAGGCAGAGAAGCCAAGGATTTGTCTGGAAACTACAGTCACATCATGCAAAAGAGAAGTGATCCCATCCAAACAGTGATTTCAAGTCAGTCAACACATCAATGAACCATGATATAGTTTGCCATATTGCCGCCTCTTTCTGGACACATGGGAAACAAAGACATTTTCTGCCATGTGTTTCTGCCAACAGCCTGGCAACAGAACAAGCCAGTGTTTCACCAGTGAAGAGGGAGTTTCTACAGGGCTTTATGATACTGAGCAGTGAATCACTAGGTTGAAAAATACTGCCGTAGGGTACAAACTTTTCAAAGCATGAGGAACCCTGGCAGCTGTCAGCCGAGACACCAGGGAAGACAGGCTTGGGAAGAAACATCAGACAAAAAAACAAATGCCACTGGAATATTTATAGATTAAAAAAAAAAACCAAAAAAAACATTTAACGCCATTGATCCTGAGATGCTGGTCTCAGAACTGGAAGGATGTGGGATCAGAGGCAGGAGGCGACGGTATGTGAAGGAGCAACCTCATGCAAAATTCACTTGTTGTATTCAGAGCAGTTTGTCGGCTCCTTCAGCGTCAGCGGTGGAACTGACGTGTCACATCAGGGGCAGGGAACATGGCAGCTGTTCGGAGAGCAGAAGAGCGTCCCGGAGAGACAGACACACATTTTTAGACCACGAGTTGGAGGCGGTTTGATTCATGATGACATGATGTTGCTGGTCCATGATCGAGGGAGATGAGAGCTTGAGATCCACCAGCAGTGTCTTCGCTGCACAGCCAACTGGCTCCTGAATGTGCTGCTTCCTCAACATGCTTCTCTCTAATACCCAACGGTGCTGGTCAGCTCGAGCTGAAGGACCAGACGTCCCTTTTGTCTCTGCCCAGCATGTCCTGGGTCTGTTTCTGAAGCAAACTACCTGGTCAAGTTTCAAATGTCAACAAGCTGCAGAGTGTTGGACACTACAGTCTCTCTTGACTGGACACTGTTTGATGATGGAACTCAGGAGTGGAGTTTGTCTCCAACACCATGGTTTGTTGACGTCTCAATAGAACAGTGAACTCTGCAGTGCAGAGATGAGAAACTCAATGTTTCAGGTCTCTGGTAGAAGCCGCTGGTGTCTGACAGGCTGCTCTGCCAGCTTTATTTAGGGGTTAAACTGAGCCGTCTGTCTGCTGTGTCTCATGTCTCTGAACAGTCGGTGAGGAACTCGCGCAGTAAACCTCTTCCTTCTTTAACGACATGAAAGATACACCGCTGCAGCTTCAGCAGAACTGGCAGTGACTCCCCGCGTGCTGAATAGTTCACTCCTGTGTCTGTTCTGCAGAAAGCTTCTAAACATGGACAGCTGGTTAGTGCTCTCAGATCGGACGAAGCTTCCCGCTTCCACTGAAGCTCCTCATCAACTTGCTGTGAGGTCCACATGTCATCAGTTTGCCAGGCGAGACCTCGTCCGGCCGGGAAGCAGGACCAAGCGAGCGGACGTCTCTCTGAGTGGAGGCCAGGCAGGAGGAGCACGTCTGATGAGCTTGACCTGTCAGTCATCTGTGGTCACCCTGGAGACGGTTGGACAGAAGACCGTTCCTGGGCTCCAGCCAGTCTGGGTCCTGACCTGGAGGAGACGAGACGCTTGGACTTCTCACTCTCAGAAACACAGAAGAGCGACACGTCTTGGAGCGTCTCCAGGTCCTGTCCTCCATCATTCCTCCGTCTGTCGTCCGGCCTACGTTCTGGTGAATGGATGGCGGCGGACGCTCATATTTCAAGACGAAAGAGGGGAGACTTCCTGGCGCCGTCTCATGCCAAAAGCTGCGCCTGTCAAGGCCTCGTCGTGTCGCCAGCAGTGACATCAGGAAGGCGAGCGCGGCTCGCCGCCGCCTTGATTCTGTGTGAGACACCAGTGGAGCTCCCAGTCCTGACCCTGTCCTGCCGCCGTCTTGGTCACATCCTCTGCAGTGCTGCGGATGAGAAGCCTGTTTGTGTCTGAGGTGGCAGCATCAATTGATCTCTCCCCTGCTTTGTGTCCTGAAGACCGTAGAGGAACCAGGGAGGGAGACTTGTTCCAGGTGATTCTGACTCTCTGTCCATGCCGACTGGATTTGACATTTCAGCAGATCGGGTGCTCACCACACTGGTCCATGGGGACGCCACACGTGGGCTCTGTTACAGTCTGCACTGTTGACGCTCCTCTGTCCAGCTGTTTGTCTCTCCAGCCAGCGTTGTCATGGAAACCGCCCAGTCCCCTGCACGTGCCAGCTCAACCCTCTCTGCTCCTGTGGATGGGTTCTGATCCGACTCACTCCAACACTACTTCATTCGTCCTGAACCGACGTGCTGTTCACTCAGCTGCATGAACTGGTGAGGAAGTCCTGGACTCATTTCCACGTCAGATAACTCGCCGTGTCTTCAGTGCGAGGACTGCTCTGAGGCCGAGACGTGACAGTCTGTTTTCTCTCATGAGGTGAGGAGCGAGCCATCACTCTCGGCTCAGCGTCACAGACTGATTCCACAGAAACTTTGGCGAGTATCCACCCACCTGCTCTGACACGGACGGAGCATGAACGTGTCTTCCGATGGTCCAGGTTCCACTCGGAGTGAGCAGAGAGGAGGATCAGCTCCTCTAGGTCTGAGGCCACGCGCTCGGCTGGAGATGAGACCTTGAGTCTTCTCTGTGTCATGGTGAAGAAAGAGCAGGGCCAGAAAACAGAAGTGTCAGCCGGGTTTCTCCTCTCACCTGAGCTCACCAGCTTTGGAGTGACCCACAGAACCACAGCTTCTCTGTCTGGACTCTCTTGTCTCCAGCGGCTGCCCCCGCGACCTGACCTCAGATAAGATGGATGGTAGATCTGGAAAAGGAGAAGGTCCTGGTGCCTGTGCGACAGACTGGCAGGAGCCAGTGATCAGGATCAGACATGAGGACGTCAGCTGGCGTGTGGCGGTGACCCAGAGCAGCTGTCAGAACTGGTTGTGGTGTGGTGTAATTACACCATGAGGCACTTGAGTCTCCTAAATGGACCACTTAGGGACAGGACGGGGCCACAGAGGAGCAGCGGCGAGACGTGCGCTAACACGCGGCGCATCACGGTGCTTGCAGTCCCGTGCACCCGGGTCGTCTCCTGGTGGCACAAGCACTTGGCTGCCGTGGTTGTAATCGCTGATACATTTGGGGTCTGTTGTTGGAACCCGGCGGTTGCTCTCTGAGCGAGGTCATGTGACATTTGCACGAGGACGTGACGGCACCACGACGTCCGTCAAGCATCAAGAGACCTGTGGTGGAGGTTGACGGGTCGTGAGTGGAAAGGTCAAGTTGTTGTGTTTGGGCGACCATGAAGACCAGTCGCAGGGTCACGGAGAATCATGGAGGAACGATGACACGATGAGGAAAGAAGAGTGCGATGTGAGTGAACAGGAAGTTTGTTCAACAGAGCGGTTGTTGCCGAGGAAACGCACGTGCCACGCTCTCTGTGATCCTATAATGAGTATTTGTCTTCACTTTACTGAGAAGTCTTCAAGTGGCGCATAAGCATGAGGCAGCAGCTGCCGTTATCCGCCAGGGAGACGCTCCGGGGTCGCCGTGTTTTTCTGCTGATAAGTCGATGAAAGAGGAGGAATGACTGGAGGCCACAGTTGAAGTTTCTGGTGTAGATTACTCCAGACGCCGGCTCTTCTCAGCAGCCAACCTTAAACAGCATTTCTGGTCGGTGCCTCGTGGACCACAGGAAGTCACCGCTCTGTCACCTTGGCTCAGTGCTGTTCCAGCCGGGCGGAGCCTCTCATCTGAGTGACAGCTGAGAGTCGTCTGCTGGACGATGGCGCGCTTCCGTTCTGCCCTTCAACTGACCTGTGCCTCTGAGACTCTGTGGGCTTCTCCCTTCAGTGGTGGCCACAGCGGATCATCCTCCTCCATCTCCCCCTGTCCTCTGCTTCCTCTTCTCTCAAACCTACAGACCTCATGTCCTCCTTCACCACGGATCCCTGGTCACTTCTTCATGAGCATCCCTGGACACAGGTCCTTCCCACACCGTGCTCTCCCCTGGCTCCATGTTGGAGGGGTTTGGAACCATGACTGGGGTGGTCATCGACTTCACCACTCAAACCTTGTGGAGTCTCACAGCCTGTGTTGGACTTGAGAGGGCGGGGGAATTCTCTGGAACTCAGTCGGAACATTTCCTACTTCTGTATTATCCTGATGGTTCAATATCTCTGGCTTCTTCTGCGGGAGTGTGAGCTTTTGGCTCCAGTCTTCAGTTGGTCTGCCGACTTGTGATGGTCCAGGGGCCCAGCTCGTCTTCTCACTTCACTCAAAGCTTGCAGACACACGCTCCATGGACAACTTGCTTCCCAGCACGCTCCCGCCTCGTCTGCTCTCAGGAAACTCTTCGCCAGCTGCTTGACTTGGACACGAACATCTCACATGTTCGTGTCCAACCCTCTTGCCGAAAGCTCCTTCAGGAGATGCTGTGCTCAGGAGCCGGACCTGTGTGTTCGCTTCTCTTGACCTTTCTAGCTCGGACATGGGGTCGGAAACGTCAAGTCTTCACTAAAGGGTTGGCGTCATGTGAACACTCTCCCGCAGCCGTTGAACGTCGTTCTTGAACACTGACGAGTTTTCAGCTCCAAATCTCAGGGTTTACAAGAGCTATTTCTCACAAAACAGCGTCTGCCCAGCGGGACTCACGTGACCGACAGCGGAGTCCACATGGTGCTCAGGCGACGCAGCCGAGCAAAAGATAGACCCGTGTACTTGAGCCTGGTCCCACTGTCACTGTTTTACCAACTGACCTTACCAGCGCATGCGCACGTGGTTATGTCACGCAAAGGTGAGAACGTTTTTTTTACTTATTACAGTAGTTTTTTTTTTTACTTAAAATAGTCTAGATTTAGAAATTGTATGTGTGTATCTGTTCTATTCTAGGGTTGTTGTTTTTTTAAATCCAACAACACAAACTCACTCCTGCTCCCATTAAATCTGTGTGAAACAAACGTTTCCCATACAATAATGATCATGTATTGGAAGCAATACATGTGCAGGTCAAATGTATTGGAGGAGCTTGAAATATGTATTGGTTCAATAATGGATTATATAATGGATGCTGGATTCAAAAAGTACAATTTCTAAATCTAGACTATTTTAAGTAGAAAACTACAATAGTATGTCCTAACTAACAAAAACTATGTCCACGTACGAATACACTTACCAGTAAGGTCAGTTGGTCAAACATGAGCAATCTCCAATCCCAGCGCCGGTCCAGATCAGGCAGTGACACCCACTGCTCCACCTATGGTGTCAGACTATGGTGGCCTCAGGTAGCCATAGGGCAGGTCTCACGACGAGTAGGAAAGATGGTTTAAAGTGAAGTCTGTGTGTGAGTGTGAGTGTGTGTGTGTGTGTGTGTGTGAGAGTGTGTGTGTGAGTGTGAGTGTGAGTGTGTGTGTGTGTGTGTGTGTGAGAGTGTGTGTGTGAGAGAGTGTGTGTGAGTGTGTGTGAGTGTGTGCGTCTGTGTGTGTGTGTGTGTGTGTGTGAGTGTGCGCGTCTGTGTGTGTGAGTGTGTCCAGGCGGCTGCAGCAGCTTGATGTCTCAGGCGAACACTGGACTAAGGCTGAGCAAAAAAAATCACAATTTTTTCCCCATGTTTTTTCTTCATGTTCCCATGAAGACCATAAAAACCAAATCATCAAATCAGATGACTTGAAGTTTGACTTTAAAGAAACGGCAAAGCAAATCACAGGTAAAATGCCATCCGATAATGGAGGTTGTCCAGACGTTTCCACGATTCTGAGATCGATGAATGGCCCACCCCACGTCTGGGTCGCGGCCCCCAGCGTCCTGACCTCAGACAAGCAGATGATGGTTCCGTGCTCTGACTCCTCTCACCTGCGCCTCGCGGCACCTCTCTAATTCACTCTGACCTGATGAAGAGCAGCCCTCGCTCTGACAGGGAGTGAATCCTCTGGAGAGAAAACCAAACCTGGCTGAGGATCCAAGGTCCTGTTGCCACTTCCTCTCAGACCCTGACAGAACTGTGCCATGTCGCTGCCCCGAGCTCTCCCTCACCTCTGAGGCAGCAGGTGACACTTCCCTCAGCTGGGTCTGCCCCGGGGCATCCCCCCAGTTCAACACCTCCCTCACAGGCTGCAGACGGAGAAACTCTGGTTCTCCGCCGCCTGCCGCTTCCTGACCACTGAGTCCTGTTGCAGAGCCACAACACGGGGATGGGACTGCAGCCTCCTCCCGCGTCACCAGTATCGACAACTGTTGAGCAACTCGAACACAAGTCATTGGCGCCACACGCACACACTCACCACGTCTCCCCGCGCGAGACTCCCGCGTCAGCGCTCCACTCTCCTGCGCTCGGCCGTCCGTCATGTAGATCCGCTGTCTTCATGGCCACGCTGCCATCACTGTGCGCGCCTGTGCGTGTGTGTGCGTGCGTGCAGGAGTACCGGAGGCAGGTGACGAGCCGACTGGCGGCGCTGAAGGAGGCAGCGGAGGGGACGGCAGCGCGCTACCAGGGGGAGATGCTCCACCTGCAGAGGCTGCTGAAGGAAAGACAGGAGGCGGAGGAGAGGCTGCTGCAGTGCAACCGGTAGGAGGGGGGGGGGGCTGTGGAGGCAGCGGTGCCACACTGACCGACCAAGGACGTCTGTATTTGTGACACAACCTGTTGAAGCCAGAGAAAGATTGAAGACTGAAGATGACCTTTGAACTTCAGGGGAAAAAAGGTTCAGGTAGCAGGCGCAGCTCAGAGAGCCACCTACCCGTCATGAAGCAGTGGCCGCGCATCATTTTTAACCCAACAACGCCCCCTACTGAGCGCGCGTGTGTGTGTGTGTCCAGGCGGCTGCAGGAGGAGCTGGAGGCGGTCTGGCTGGCCGCCCTCAGGGAGCCGCAGCGCGGCGTCTCCCCGGGTCAGAGCCCGGAGCCCCAGAGAAGATCAGACGCTCTGGACAAGTGTGGTCTGGACCTGTACTGCTGACACTGCTGGTCCGTTCAGACTGCCGCAGAGATGGACTTCGCGAGTCAGCCACTGCACTTTGCTGACACCAGCTGGTGGGTTCAGGTACTGCAGCAGGAGGAGGGTGAAAAGTCCCAAATAAAGAGCTCATGCGTCACCAAGATGGAATGAATGTTCGCTCGTGTTTTCATGTGAATTGCTCGAGTTCCTCAGCTGCTTGTGTCGGTTTGAACACAATCTGTTTGGAACCCGAACTGGGCCACTAGGGGGCAGCAGAGACCTCATCAGCCAGCGACTGCGTAGAGCCAAATCTAACGTCTGGTCATATCAAGAGGCCAGCGGCCTTCACGGACCGAGCGCTGGCTTGGCTTTGACTCACTTAGTTGGACTCTCTGCCGTGAAGGGTCTTTTGTTCTGTCAAGTTTCATCCAGGAAGCGCGTTTGTTAAGCTAAACCACGTGTTCCCAGTTTCCGCATGTGAGAAGCGTTGGTGCTGTACGTGAAAGCACCGTTGTGTAGCGCCACTGTGTCATGGTCGGTTCAAAATAACCTGTTGGAGTAAGACGCAGTCGCACCGCGAGAATGATGCGTGCGTCTCGCTAATAAATAAGAATTGCCGTCTCTTGTTCCCCCTGAACACAACGTATTTCTGCTGCATTGGGCAACTCAACAGCGTTAACGTTCATTTAAAGCACCAGCGCTTGACGGAGCACGGAGAGTTTTCTGGGCTCATGAGAGTGAGAGCGCTGGTTCCTCAGCGCAGCTGTTAGTGCAGCTGCCGCATAGCGACACCCGCGGGTCCGAGCGTGACATTCGGAACGATCAGCTAATTTCCTGAGAAATAATCGTTCATTTCACCGAGCTGGATGAGCTGCCTTTCTCAGGTGACATTTACACGGTGACGAAAACGTTGATAAAGGCAGCGCTCTCTGTCTCCGCTACAGTGTGTCAGTATTTCACCGACACAGCAAAGTCTCGAGAGACACTCGCCAAACTGCGACATGGTCTCACATGGAATGAAGTGTTTTGTCAGTTGTGTCCTTTGGCAGAATAGTTGCTGCGAGGGCTTTCTGTTTTTCCCCTCCGTGAAGAGGAATATGAAAACACGTCTCAGTTCAAATGATTTAATGGTTCATTTCTTCACATCATGGTCTCATCATTTGGAGTACAAATTCATTGTCAAGCCATGTGACCAGTGTCTTCGGTGTTTTCTGATACAAAACTGCAACTTAGCAAATGAAGGTTTATTGTCATTGGTCGCAGCGCAGGAGGGATTTTTGCCCATTCTTCTTTACAGTCTCTAAATCCTTTACGTTTCTTGGCTGCCTCTTGAAAACTGTGGGTTACTCACTGTAACCGTTGTTCTCTGAAGTGTGCGAAGCCCTCGACTGAGGCTTTGCTATTGATCGAAGCCAGGGGAGAAATGTACCCCTTTGCTAGCCGCCACTAGTGAGTAAGTACGACCCCTCGCGGTGAAAAACCCCACCTAGTGAGGACACCGCCCCTGACTCTGCCTGAGCCGTAACCACACAAACTCCAAACACTGCAACACACTGGAGCCAGGAGGAGGTGGGAGACCAAGGAATTAGGCCTGGAGGAGACACGCCCCAAAAAGGAGAGTTAATTCACCACGTCCTGTCCGTCCTGAGTCCCGCAAATGAAGGTGGCGGACAGGAAGCGAGCCTGGTCCGCCTGCGAGCCACTAACCTGTTACCAATGCAACAAGAGCTTCAAGTGGCTTAATGTGACGGAAGCAGGAATCGTGGTCTTACCTTCCCAGACTGGGGGTTGTAAGACATTAGCTGTGGAGAAAACAAAACATGTAGTGAGGGAAAGGTGGACATGATGCTGGAGTAAAGGCACTTTCACACCGCGGACTCTGTCTCCAGACAAAGCTCTTTCGGCTCAGAAGTCCCAGATGTCGGGTTTTGATCCCAGCTGAAGAGCTACACTTTGTCTGGGGAAACTCTCCATGGTGGGGAGCTTCTGGCCTCAGGTGACTCGGCACTCAATGCCAGGAACTACATGGACAGCGCAACTCTGCACCAACATGATAGATGCCTGGCAGCAAAGGGTCTGATGGCTGTCTGGGCCCACAACATGGTTCAAAAACAACTTCTCAAACTCCCTGAACGCTGAGGTGAGCAGCTTCAGCTGCAGGAGACTGGTGCTGGGGAACAGGAGCGCAGAGGTCCAGGACTGGAGGTGTGTGCGGGGGTTTGATACCTCAGGTGTTTTCTCCTTTATTAGGCTGATCAACACCTGATGTTACTGACAGACAGAGTTGCTTCAGTGAATCATGCTGCGCTCTACAGTCACTGTTCTCACTGCTGTGATCTGCAGCTGTCACTGCATGAGGAGCACAGTGAGGAGGGAAGAGTTACCACCAGACCATTCATGGATCACTTCTGACGTCTGGATCTGGACTTCACTGACCAAAACCTTCTCCATCCTCAGTCATCTCTCTCACTGTGTTCAAGGTGTCGTGAGAGCAGCGTGGACCCATCCAGACGCTCCGTATTACGCAGCTTGTTTCTGCTGTTTCCTTGTAAAACAAACGTGACGAGACTCTTTCATGTTTAGTTTCAGCTGTGAAACGCCACATTCTGCTTCAGCTGTGGCTCTGCTCCGTCATCAGTTCATGCTGTAAAAAAGTCAGTAGAAATTACAGTGAGTCAAATCAACAGTCGAAGGCTGTAAAATGTAAAACTGTATATGAAAGTAGAAAACAAAGTACTGTAAATCAACTTTAGATGACTTTAAGTTTTAGGGTTGTATTCTGTAGTAAACAAAGATTTCTTCTTTGAAAATAAACCAGAGACCGTGAATGTGGAGTCACCAAGTTCAGCGCTAACTTTGCCTCCAGCAGCCTCCGGACTGGTGCAAGAGAGGAGCTTCATCAGCGCACTGGGTTTTTTGAATTTGCCGCAGGCAGAAGCTGAACCTCTCCTCAGTTTCCTTGGTGAGTAAAGAAGGTGTGTTCTCGCAACGTATGTGGGGAAAACGTCCAGTCTGTGAAAGCCTATGTTTTGCTTTTGCACCGAACCGAGAATTGTGCTTAAATGTGTTGGTACAAGTTGTATTTTCAGGCGACACAGCATTAAAGTCGCACTTCTCTCGCCACCACAACCGCACGCCATCCATTCCTGTTTTTCAGGATGTGACCATAAGGCCATTCAAATGCACGGTTTCACAGCTGGCTGCTCACATCAGGGTCCAGTGACAGGATGCAAAAGTGTTGTCACTGGTGGATCAGGTCCAGGAAGCACAGACATGTGAGCGGTGCTTGAGTCGAGGAACCTGCCAGGTCGTCCGCTGTCGTGACACCTGAGGGGATGGCTCTCATTTCACTGACCTGCATCTGAGAAATAGATGCCTGTTTCACATGAAACTGCAGCACCTCCTTCCAGTGTCTGCCATTCAGAACCTTGCTGAAGATCATGCGGTCATGCGTTGGGACAGACCGATACTTTGAGTCGCCTAAACGTCTAGGCTTCTAAAATATATCTCAATTTCAGATGACGACATTGTAAAAATCAGTGAAACACTGAAACAATCTCACCTGTTTACAGCTTCCACACTGGGCCTATGAGAACTGCAAACTCACCGCTTTAAAGAGATGTTTAAATGTGTGGACCCCAAAAAATGGTGCTGGGCAGAGATGAGAACAGGCCAGTGAGGTCTGTCTGCTATGTTCCTGCGAACTTTCAAAGGCATGCAGGAGTCAGGCTTCAGTGGATGGTACTCATCTTTCTGAAACAGATGTTCCTGCTGACAGTTGTGATGGTAAAGTCAGGAAAACCCATGTTGTCTGAAGCGACGTCCCAGGATGCGCTCGAAGTGGTGAAACACAGGGTTTTAGCTGTGTACTCGTCTTTACTCAACATGTCCCTCCATGTTCGGTCACACGTTGATCACATGCAGCTGCTTTTATTGTGCAGAGAGAAGGAGCTTTTCTGAACTTCTTGCTGATCTAAGAGAACCGGAGGAAAATGGGATCTAAAGGGAGCTCTCTACTGCGTTGTTCTCACAGAACATTTTAGTTCATCGGAGTACTTGTGCAGATATTGTCTAATTTCTGGAACTGAATTTCAGGGTGCTGATTCTCCTCCTAACATCTGTGGACTGGAGCGGATCCAGAAACATACAGATCTGCCATGGAACGGCTTGAAAGCTCCACAAGCACAAGGGATAAAGTTGAGCTCAGCGTTCAGTACTCTGCAAAACCTTGACAGATGCTGGCTCCAAACCCCGGGAGGTAAGTCCTCGAACCCTGAAAGTGCGTGGACACGCTGCCTCTGGTCCTTGGTGACAGGAGCCCAGGAGGATGAACGGCTTCAGGACATTGTTGACCTGATTTGTGCTCAGCAAATTTCCAAGGCTCAGGTCGCTTTCCTTGAAGTTCTCTCCCAAGAATAGTCTTTACCTGAATCACGAACTCCTCACATCTTATTTACCAAAACAGCCATTACCATTGGAGCGCTTGAAAGGTCAATAAAAGGCCGGTGATGGCGTGGGCTTGATGTGAGGAGGCCCAACATGACGCCAGACAGGGGGAGCACTCAGCGGAAGCAGCTGTCTTCAAGCTCCTCCATGAAAGTTTCCACTCTGGACGTCTGCTAAAGTCTCAGATTCAGGTGACCAAAGAACGCTGCATCTGACGCACCAAAGACAGCAGCGGATTCGCTCGATTCCGTCTGAAAACCACACCTGAGAAAGGCTGCTCATCTGGCCGGGTGAAATGAAGGATTAGTTCTTGAGTGTTCCAAATGTCAGGCTCAGACTGGCGCGTGTCTGCGAGTGGCCGCTGCTTCCTGCACCTTCATGAGCACGGAAAACTCTGGGAAAACGCGCTTGTGCAAGGATGCAAGCGTTACATGACAGACAGGCCTGTAGAACGCTGAAGGTGCATAAGAGCCGCGCCATTGAACTTTCTCACTCTGCTGAGCTTTTAGTGTGGAGTTCTCGCGGATGTGGTGGCAGTGTAGGCGACGGCTCAGTTATGTTGCTTGTGGGCTGCAGCGGTGTAGTGGGCTGGTGGAGTCCAGCGATTCCTCCCCGCTTGATATTCACAGACAACGTGTAGTGGCACGGGCTGGTTCCAGTCTGTGTTTCTCCACACACCCTCTGGTGGGACTCAGAACCACTCGGCCTTCAATACAGCGTGAGTCATTCCCCTCACCAAATACTCAGTTTGGCACACTTTCACGGCATCAGTCTTGTGTTGGGACGGAAACAAACAAAGATAATGAGCGTCATCGCCCACGATGTCAGCGACCAGAAACCTGTCTGTTGTGGAACTGCACCATGAGGTCGGCTTCTCCGTGCACAGGAACAGCACCAGGCGCCACACCTACTGGGGTTGTTAGCGTCTGGCTGGAGAGCGTCGAAGAGGGAAGACACCTGTAGCCGCCCCAGTGTCCAAGACAGCGTACACCTGCAGGCCACCCAGCAGCATGCTGACACTGGGGTTGTGATGGAGGGTGGCAGGCTCGGGCTGCTCTGCACACTCATGCCTCATATGTCCCAAACCTGAGCAGGTGTGGCAGCGAATGTCCTCCCACTTCAGACACCTTGGAATGGCTGGAGGACCAGGGGGCACAGATGCTCTGCTGGGCAGGACAGGTGTTGAAACACGCTCTCTACCTTCCACTTCTACTCCTCCCTTGAGCAGCTGTCGTTCACTGAAACCACGGGACCCAGAATGAGCACATTGGCCACATACAATGCTGGTCTCATGGCATAACGCTTGAGCCAGAGTCGGTGGGCGCCGTTCCAGTCATTCCTGGAGAATCTCTGCATCTCCACAGCAGATGTACAGACCTCCACAGTGTGTCCACAGGCAGTAGAAAACAGAAAACAAATCCAGAGCGTCACCAAAACTGGGAAGTGAGTGAAAATGAGTCCCAACGAAAAGTGTCACCGGACCGGGAGAAAGAATGCAAGACGAGTCTGTACCAGGAGAGCAAACACACAGTGAGCCATAAAACACAAACTATCAACTATGGAGGACGTCAACACGAACGCTGGAGTCAGAGACGACAGAAGGAAAACCAAGAAGCCA
This sequence comes from Synchiropus splendidus, assembly GCF_027744825.2. Taxonomy (NCBI): domain Eukaryota; kingdom Metazoa; phylum Chordata; class Actinopteri; order Syngnathiformes; family Callionymidae; genus Synchiropus; species Synchiropus splendidus. The sequence continues at coordinate 33,728,100 of NC_071338.1, read as the reverse complement.
CGCGGAGCAGGGAGAACACAGGGAGTCCAAATATGAGCACCAGGGTTTAGAGTGGCGAACAGAAGATCATTCAAGACGACGGATAAATCTACGCGGGTAGAGAGGAACGAACAGAGCGGATTACCAGGCGGAGCAAATGAAGCAAGCGATCCGGCGCACGTCGCTGGAGTCCAGGTGACAGGACTCAAGGGACCAAAATAAAAGCAGAACCATGACACGGCGTCTGGACCAGGCACCAGGGTTCAAACGCTGCCAAGCCTGATCGATTGTCGTGCAAGAGTCAATCATATCAGTAACAACTTTAGCATAATCTCAAAATTCATTGAACTCACTATGGATGAATACTGTGTATAATAATTAGGATGTAATGGGAATTCTATTCAATATTTCTATATTGGAATCTTTCTTCAGTCGCTCCCGGGTAGTTTGTCTCTGACGTGTCTCATGGCTCCTGACTGTTCGCCATTGCTGAGGACAGAACATTATCGATTCATCTTCCGTTCCCAAATGATTCTGTTCATATGGTCGACGGAGCCACCTTCATCTGTATGAATGCAGCAACTGTATCCCCTCGTTTCCTTCTCATCTCCATCATCACCATCATTTCTCCCTGAGCTCAGACTCAAATGTGAGGGGAACTGGAAGACTGGAACTACAACAACACAGATGGCTGCAGAGGTGGGAACAGTCTTCGCCTCATTCTCATGTAGGAAGGTGACACACGTACCGTTGTGCTTGGTCCTGAAGTATTAGATGTGTTTTTCAAGCATTGCAGCACTAAGAAGAAGTATTGGTTGCATGAGTTCATGTCATAGCAGAAGCCGTTGGAGTTGTCACCAGCTGTTTGTTTAGAGGGACTCACTTGATTCACTTGACGTGAAGATACTTTGTGTCGAAGTAATACTAGCAAATGTAGTTAAAAGTGTAATACTTGCTGGAGTAGCAGGTGGAAAGCTGCGGCTGCTGTACTGCTAATGTAGTGCTCAAGCCTAATTGTAGTATTTGTGATTGTGACAGTCACATGAGCTGCTATCCTGTAACGGTGAGCTCTCAGACATGGCGCAGGTGATGCAGTAGAGGTGCATGAGAGAGCAAACCTCACTGGTGTCAAGGAAGCTCCAGCCAGCCGTGGACACACACACCCGTGAACCCCTCACAGGAGAGACTCCCCTTCAGAGGGAGCAGTTTTGGGAGTGATCCGGATCACTCCGTCCTCCCTGCTCTGCTCCCAGCCTCGCCCCCACCTCACCTCGGGCGGGTTCCACACCCCAGAACAGCACACACCTGCCCTTCCCCCACGTTCTTTTATTAAAGTCAGACTTACACTGAAGGCACGAGGAGCGACACGGATCAACGTTCATGAGTGGCATTTTCCTTCACCAGCAGAGGGCGCCACGCGAGCGCCTCAGAAGATTCATTCCTTCATCACAACCAAGAGCGACAAACCCACCGACACCTTCATATTTGGGCCATGTAAATGATTTGATTATCAAACGTGAATAAGAATCTACTTTGTAGACAAAAGTTGGTCCAACACTGAGTCCAAGGCATCAGGACACAGCGCCACCCCCAGGGTCCTGGCAGTCGCAGAGGAACTACTCTGAGTCTCTGTTGGACGACTGAAACCCCAAAGGTTTTGGGGGTGTCCCTGCAGCGCTGGGATGTACCTGTGTGGCGCGCGGCAGCTGAAGAGTCAAACTCCACCACACCAGGCGCCAAAAGACAGGCGCACAGGTGAGTCAGGACAAAAGGGCAACGGTGTCCGTTTTAATTCCGGGAGGATAACGCTGCTAGCATTGCTGCCCTGCCTCTGTTCTCAGTCCACTTGCATCGTCGTTTGGAGAAGCTTGTCTGACGTCGATGGGCTGCAGTCCCCAGGTCGGTGGTGACAGGGCTGAGAAACGGGACCGCTGCCGCCCGGTGATTGGCTGTTGTGGAGACCAGACTCTTAAGACATTTGTGGGGAACACAGTGGGGTCGGCCGTGTGGCCCTCCACGGAACTGCAGTCCTCACAGGTTGTCGGCGTACAAAAGTGACAAGAGCTCAACATTAGAGTTTACAAGTGATTTTAGCAGCGTATGGTGGGATTGGAGTGGCCGCCAACGAGCGACGTCACATGCCAGCGGTAACCAGACAAGAGGTCGGGTCAGGTGAGGATCAGCACCTCCGAGTCTGAGGCTCTCCCCACAAGAGGAAGAGAGCAACAACACGCCTGAGCTGCGACTCGGCGTCGACCAGCCCAGCCCTTGTCTGGTTACTGCGGCGTGTGACGTGAGCTTGGCGCACCTCAGGAACATTTTCCCACGATGCTTCTGCGCTGTCCTCCACTGGTCTGGAATGTAGTGCGTGACAATCCCTGAGGGTGGCGCCATCCGCTCTCCAGTCCCGTACAGATGAGCACACGGGGCCAGGTCAGTAGAGGGCGCTGTCGTTGAATGCGCTGGAGCTGGGGAAGCTGGGGCTGGGCTTGGTCCAGGGCAGCGTGCCCGAGTGGTCGGCGGTGGGCAGGCTCAGCGTGCTGGCGCTCTTCAGCTTGTTCTTCAGGCCCCAGCTCAGGAAGGACGACTTCTTGGTGACTTTACGCGACTTGGGATTCTTGTCGTCGTCGTCCAAGTCCAGGCAGATCATGGAGTAGGTCTTGGGGAGGTTCCCGGAGAAGGTGGCGCTTTTGGTGGGCTGTGGGCAGAGACGGATGCCAGGTTAACACTGGCTTGGAGTGTGTTTCCCTGCAAACTTGTATAGCTGTGGTTTCACCAGTCCCCACAAGGTTAGTGGGGGCGTGGCTTATGGTCAGGAGAGGTCCTCACAAAACATCATAACATAACACGTGCCCGCTGGTGTGTGTGTGTGTTCAGGTGACAGAGAGAGGGAGCCCACCCACCATGGAGGGCATCATCTCCATCAGACTGACCACCTGGATGTCCGCTCCGTCCTCGCCGACGTCCTTCAGCAGCCGCATCACTTCGCTGATGCTCATCCACTTACAGTCTGTGTCGCCGACGGCAACGATGAAGTCGCCCTCTTTCAGCCCGTCAGCCTGGAGACCACACACACGCAGGTGACAAGTCAGTGGTTCGAGCCCGTGTGTCCACAAGAGTGTGAGAAAACAGAGGCTCAAGTGTCAGCTGATGATGGTCCAGTCGGTCCACTCCACCAGACCGCCTCAACAGGGACCAAACTGTGAGCGACCACAGCAGGAATACTCACAGTGACTGGGTTGAGCGGGTCCAACGACACCACCTGGACCGGGGAGCCGCCCTTCAGTGTGAAGCCCAGGTCTCTGTCCACTGGCCGGAGCCGTATCGTCCGTGGCGGCGTCCAGCGCTGCTTCGCTGAGAACACTGACAGAGGACCCTGAGAGGACACGGTCACATGAGCTCCGCTGATCACACTCTCAAGACATCTGAGGACGACTCCCCACGACATGTGGGAGCTCTGGTTTCCTCCCACCATCTGGACATGCAGTGGTGCACTCATGACTCTGAACGGTCTCTAGGACTGAGGCGTGTGTCTGTGTACGTCTACATCTTTTTGAGAATGGGAATGAGTTGTGGCCAAAAGACTGAGAACATGTTGCCCAGTCCTCACTCCTGTTAGCCTCAATCTGGGGGTGAAGACTTCAAAACGGTCCTGGTTCAGCTGAGCCATGTGTAGGGGGAGAGAGAGGCTGGGGAAAGGGTGATGGCCAGGAGAGGTCCCCACAAGGATAGCAGTGCCAACAAGTCTGTGTCCAGCTGTCCTCACGACTCAGTCGGACAGTGTTGACGTCCCTGAGGCTCAGGTGGACAACAAGAGAGGCTTGAGTGTTAGCGCCACCCAGCACCACAGGCCGAGGGAAGGGAGCCTCAGCTGCGAGTCCAGTGACATGACCTTTGAGCCGAGCTCGGCAGGATCGGGGTGCTGCGTCCACACAGGTGTTTGGTGTGTTTCCCCACCGTGGTGTGGAGGCAGCAGAGCTGGACACTCGTCTGTCTTCAGACGTGACCTCAGACGCAGATCTGGAGGCTCCACGCCGAGCACAGAGGAGCTTGGGTCGGACAGCGTTAGCCAGGGAACGGAAGGTTAGTAGCCCACGTACCAGTCGGTGGAAAAAGTCCACCACTTTCACCTTGGTGATGGGCGGGAGCTGCATCTCAGCTTTGTGCTCCGTTTTGGCTGCAGAGAGAGAGAGGAGGGGGTCACGCCCAGGAGGACTCGAACCATCAACCCCGCCCCGCGGGTCTCCAGCTCACCTATGATGTCGGGGGCCTCCATGTAGTCGGGGAACTCGTCCTCACGCTCGTGCTCGCTGGACTTGTGGAGCGAGCGCTCGTGGCTGGCCTTCAGAATCTCCTGCAGGACCTCCAGCTCGTGCAGCTGGTGGCACAGAGCGTAGATCCTCAGCGCCTCCTCGTGGCCCAGGATGGCTCGGCGGATGTGAGCCTTGCCTGGAGGGTCGGAGGGAAGAGGTGAGCGGCTGTGGCGGGAGGAGGAGCCACTCGTCCACTCACCCACACATTCGCGCTGGTCTCGCTTCTTCAGGATGTCCTGTGGGGACCGGCCCTCGGGGATGGAGTCGTAGACTTGGGACAAGGTTTTCTCCTGCTGGTCCTCGTCATCACCGGGCCCCACTGGCCGACACGAGACCATCAGAGACGCTGACACGTACGGTCGCTTTGCATGCAGTCAAAGTGGCTCAACAGCAACAGCAGCGCGAGTAAACCGCTCACGCTCGTGTTTTGTTTTTTCACCCAAAAATAAGCGCCCTTTACCGGTTTCAATCGCAATGACCTCAACCGGACAGCAGGTGGCAGCATCACAGAGGAAGCACACAGCTGATGCCTTCCCGGAACTTTGAGTAACAAGTGGAAATCTACAGTCTGGACCATCTCAGGTTAGGGGTTAGGGATGTTAGAGCCTCACTGAACCCGGAAGGAGAAACTCCAGCTGCTCTCAAGCTGCGCAGTGTAAAAACCAGCGGGTGGTTTTGCTGTCAGCGCTGCCGCAGGCGGCCTGCCTCTGGAGCAGGTCCAGCCTGCTCTTCCACCAGTTCAGGCGCAGATCCCGTTGACGTACGTTCACGCAGAGAAGGCTCTGGCACCACTTGCTGCACCACCCCCGTCCACAGGAGGTCCCCAAGAGACCACACATGGCGCTAGCATGCTAACAGAAAAAAGCTAATGACAGCGGGGCGTCTTACGTTGGTGGTCCAGAAGTGCGGACGCCACAAAGTAGTGGGCCATGGAGCGGTAGTGGTGAGTCTTGACCTGAGCGTTGGTGGACCAGAAGGAGGGCACGTTGTCTTTGACAGGCGACTGGATCATGGACTGGTGCACCTGATCGTAGACCTCCGAGACCTGGGAGGAGGAGAAGCCACCATGAAGGAGCGAGAGGACGGAGGAGGAGCCCTGTGAGGGTCCCGCTCACCCACCTTGGCGGCCTCCTGGGCCATCCTCAGCAGAGGCAGGAACTGGTTCCTGATCCCGGGCAGCGCCGTCTTCTCGAACAGACACTCCTGGGACTGGGCCAGCATCATCCGGATCAGCGTGCTGAGCATGGCCGGACTCATGTCGTAGCTGGGGATGTGAGTGAAAGTCTCCTTCAACAGGTTCAGGACACCTGAGGATGAGAGCGCCATCAGACACCATCCTGCTCTCGTCACACACAACTACACTACCAAACCGACACGGCCGCCTAGCGTGCCGGACTTGACCCGACTCTGAACTGGACTTCTAGCCGGAGTCCTCAGATCTGCATTGGACACTCACGCACGCCCTGTGCCTCCGCACTAGATCCGGGCCGGGTCTGCCAGGCGGGCGCTGCTATCTGGGACCTGACTGCCAGGTTGAATTGATCGATGGAATTCAACCACGTCATTTATTGTGGGAAGAATTCATGGCAATTTAGTCTAAAATTTCCCAGTGCAATGACGTCAAACGGACCGCAGCCTACTGCCAGCTTTAATTGGCTTTGGGAATAACTAAGGATAAACTCTAAACTAAACCACATGTCAGTGTCAACCATGTTCATTGAGCAGTAATGAATCCTAACCAACCTGAGGAACACAAACCACGTCCAAGTGAAAGAAAAAAAGTGATGTGAGAGTTTGATCCGGCCGGAAGGCAAGAGACTGGTCTGGATCTTTGCGGAGGCACGGAGGAACCAGCAGCCATGGAAAAGCTGCTGCCCTGATCAGGAAGGACAAGTGTTTTCCTTCCTTGCTCCCACGCAGGAACCAGGACTGATCGTGAGGAGCCATGCTTCCGCTGAGACGGCAGGTCACCGCTTGGATTTTTGTTATTATTTCTGCATGACATTTGTGTGGATGGCAACACATCAGTTACACATTGTTTAACGAAAGAAAGACACTGATGTGAACACACGGCTCGTGACGAGCGAATGAGGCGTCCTCCTCTCCAGCGCCACTAGATGGCGCTCTCAGCTCAGAAGTACGTGGATATGCTCAGCCATTTCAACGAGACATGTTTAAACTAAGGGTGGCCCCTATTGTGCTCTGACAGTAACGCACCTTCAGCCCATCGCGACACTCAACTGCAACAACACAGCCACGCTGCTCTCAAGAACACATCCGAATCCACGTCCTTCTTCAGCACTTCCCCTCCCAGCACGTCAGCCTGCTCCACCTTCACCTGTCTTCACCTCCTCCTTCTGCGCTTCCACGAACCACCATGGTGGTCGTCTGCTCCTTCTTTGGCCTTGGTCGACCCTTCTCCGTCCAACAAGTCCCCTGTCTCTCCCCTGCACATGCCCAAACCACCTGAGCCTGGCCTCCCAAGCCGTGTCTCCAAACTTCTCCACGTCCCTCTGAGACTAGACTGAACTACATTGGATTAGGTTAGATTTATTATGACATATAGTTATTATACTTTACTCGTGTGTACATGTCCTGGTTTCTAATCTGATCACCCCCAGTGAGAGCTGAGGTCTCACTATTGTCACGCTGCTCTTCTGTCACAGCTCCCGCTGCCTGCACTCTCCTCTTCTCTTCCATCACTCAGTATGACCGAACCCTTGAACGCGTCATGAAGGCTGGAGGGAATTCTTCAGGCAGACACCTGGACGGCTGAGCGATGGTGACAACTGGTCCAGAACTCAGATGAGATGGACACAATGTCTCTGACAGAAATGAGGCAGCTGCTGAACAGCACAGTGTCTTCAACAATTCTGTGCGTCTTCCTGCAGTTGTTTGTTCTGGGATTGTTCCTGGATAAATGCACCGTTCTCTGCCCTCCGTAGCGGTCTACCTTGGAAGGCGTAGTCCTGCTGGACAGAGAGTGACTCTGGGGTTCAGCAGGGGCCCAACGCTGCTGAAGAGAACCCTGGCAAGTACAGGCTAGGAAACACCACCTTGACACTGAGGACAGCTCGATCCTACACTGGATTATTTCAAAGCTCCCAGGAAGCACAGCGTCCTGCTGCAACCAAGACCAAGGCTTTGTCCCATGTCTCCCCCTGACACTAGCACTTGGTTGTGAGCGCCCTCCGACCACCAAGTCAAGCGACTGACGTCCCTCAGAATTGGGACGACATTTGATGACATCGCGTGTTAAGACGGCGTGTCATTGGCTGCCGTGCTTGTTTCCTGCATATCCAGTGTTGGAGACGTTTTGGAAATGACAGCTCCAACGTTTCTGCAACCTCTTGCATCGGCGCTGATCATCTCACTTGGTTTGGTGAACCAGCAGAGGAGAAATGGGCGGAGCCTACGTTGCAGCGATAGACGTCTCAGAGGTGTGAGGATGCTAACATTAGCCTGGATGCTAGCCCACTGTTGTTTGTTCAGGAGAACTCCAAACCTACTGTTGAACATCCATGTGGTATTGTTCATGTTGTGGGACACGGTGGACCATGTGGCTCGCTGACGTGTGACAGCAGAGAACATCAACAAAGGGAAGCGTCGTCCTGGCTTCTAACATGTCCCTGTTGTCCTGTCCAACACTGTTGTGAAATCAAGTCCTTTGGTCTCCTGGACATCTCTCCAGTGAGGAGGAGTGGGACACACCACACTCAGCCCAGGGTCGGGGGGAGAGATGGGACACTCTTCTCCCTTGTGACTTCACAGGTCGGTGAGAGGATGATAGGGACCTCCCACCGTGAGCCTGCTGCCCCGATCATTCAAGCTACAGTCAACTCACCCGCCGCCTTCTGGAAGGATGAGATGGCTTCATCCAGGCCGACAGTGGTCTGGCGGTCCGCACGGGTTCCGATCTGAGAGAAGAGGGCGGCGATGTTGAAGAGGATGCTGGCCTTCTCCAGAGACAGGTTCTGCTGGCACAGCGGGACCCCCGTGAAGGAGTCGTACCTGAGCCGGAGAGAGGCACACACGTCACGCTGAAATCCACCCTGGAGGGTCCAGGACCGACAAGCCGTCCAGGTGAGTTCACATTAGCGAACTGGAGGGATTAGCGGTCAGACGTCAACACTGCCCAGGCGACGCGCCGGCTCCGCCCACTGACATCATTAGCTGCTTGCTCAGCAACAGCATGTTTGAGACTCTAATGAAAGGAGGCTCACGCCCTTCCAGTCATCTGTCACGATCAAGTGCCGCGAGTCCCTCCCTCCTCGCTCACACCCCTCACTCCCTCTCACCAGCTGAAGAAGATCCCATTGGGCCGGTTGGGGCCAAAGAAGCGACTCTCCATCAGAGGCAGCTGACTGTAGTACTTGGCCAGCAGCTCCACCCCGGCTTCGTTCCGACTCGGAGTCCTACAGGCCTGGCGGAGGACAGAGGAGACGGTAGTTAGCTCGCACACACTGAGATGAGATGGGAGCGACGAGTGGCACCGGCGCCGGACCAGGCCGTGGCTCACAAACACATTCTGCTATTAACGGTGTTGGAACTTTGGCAGTGACTATCAAGCCCCTCCCACCTTGGCACCAGGTCACCACTATAAAACGCAGCAGTGATGAGACGACAGGGTTGCCAGATCTGGCAAATCCTCCCAACTGTGCAGGAACTTCAGACATCAGTTCATGTTTGACTTCATCGACCGTCACATCTTAGGAATGAATGAGCCGACATGAAAACACTTTCACAGCAGGGGGCGTCACATTGAATCTTTCGGACATGGTTTCCAGTCCAGGGTATTTCTGGAGGTGGTGCTCAGAACTTGTGAAATTATACATTTTAATGCTACTTCTTCTTCTTCCTTCAGCTTCTCCCTTCAGTGGCGGCCACAGCGGAACCTCCAAACCTCATGTCCTCCTTCACCACCTCCATCAATCTCCTCTGTGGCCTTCCTCTCCACCTTCTGCCTGGCAGTTCCAACACCTCAACATCTTCATCTACCAATGTACTGGCTCTCTCTCTCTCTCTCTCCTCTGTCCATGTCCAAACCATCTCCATCCAGCCTCTCTGACTTGGTCTCCTGAAGACCTGAGCACATGTGCTGTCCCTCTGATCCTCTCATCATCCTGCTCTCACTCCCAGAGAGAAGCTCAGCATCTTCATCTCTGCCTCCTCCAGCTCTGCCTCCTGTCTTCTCCTCAGTGCCACTGTTTCCAAACCATACAACGTTGCTGGCCTCACCACCCTTTTGGACCCTTTCCCTCTCATCCTTGCCCACACCCTTTTGTCCCACATCACACCTGAGACTTTTCTCCAATGATTCCATCCTGCCTGCAGCCGCTTCTTCACCTCTTCCTCACACTCTCCATGGCCCTGGACAGTTGAGCCTCCACCTTCTTTATCTCTGCATCCTGTAGCTTCACCTGTCCACTTGGCTCCCTCTCATTCACACACAGGGATTCTGTCTTACTGTGGCTGACCTTCATTCCTCTCCTTTCTAAGGCAAACCTCCACCTCTCTGGCTAAAATCTGCCACATATAGTCTAGAAAATACAGTACTTTAGTACAACCCCTTCGTCCCAGAGTCCACTTTTTGGGACCTGACCCGAGGAAATCCCACAGTGGGCTGCTCACTCTTTTCAGGCAGTCGGCCACACCCACCAAGGGTGCGATGACATCAGCAACTGCTAGCTACTGCGGCACTGCTGGAATATGGTCCAGATGTTGGAGTGGCACAGTCCCGAGATGCCACAGTTATCGCCTTGCTCAAGGGCTCAAATGCGTCAGTGAGGTGTGATTCAGGGCGTCTCCTGCGTGTCTGTGAGGAGCTTCAGCGCTGAAGAAGCTCAGCATGAGAGGGTGAAAACCTGTCAGCTGGAGGGGTTTCTTCAGGTGTGTTCCACGGCGAGTGGTGAGCTGTGTTCCTCTGGCTGCGACTCACCTGCCGCAGGTCCATCAGGTCGGCAATCTCCTCCTCGTAGCTGTTCCCATCCTCGCTGTAGTGCTCCAGGATGAAGTCCTGGTGATGAACGGAGACGTGTAGATTACCGATGGCTGTCTAACCACAGTTCAGGAGGACGGTGGTCGGCAGGAGACTCATTCTCAGCCAAAGCAGCCGCGGTCTTCGTGTCAGACAAGTGTCTTCACCCAGTGAAGGTTAATCGCTCTCTACAACCTCACGTGGCGTGGCGTGACGTGACGTCAAGCATGTGAGACGCCGCCTCAGGGTTGGAGGACACCATCGTGAACAACCAGAACTGGAAACGCCGACATTTCCAAGCCGTCCTGAAGGCAGCGTGACCCACTTCCTTTATGGGTTTGCTGACAGCGCAGCTGACCTGACGTGATTTGAATACGGAACTGGTTTCACAGTTTAACTCTCACGTCATCTCGGCGACGTCTTTTTGTCACGTTAGCTGCAGAGAGCTCAGTTGAACACGCACCACTAGGAGGCGCTATGCTCAGTCCCGCCAACCCTGGAACAGAAGAACCACCACACTCCAGTACCTTGAACGGCGTGGAGAAGTCCACTTCTTTTGTCTCCTTCAGGCCGAGAGCGATGAGCGGGATGTTGGCCGTTTCACTGGAAGAGGAAAGACAACATGTCAAGGTCGTTCAAGTTCAACTCAGCTCAGATCCATACACGGCAACGACGCTACGCATGGCTTAGGTTTGCTGCATTGATCATTAATTCAGTGTTTTCTGGTTGTATTAAGGCTTCTGACCACTAGTTGGCAGCGATCCCTCAGCCCGCCCAGGACACCTTGGACCTGCTCCCTCCAGGCAGGACCCCGGTCAGGACCCCAGCCTCATCTCCATCCAGGTTAGTGAGGACAGGAAGTCCGTCTGAACGGACATCAGCGTGAGGCTGAGAAAGTCCGGTCTAATCTGCGGTGCAGTTTAATGAGCGAGGTCTGGATGAGGCAGATGGTGGTGCTGCCCAGCACAGCGGGGGTCCAGGTTTAAATGAGGCTCTGCTCCGAGCCGCACGGCTCCTAATTGATCCTGAGCTTCATGGTGGCTGGTTATTTGAAGTTTATTGACAGAAAACAGTGGTTACGCAGCAGTGCTGGCCCGGCCCTGCACTGCTGCTGATGGAGAGCAGGTCCGGCGGGTCATCAAAGGCCCGGAAATGTGAGCTGCATGGACGTCAGCCTCCAGCTCTTCGGGTGGAATAGGACAAAATCAAAGCGAAGCAGGGAGTGCTGACTCCTCACACAAACATTAAGCCACAAGAGAGCGGTGTGAGGAGCGTACACGCTGTCAAGACTCTCACTCATTCATCACTCCAAGATAAGGCTGCATTCCTCTGTGCCGCCAGCTCTGTGAACCACAGTGAGTCCATTCATCAGCAGCTCTGACCCACAGATCCACGACGGCTCACACAGGAGGGGTGAGGGGGGCAGGGGACCCCAGAATGTGGAGGAAACACACACCTTCCCTGCTCTTGCTGAACGTGTTTCAGACGATGAACAGGCGAGGCTCTGGTGGACGCCAGAGACATCGCTCAGAACCACGGAGGTCAGAAGGCCACTGCAGGAGGTGGACGTGAACGGTTCACCTCGAGCAGCTTCCGAGGACACGAAGGTTCAGCACGGCGGCAACATTCTCACGCCGTCTGTGTGCTGAGAATCAGGGCCACAACATGGACCCCAGCTGCGCACGTTCACCAGGACACCCACTGGCTTCCCAACTCCTGAGCCATCACAAACACCAGCAAGTTCAACAGTGAATCGGAAAGTGATCATCACCTCAGCATTGGAATGATGATCCATGTCTCAACATTTTCCCACCGGTAACCGAGAATTGACATCCAAACATCTGGAGCGTTTCTGGAGCGCGGCGACATTTGCCGGCAACAGTGATGACCTCATCAAAGTGCGCCGAGAGGCTCGACTGCATGGCTAGCATGGCTAACAAGCTAGCTCACTGGTTCCCACGCACGCCGCTGAAGGGCCCGGACAGTGCTTTAGCAGCGTAGAGACTGGCATTTGGATCCCTAAGGCTGAGATTGTTCAGTAGCTGTTGCCAGCTCGTAGCCAACTGTGAGCCCCAGGGACAGCACCACCTCATCGAGGAGAAGCCCACCCCTCCTGTAAGACTCTCAAGGACTTGTGCCGCTCCTTTGCTTCCGTTGTTTTCAGGTTTGAGCCGGAGCATGTTCATCCGTGGAACAGTAAAAGTTGTGAGTTAGCTCCACTGAGGCCTAGCATCAGTTGACCACCCACCAGCTGTCCGTGTCCAACAGCAGCCATGAAAGGGCTGAGGTTCGATTAAACTCTGCACGACATAGACGAGCGGGTGAGGGTCCAGACCCTGAATAGAACTAGTGCAGATGTTTGGAGGCCGAGCCCCAGATGTGTTCTTCCACGGAACAGTCTGAAACGCAGCGCTGGCTCGCGTCCCACTCTCCTGCATCACAGGTGTGGCAGTCAGGGCGGACTGAAGCCGGCTGGGCAGCACGTGTGCAGGAGCAGCAGTCACGTAAACTGCCTGTGGTTTCAGCCGCGCATGACTTCACCCTGGAACCAGCTGAGAAATCAAAACTCAGATACTGGGGCCGGTGGGAAAGTGGAGAGAGAGCAGGGTGGGCGGAGTCTTTGTGGCTCACTGCGCTCCTCAGGAGGGACGGACCGCTGGAGATTTGTCACTGTACTGTGTGCGTCAGGTGTTCCTGAGACCACACAAGGAGACGGCGGGACGGGGAGACTTGCTGTGTTGTCTGTGTGAAGCAAGAACGGAACGGCTCGGCAGGACCTGGACCTTCACAGCACAACTCAGCAGAACGTTGTGAAAGGAGAGCATGGAAAGCTCTCGAAGAGACGAGGCAGCACCAAATCCTTCCAGGATGCTGGTTCTGCGGGGACCGTTCTGCAGTGTGGCGTCATGAAGCCAGCAGCCAGGCTCTTCACCCAGACACACAAACACTTACTGTGCTCCTCCATCATGGACCTCCTCTTCAACATTCTTGGTCCAACAATGTCTCTCCCCTCCACTAGCCATCTGTCCTCCCTCACCGTGTCTCCACATGTCCCTCTGATAGTTCCTGAGCTGGACTCGAAGATAACAAGGTCCTTCAGCCTGAAGTCCTTCAGATCAGCAGCTAAGCTCCAGACAGTCTGCTCTTTGTTACTAATCGTGTGAAGAAGCAAATCCCTCTCTCTCAGCCTCAGCAGCTCTGAAGAGCTGACCAGCCGGAGAACGTCCATGTCTGCTCTGGGGCTAGCATTAGGAGCATGATGAGCGTGACCTACTGGAGCAAACCGGATTTGGGTTTGTGGTGGGAGGAGCATCTGCTAACAATGTCGCTGCATTCGCACTCAGCTTAAAAACCAGGGGTTGAGATTCAAACTCGACAATAACTGGGTTCCAGTTTGGTTCAGGTGAGCCAGGGGGAGAGGCTGGGGAAAGGGTGATGGCCAGGAGAGGTCCCCACAAGGGTGGAGGGGTCTCCACACACTAACTCTCAGGAGGATTGAGAGGTCCAGAGTGAGTTTGAGGCCCTTGTCCTAAACAAGGCTCATCACAGAGGAGCAACACCAGACTCCTGTGCCTCATCATTCATGATGGTGGTCTTCTGCTGGCAGGAGCCACTCACACCTCAGGTGGCTGGATGTGGAGCTCACTGACACTCCGAAGGTTCGGCAAGGAGCTGTCCACTCCCTCGTCGCTGTCTGAACTGAAGTCACTCAACCCTCGGCTCCTCTGAGCAACAAGAGGAACTTGTTTCAGGGTTTCAGCTGGTGTTGACGGCTCGTCGCTAATCCAGCTATTGTGCTCGGAAACCCGCACGGCCAGTTTCGCAACAACAGAACACTGGCGCTCCATTCCCTCACTCAGCACTCCATCATCGAGCGTCGCTCTGAAGGATGAGTCACCAGCCTTGTGAGGTCTAACCTCAGCCGGGTGCGCTCGCACATGACAGGTCCTTCCTCCGCTTCTGACAAGAGTCAGAACCTCTTCATACCAGATGTGTGGATGTCCTCCACCAGGAGGAGGGTCCCATGGTCAACATCACCACAGCAGCAGTGACTCCTGCTCGCACTGTCTCATGAGTCAAGGCTGGACACTGGCAGGCGCTTCCTGCACCTTCACCTCCCTCAGGGGTTCAGTGCTTCCCCACATGGTCCAAGAGCCTCATCAAATACTGCAATACTTGTCTTATTTTGCACCGACCAGTGCAGGTCAGAGATGTGGCAGCTCACGAGAAGATGCTATACATAAACAAAGCAGAAGTTTTGGGATGAACCTGAACGGTTCTGTTCATGCTCCAGCCCTTAATGAAACGATAAAACTTGAGTGGAGGACATGAAAAGACAAATCTCCAAGCTGGACCCCATCACCACGCAGGTCCTACCGTCAGAGAGACCATTACACTGCTCTCTCCTGCGGAAATAGACCTGTTGGTGTTGATCAATGACAGCATCAAACTGTGCAGGAGGAAACACTGGGAGCTGATCTTGAGGAACCAAACAGAACACTGAGGTCACAGCTTGTTCCAGACCATCACTTGTCTTATCAGCAGAAACATGAGGAGTTCTGCTGGCTGGCAGAGGCAAACGTCTAGCTCAGCTCCCCTCCTTATCTGTGGAGCTTGCTTTCCCGGGACTCACTGTGTGTTCTGGTAGACCTCCACGGAGCTGTTGAGTCCTTCCAGTTGTCCCGTCAGCAGCTGCAGGTTGGAGTTGACGTAGCTGAGCTCCAGCAGAACCATCTCCTTCACTTTGTTGTTAGACGTGGCCCTGCACAGGAGGGAGAGCAGTTAGCACACGCGCCTGGTCCACAGCAGCCGCAGGAACACGCAGCTAGTCATTATCCAGCGCGACTCGACCGTCAGACCAGTGCTCTGCTGGAGCTGCTGACCTCAGACCTGCGTCACTGCCTTCGCTCGGCAGCTTCCCCGGACGCTAAATGGCAAGTATTTTCGCACCTGCCCGGAGGTCGGGGTCAACCTGGAAAATAAAGTGTCCAGCAGCTATGAGGAACACAGAGGACTTGCGAGAGACTGGCAGCTTGTACAGACCATCTCAGTAGGTCACATCACTGATCATTTCTTTGCCTCCACCAGTAAGTCCGACCCCCGATAGAGTTTGCTGTCAAGGACAGAGCTTCTCATCCATCCCACGGCTTCAATCAGAAAACAGAGCAAAATGTCCACATGACAGAGCACGCTAAAGCTAGCATGTCACGATTTGTCATTCATGTGAAATGGATCGTGGAAGGAGCACAACACAATCTCTCCATACATCACACCACCACTGCGCTGACTCTGTGCAGCATTTGAGCTAGCAACAGGCTAAAGCTAAGACTAGCGGGAGCAAAGCACTTGCCACCCATCATTGTTAGCTCATGTTAGCAATGAAAGTGAGTGACTTCCTAGCACAGCGGACATGTCCGTCTGCTCCTCAATAAAAACCAGCTAGCGTAGTTCGTGACCCTAACATCCTTCTGCTGCACAAGCCCCCTGCTAGGAGTAGAGTCCTGACAGATGAAAACACCAGCATCCATGAGATGCTGCGTCCGTCACCGGATCAATTTCAGAAGGAGAGAGGAAACCACAGACGAGAGCAGAGTCTCCCGGGTCTGCCCCGGGGCCTTCTCCCAGTGGAACACCTCAACTGGAGGAGCAGAGGTTCTCCTCTGAGTCTCTCCTGGGTGACTGAGCTGAAACTCTAGTTCTGGGTTCAAACTTTGTCTTGTGGCTCAGCTCTTAAGTCGCTCACTGGAGAACAAGAGACCGCCACACTCCTCCTCCTGAGGAAGATCTCATCTCCAGTCTGGACGGAACATTCCATCCTCCTCAGAGAGAAGCATGTGTAAAGGTTCATTTGAGCTTATCTATTTCCTTGTGTCCTTGATCGGCCTTTCCATTCAGCCCAGAATTCCTGCCCTTCAGAGGGGGAGGAGCAATAACTGCTGGAGCGCAGGACTGTCTGACACCACTAGAGTAAACAGACGTCAAAGAAAGACTCGTAAAAGTCATTACTGTGGAGATAGGAGAGGTGTCAGGAGAGGAGGAGGTGTAGTGTGGAAAAACCCCTGAGGAGAAGCAGGGAGCACAGGTATGCTAGGAGGAGCAGAGTCAGCGGAGGATGAGCTTCAGCTGATACTGATCGACCAAAGAATGCATGACTCGCAGTTGATGTTTGAGCATCGCTCCTCCTCAACACAGTCTCCGGCCCGTTTGTCTGGTCATGGGAAGCAGCTGAGGGGCCGGCGGGGGACAGAGGCGAGGTCCTCTTCAGACTCCACACATGCCACACACGTATCTGCCGGGACTCCGCTGAGAGCCCATCCTGAAGCTAAAGCCAGCACCAATGGATCTGAACGGACTGGGACTGATAATAACCTACTGGACTGAGGATGAAGAGTCTGGAGGACAACAGACGTTTATTTCACCCGGTCGTTAACGTTCACCGCTAACACGCTCGCTCAGGCCTGGCCGACTCACGGCTCTCTTCACCCAGTGAGCCGCAGAACTGGCTGCGGTTTTGGTCAAGTTGCTGTTGAGATGATGGTTTATACAGGAAATGAGAGGAAAAAGTACGAGCTAAGTGTTCAAGCATTGTTCAAAGACTTGGACTTGTGTTTACCTTCGAAACATAAACAATAAACCTTGCTGCACATGCTCCAAGCCAGGGGGGCGGAGCTTGCAGGTTCAATGGTGGCGGTCCTCAGACTCGGAGCGTCATCAGATCCACCATCAACACGACCGACATGACTCACTTCCATGTTTGACTTTGTCCTCCCCTAAACTAAAGGGGGGACATTCGGAAAATTGCCCAAAAAATAATTAATTTCACCCAGCTGACCAGGTCGGACGGAAACGACCGAATCCGTCGCTGTTTTGGAGTCCAGTGCAGTGTTCATCAGCCACTTCAAGCTGAAATGTTTGAAAACGTCTGGAGTGGAAACTCTCATAAATGCAGCGCTCTCTGTATGGGAGTCCTGCTACAAGCGGCCAGTATGGAAATATTTCATGTATATTACATATATAGCAACGTCTCAAGAGATTCGTCAAAGTGCAGTGTCTCACATCAAATTAAATGTTTTTCAGTTGTCCTTTTGACAGAACAGGTGCTGCATGCTGCGAGGGTTTTCTATTGTTTTGCCTTCTTGAGGAGGGATATAAAAACGTGTCTGAATTCAAATGATTTAATGCTTCATTTTTTCACATGCACGCAGACAAGTTCATCAGTGATGGGCAGCAACAATCCTGATCGGAGCATTGTGTCCTCAGTACAGTCACATGCCGAGGGCTTGACTCATCGTGCAGCTCCTCAGTGACTAGTCAACTTGTGTGCTGCGATCGATGGATCATAAGACACATCTGACACCAGGAAGTGGCACAGTCAGTCGCCATAAACGCGGCGTCTGGCGCCATAAAGGTGTTTGTTTAACTGCAATAAAGTATGAGGCGCGGTGGTGGAAGATGCCCGAGAGGAGAGACACGACACACGCGTTGTGCGCCGACAGACCAGAGGCACTACAACAAGACTAGCGTGATCCTGGCAGCTTACCTGAGCAGGTTCTCGGCTCCGGCCCTCATCCTCATCTGCTTGATGATCTGCTGGTTCAGACTGGCCCGCTTATTCTGCAGCTTGCTCCGTCCAGTTTGGGCTAGCGGGTTGCATCCCTGTGAGGGGGACAAGAGCGCGGACACTTGAGCACGGAGGCAGGCTGGAGAGACGCGTGGTGATGACGAGGGTCATGTGACCGAGAGGACTTTTCTCTGCCGGACCATAAAGGGACACCAGGCCTTGGGACCTCTGCGGCTCTCAGAGTCGCACCAGATCAGTGACTCGCAGCCAAGAGCAACCTCCCCACTGTGAACAAATCCCACTTATTCCCCAGAGACGAGACACAACCCCCACTTGCATGTTGGCTTTACGCTAAACGGTGGAGTTCGACCTCTTCAGTTAACCCTTCCATGATCGCACAGTCATTTCAACCTCAGTAACAGGTGAACTGAGGAAAGGGCTCTGAAATGACAGGAGGAATCGCAGACTTTGATGCTGCACCTCTCCAGACAGTGGAGGAGTCGGGAGCTTCAGTCGCTGCAGTGGCTCAGAACTGGAGCTCAGTGAGAGCTTCACGCCTGAGCAACAGACCTGTCCCTCACCCTCTCGCTCCCAACTTCAACACTCCCCTCGTCTCCCTCGCGGTCAGCCCGTCGCAGCAGCTCGGGCTTTGCTACAGGCAGTGTTGGACCCTGCGGACCGAGAAGCTGGCGTGACCCTGGTGTGACATTATTTACTCTGTTTTAATACACAAAGCCATTGATGAACAACAAGCACAACACCTTCTGAGAGCCGGCGTCACACTCAGACCTCAGCTGAGAAGACGAAGAAGACGCAGCTGGATCTGGATTAACTCACCAACATCCAACTAACGTCAGCGGAGTTCAGGACCACCCTCCATCACACCTTGTCTCTGCTGGCAGAATGTGCTAACCATGTTAGCGTTTGGCTTTGTGCTGTTTTGGTGGACACTTGACTCGAGTTCTTCAAGGTTTGCCTCAAACACGAGCCCAAAGTGTAACTTCACGTTTCTCAACCTTGAGTGCTCCTCCCGTCCCAGCATGCATTGCAGAAATAAAAGCTTCCTCTTGAGCGTATCTTTGTCTTTCTCCATGGCTGATGAGATTAGATCGGATTGCTCACCCACTCTTGTGTTGCTAATGACACAGGTGCAGAGCTGCTGGTGGCTAAACCCATTTCAGTAGAACGAAACAAGATTTGGATCAACTCCATTCATCCATTTTTCAACGACCCAAGAATGTTGCAGTGCAACTTGGTTTTATTGTGAGCTTAATGTGGTGGAAGCTGCCTTCATATTGCGTCAGATCCTGGTGGCATGGTCTGTGCTTGTTGGTCCTTCTGGCCTCCACTGTCTCGTGAGTTTCTTTCTAGATTGGATAAACTTTCAGAGCGGTTTGAAAAGTGCATGTCTGACCAGGAATAATGGGTTTCATGAAGTAAAAGTTCTTCATTTCACTTGTGGGGTTCGATTTCAGGTCGAGGACTTCAAAGTCATCTAGAAGAACCAGATCAAGTGAGATGTTTCCGTCGTCGTCCCCGACACAACCGTCCTCAGCTGAACACCGAACCATGAGGCGGGACATCTTTAAGTCAGGACACATGACTTGGACTCCGCCGCATCACCTGACTGGGTAATGATTAACCTGAAGCAGGTAAGTCAGCGTGGCTATTTTTAGAATCCCAGAGGACGAGGACGCGGGCGTCGTCAAGTCAAAACTGCGAGGGAGTGGCCGGTTACCGTGGCAACACTCGAGCCATAAACCTGTTGACGCGATGAAACTGGCGATAACATACGACGCGATGATCCCGATCTGTTTATCAGTAACTGTGCAACCCATCCTGAACCGGACCGAGTGGTGCAGAGAGAAGATGTTTGGTTTCAATCTTCACTCTGTGGTCCATCGAGACATGGTCCACCCTCGCTCACACTTGAGCCACCTGGCTTCATCTTGGTAGCTGCTCAGGCTTCCTGCCAATCGTGGCGACGCTAGCGCACTGCCACAAGCGTCTCGCGGCTCTCAGGCCTGCGTAGCACGTGCACACACAGTTTAACCTCAAAATAAAACTGTCAGAACCAGGGATGCACCGATACCCGTACTCACACTTCGGCCTGGGTCCTGGGCCTAAAAATCTAATCTTTCTTCATATTTTTGTCAGCACTAATATACGCTAACTAAACAGAAATAAACTTGAATTTCGGCAGGAATGTAAACACACTGCATCATTAAGTACATTACAAAAATGTCAATGTTGAATTGAAGCTGCACTTCACCAGAGGCTTGGATCCAAACCAAGATCATCAGGTGCTTCAGATGTAATGAGCTGTGACTGTCACATGTAGAGCGTTTCATTCATCATTTCTCCTGACACCCTTCAGAAGAAGCCCAGTGACACAGGAGCGTTCGGTTTATTCACCACATTTAAACGTGAGCGATTGTTGTGACGCTCAGATCCACATCCAAATGATCATTAGTTTTGGGAAGATCTCCAACAAGCAACTACCACTGCTGGTGTGAGTCAGAGCAGCAGATGAGCGTCTGACCCTCTGAGGTTCTGACGCGAGGTGGAAACGAGGTCCGGTTTCACTGAGTGGCCTCAGTCCGTGTGAACAGCCGGTGGAACTCGCAGAGCTGCCGTTTCACCACATTTGTTACGAGGGAGCTCAGTCCGCGTCTTGCTGTACTGGTTTTGGAAAGAACAGGTGTCAGTGCAGCCCGAGTCAGGACACAACAATGTTCTCGAGGTCACCACGGTAACAAGTCTCATGGGAAGTTATGCCTCCCTGTTACCCTCCAACATGCTCGGAGTTTGAAGACACACAAACAACGTTCAGGAGGCGGCACCGACAACAGGAGTCACAGTTGGTCTGAACCATTATGAGCACCACAAACAAGCAACTTCTTGATAAATGAACGCTCACTTTGCTCGGAGAAAACCCGCCGGGTGAGAGGAACCACAAATTAGCAGTGAATTTCACTGATTCAAAACTTGTACTTCCTGTTTACGTCCAGGGACGCCATCTTGGAATACGCACAACTGGAACGCAGCAATAGCGCCCAGCTCAATGGATGCTGGTAGCTTTGTTTTTGTTTTCATCAATTAAAGAACTTGCCCTCCTCTGTTGGAAAATAAACAGATGTTTGGGTCATTTACTTTGCATCTAGACGGGAAAACGGTGGGGTTATTTATTGATTATTTATCTGCAGTTCAGTGTTTCATGTCTGACTGACTTGAGAATCCATATCGTGCGCACGCTGCTCTTGTTTGTATGAATTCCTGAGCTCCTCCGAGAAGGTCAGTGCTCTCGCTGTGCTTCTGCAGCTCATGATGTGTGACGCGTCCTGACCGTCGTCCCTGGTGCCCAGTGAGACGGCACCTTGCCCGCGGTGAGTGGTGGCACAACAGAGCCTCAGTGTCCAGCGCTCATTAGCCCACCACAAAGACGCTTGTGTCAGGCTTCAGAGAGAGATGACATAACAACCTATTCAGCCGGACCTGACCCACTTCCGCACCTTCCCAAACCCACCGGAGCTTCATCGGCTTCCGAAGATGAGGGAGGACGGCGGCCATGACGCTTGCCACACGCCGTCTGTGGGAGAGAGTGGATCTGGTCTGGCCTGTGCCCGGGACACATGTTGTCAATTTGTGTCTGTGGTCTGACGGGAGGAGCGCTGCCGACTTTCCGTCCCCGCGCCGAGACCTGCCAAGCTGGAGGTGAGGCAGCGAGCCGCGGCCCAGGGAGCCGTCCACCCACGTCTCACGGCCTAATTGCCCGCAATTTCCTCCAGGCTTCGATCAAAAAAGAAAAATCACGGGATGATCCCAGACGCTGAGCATCGGAACATTTCTGCCGAGGCAAGCGTTTTCGACCCACTGACGTCATGCTCCTAACAGCTTTTACCAGAAGAACCAATCCAGACCCACAGCTATACAGTCCACACTGTCGATGGTCCACAAGCTTCATGCACAAAAGCAGGACCACTCGGAGGGGCCCTCACATAGTGGGGTCCCATTTTTCAGTACCTTCTCTGGCCAGCTGGGGGCGGTAAGAAAGAGATGTGTTGAGATCAACTATCAGTAGAACAACCGCCCTGAAGCGCTGGGTTTTGCGAGTAGTTTGAGTAGCGGTAGCGCTTGTGGACACAACAGGAGGACTCGGGTCCAGAGCAAATGCCTGGCCAGTTCTGAGCCAAACAGACTTTGACCTGGGACAGTGTCCAACCCTGTGGGGGTGTGAGATGAGGAAAGTGAGTGCAGGGCTCGGCAACTGAGGTCAGGACGGGAGAAGATCATTTGGAGAGACCAAAGAGATGCAGCTTTTCCTCTCCGCCATCTTACAGGGTCACATGAGGGCCACATTTCAGCTCACTCGTGGAGCTGTTCTCATCGTCATTCCTTCATCTTGAAATCTGCTGAGTCAGCACGCACACACGCAGCAGCTCGGAGGAGGATGCCCTCCGCGGGACTGGCACGACTACAGGAGAGCGGGCCACGGCCAAGGTTCCCCCCCAGACACGACCTGCGGTGACGGCAGACTCAATCTCCCAGTGACTTGCTGGAGACAGGAAATGAACTGAGCCTCAATCCAGACAGTGTTCAGAGGAGGATTTGGGAGCTTGGACTTCACAAAGGGCTCGCTCAGGAGAACCATCTAAACAGGCTCCACTGTCACAACACTCCGTGAAGAGCAGCAGTGCGAACCGTGAGCGACGAGCCTCGGAGTGAAAACACCTTAGATAATGTGCTGACCCGCTGCCTGGGGACCAGAACCAGGACCACGAGGTCCGGAGATCCGTGGAAGACATCAAACCACTGTATCAAAGGCAGCCGCTGGCGGACGTTTGACCCAGCAACGTCTCGCCCCCGACCTTCTGAGACTGATGACATCATAGCTCCGCCTCTTGCCCTAGCCGTCATCACGTCATTCAGCAATAATGCAAAAGATAAACACAAGCCCTTCAGCCCCGATGTTTTCTCGGTTTTTGGTGGGTCAACTGCAGCGCCACACGCAGGCCTGGCGTGTGAACCGCACCACTCTCAGGCGTGGTGTCTACAGGGGACCTGGCTGATGAAGTTGGGCTCAACAACAAAACAAAGAAAAGGTCTGACCCAAACATGAGACAGGTCACAGAGACAGGACCTGGCCTGAAGCGTCTCAACAGCTAGCAGCACGGCGTCATGTCAATTATGGGATGCCTGCTCACCAGCTATTCAGCGTCCTCCATTACATCTCAGTGGGCTGCGATAAGGAGGACCTTACCAGGCTCCTGGGAGAGGAACGTGCTCAATTCTCCACCATCGCTCGCCGCTCATGCACCACCTGGAGCAGCTGGCCCTGACAGGTCGCTGCTGCTGCTGCTGACACCTCGTGCCACCAGCCGGACCGACCCAAGACCACCACAGAGGCTCTTCTCAGAGAGTCTGAGTGTGCCTCCCTCTGACTGCAGGAGATGAGTTCCACCTCCACAGAAGGAAACCCACTCACCTCCAGTCACCCAGAGAGAGGAACCCTGCTGCGACTCGTCAGACCTGGGGGTGAAGTGGCCAGACACCTCCCCAGAGCTGGCGTCCAGCTGAGCCACCGCTTCTGGTGTGCTGACCCGAGTCCAGGCTTCTTGAGATGTTCCCACCTCCCCAACATGTTCTGGGTCTGCCCCGGGGCCTCCTCCAGGCTCAGCACCTCACCAGTCCACAGGAGACTTCAGAAGTCCTCTCTCGGTGACGTCATCTCGCCCGGCGACAGGTGAAGCGAAAGCCACTCACCTTCCTGAAGTAGTTGTTCTCCCCGCGACCCTCCTTCAGGCCGTTCGGCAAAAGCGCGTCCGTCATGGCGAGCACTCCGAGGAAACACTCGGCGTCACGTTGGGCTGGAGCTCGGCGGGTGCGCGACCTCTCTCTGGCGCGCGGGGGTTGCTTCTGTCCCGAGAGCTGCCGGACCGTCCGAGGCGCGAGGAGGACCCGCCCAAAGTGAAGCCCGCAGGGCGGGCTCTGTGAGCAGGCGGCAGCCGATTGGCTCGCGGCGTCTGTCAATCACCGTGAGGGACAGCCTACAAACACGGAACCTGATTTGCTGGCGCACTGACGCGCAGGCGCGACGTTTGAAGTCTGAACCTCGTCCTCTGATTTGATTTGTGTCGCTCAATATTTTGGAGTTCGGGGTCGAAGTTTGCCTTTAAAACAAAGACTTATATGAACTGCTTTTGTCTCACAATATAACTGAAACAATATCACGAGAAATTCGTTTGATGTGTTTCAACTTAATTTTTCTAATAAATTGTTTTTAAAAAGTCCTCAAAAAAACTGCTTAAAAAAGAAGAGTGTCACTGAATTAAGTGACATTTGAAATGTGAATTTGGCTGAAACCAACGTCCATCTTTGTCACTCCAACATTGTGTTTTACTGAGTTTTACTAAGCCGAACCTGGTGATCAGGGATCTCTGAGCGACTCCTTCAGTAACCAGCCGGGCCGGTCCGGTCACCGCTGATGTCAGCGCCAGAACCGGTTTCCGTCAGTTTCACACGCAGATTTTTCTGTCACAAAGAACAGCAAACAATGCTCGTAAGTTGCGTGTCTTGTAAAGAGAGCGAGGTTAATACGGAAGCGACAAGCGTTTGTTCGTTAATGCTGAGAAATAGACGTGTGTTTTGGGGTGGGTTTTTGCTCGTCACCTTTCCAGCCATCAGAATCATTCCTGAAATGGCAGTTGCGTGTTTGTGCTGGGTGTCGTCATCAGCCGTGTAGTTCAGAATGTGCCGGTGGAAACAAACACTGGTGTGGTGTTTCCAGATGCTCTTCTGCCCTCACCCCATGTTTTGTTTTGGTGCATCAGGAATCCAGGCAGGAAAACTATACGCCATGTTCAGATCATGATCTAATCATATATGCGAGTTTTAGTTTTGAAAAACAAACTCACGCTCAGCTCTTTCAATTCCGCACTTCGACCAGCAGATAGCGCTGACAGGTTGTTTTTGTGAGCAGTCAAATAATGCTGCTGCCCCCTGTTGGCCAAATCAGCTCACATCAATTTGACTGAATGGCGGCGTTGGGATGTAACAATGTAACTTTGTTTGGAGCAATAATGTCATTAACATCTGCGGAGCCGCAGTACATTGTAACTGTATCAAGAAAATATGGGGGAAAATGTCGATGTTGCAAGCTTTTTGGGGCGAGTGATTGGCCCTGTGGGGACCGCGGTCCTGCAGACACGTCCCTCTTTGGCTTCTCCTTCAGCGCTGAGACGAGACAGACGGCTGTGCTGTTGTTTTCTGTGTAGCTGGTGTGAGATCCGCTGACTGGAGCTGGTGACCTCTGACCCAGCTGAGAGTCTGAGCTGGGACCAGAGGAGTCATGGAGCACCAGCAGCCATTGTGTGGGAGTCAGTGAAGACGGAGCAGCGCTGCGGGATGATGAAGGTGGAGCGAGACGGATGGTTCCTCGCGGTGGTGTCCACTTCATGGGACGTGTTGCCTTCAGCTGAGATGCTGTGACCATGTGCCCACTCCATCTCCCCTGACCTGGACTGGGGGAGGAGCTTCTTTGTCTCACCTCCACCTGTGTGTGTAGGACAGCAACACTTGGTCCTCAGGGAGTTCGACCCTCAGAAGCCACAGTAGCTACAGGAAGAGTAGTGTCCTTGAGAGATGAAGCTGACCTCGAGACAGGTCAAACATGAAGGTTACAGAAGAGAGAGAAGCTCAGCCATCCAGGAGAGACCCAGACGAGATCCCGGCGTCACGTCTCCTGGACTAGTGAGGAGGTCTGTGGAGAGATAAGGTCTCTCAGCTGAGCCCCTCAGAGAAGCGCTGGAGGAGGTTTGTGGAGGGACAGAACCTCCGACCTTCATCCGAATGAGGAGACCTTGCTCCTGCCCTCTGCTGAGTCACAGTGGTGCGAACACAGCTGCAGGACAGCAGCAGCGGGAGTGATGTGATCCAGAGCGGATTCGACTCGTCTCACTGGTGCGAACACACCTGCGAGGCTCCCCTGCTGGACACGACTGGGACTGCACTCGAGTTGCATCAGGCGCTCACAAGCAGGGCTGAAATCAACTCCCGAAGAACGGAAACAAGCGTTGGCACGCGACCGTCTCTATTGAACCACAGCGACATCTGGTGTTCAAAGCGCGAACTGGCAAACCGCACATCCGCGAGCGCGTCTGACCTGAGTCCAGGTCGCGCAGGCAGCAGCTCAAATGAAGAGACTTCACCGAGTTCCTCAACGGTGACGTCATGGGCTCTGCCCCAGGCCCTTCTTCTGAGCTCGCGCACACCAAACGCAATTAGATTGAACTATGTAATTACATACTGCATATATTTCATTTGTAAATGTTGTGATGACGCCACCCTAAAATCTGGGCTGTGACTGGTTGGCGCACCGCTCCTTGTCCCGGGAGGTCACACTCACCTTGAGACTGAGTGCTGTCTTGCTGCTCTCGACTGGATTGATTCTGAAATAAAACTCGCATTTGGTGTGGAGCAGAGGTGGACAACTTCATATCCCTAGGGGCCACTTTACTTGCAGCGCTAATAGCGAGGAAATTGAGATGTAACTTTTAATTGAGTTGCTACAACGGTTTATTAAATAGTCAAATAGGAATCAGCATTACACGCTAAGATAGACATTCAATTTAATAACCGTTTAATGGAAGTAATCCAAATATAAATCACAAATATTGGAAGGCGCCGGCAACAGATCCACGGATAAAATCGTGACATGCTGTTTACTTTGCCATAGCTGGCAGTGGGTCTCTACATGTTCTTGGTAACCGCACGCGAGCAGGACATTTACAACTCTACATATCATTTAAAACATTAAAAAAAAAGTTTTAAAGAGTCACCGAGGGCGTTGGAGAATATGCAGTACGAACTGATATTGGTTCACTTGAATCAGAGCACTGAATAAGCTGAAAAGTACACAGTGTTGCACGAAGCCGGGATCAGAAATGTGGCATCATGTGGTCACAGGAGTTCGTGCCTGTCGACGCATCTGTGAGTTGCAGCGTCGGAGAGGAGATGCTGAACCGGTGTGTGTTCGGCTTGATCTATATTTCGATATGACCGCCCAGCGCCATGGAACCGACCCATGTCCCTGTAACTAATTCCTTCCGACTCCTCGTCGTCGGTGCGAGTCATCGCTTCCAGAATTGCGTAATTTGAATGAAAAACAGACCTTTGTTTACACGAACCTGCTCTTCTTCCTCGCAAACCGCTCGACTTATTTCCTTAGCTGCTGAAATGTTCGGAGGCCCGGCGACGTCACTATTAAGCGACGATGTGTTTTGCTACGGAGCCATGTTTAGCTCTCAAGTGGACCCAACGATTGAACGACAGCACAGTGTGTTTCCTCGGCAGTGAGGACACCACACAGCTGAGAAGCTCTGGTGCTCTCTCTCCGTCTGCTGCCCACCCACTTCCTCCTGCTGCCGTCGTCTAAGAGCAGAGCTGCTCTCTATCACCGACGCCACTACGTCTCCTGGTCAGTCACATGACTGCCAGACATCCTGCAGCACACAGAGGCAGCGCTCAGTCCGGGGCCTCTCTGAAAGAGCGAGGCCTCCGAGCCCTTGTTTCTGTGCTGCTGAAGAAGCTGGAAGGTCTTTCATCTCTGCTGGTTCTGATGGGTCTGTTCCACCTGTACGGACCGGAGCTGCTGAGCCAAAATAGAAGTGACATCAGAGTGAGTCACGCCGTCCGTCTGAAGTTGATTCATGGTCACGTGCACGCGCTCGCTTCAGGATCTGGGCCGGTCAGGGCTCCCTGAGTTAAGCTGCCCGCACCCTCCCGGACCCAAACACCCGAGACGCTTGTGACCCCATGGTAGCTGAAGCTGTACTGCGCAAGTTCCTGCGACCCCTTCACTGTCTTCAGACAGTGGAATCATGGGGAGCAGCGACTCCTCCAGTCTCCTGCAGCCTCCAGGCAGCAGCACCTGCTGGGCGACTTGCGACGTGATGGGCGTGTGTTTACAGTCTGAGTGACGCCGGCTCAGATTTCAGCCCGCAGGCCAACACCGCTCTCCCGGCTGGGAAACCAGAAGCTCTTCTTCCCGGTCGACTCGCTGGTTGGGTCGACCTGGAAGAAGAGCTTCTGGTTTCCCTCGTCGACCAGCAGCCAGACTCGTTTCAACAGTCTGCCATCCAGTCCCCGTCTTTGTTTTGAGTTGCTTCAGGCAGAGGCAGAAACCTTCACAAGGCAATGGTGCAAATGTTTGCTAATGCTAACGACACTGAGCCCAAAACAAATGCAAGTCAAAGGTCGCAGTTTTGACGGCAACTGCAGCAGGAAACCACAGGGAGCCACTGGATTCTGCTTTTATAACACACATGTATGATGGAACTGATGGACGCTCTGTCATCCGGGAGAGACTCAGAGTGGAACCTCAGCTCCTCCCAGACACGAGACTTGTGCTGTGATCAACTGGGGGGAGGCCCTGGGGCAAACCCAGGACCGTGCGGAGCGTGGGTCTCTGGACCTCTTCACCTCAGCCGCTGCCCTCGCGACCTCGGTCAAGAGGAGGACACGTTTGATTTGAGTGAGTGATGTTGACTGTCACGTATTCATGATAATAACACAACTATATGTATAATAATAATAATTGTGGGTCATAATTATTTTTTGATGATTATTTACAGCGGCCACATTTCATTGACGTCACGATCCGACAGCCTCACCTCGTCAGTTCACCTGAGTGGACGCGAGGCGGCTGTTGCGCATGCGCGCGGCGGCGGCGGCGGCTCAGATGTAGTGTAACAAGGACGGAGCAGGGACCGGAGCCTGGTTCAGTCTGCTGTGTCTGGTCCGAGCCGAGGGTCGTGAGTCCGGCGGGGAGATGGAGGACCAGGAGAAGAGGAAGAAGGATGACGAGCGGGTCGCGCTGAAGAAAGAGATCGGACTTTTGAGCGCCTGCGCCATTATTATAGGTAAGTTCTGTTTCAAGTTCGGACCGGGCTCGTCTCGCTGGAGAAGTTTGAGGCGGAACATTTTGTCCGACAGGAGCGAACAGATGCAGCCAGCCTTTTCTGTCCGACAAAGACGTGGGTGTCGGAACATCGTCCGGTCCGAGCTCGGTTCGTCGATTTTGAAGTCTGCGTGTTGCGTTCGAGGCGCGTCTGTATCACTGGGAACACGAGCTGCAGCTCTTGCATCAGTCGAGTCGGACCGAACCAGAGCTGCCTACGTGGCTCGGTCTGGTCCGGTTGGACTTGGCGGGTTCGTGGAGCTGCTGCGCATGATCGCGGGATCATAAATAACCGCCGTGGAAAGTGCCGTCACGTGTTGTGGATGTATGTTTCACTGGCTGGGAGTGAGAGCCAGAACCAGAAGACCGTCCGGTTGCAGGACTTCTTCTCACTCCGTGCGAGTAAATATTGATCTCGCAAACACGGCGCCGTCACAAGTTACGCACCGAAGGATGAGTTCGCGATGACTGACGTCTGAGCTCCTCATCGCTTATGACATCTGATCGACTCCGATTCGATCCGCGAGGAGTTTTGCTCTGAGTTTCGGTCATATTTCCGGCCAAATTCAGAGGGGTTCACGTACTGTTTTCATCCATATAAACGCTGGCATGAACTCAGAGTGTGTGTGTCTCATGGATGCCTGACCTCTGACCTGTCGTTGACCTTGACTGCTCTGACTCTGGCTAAGCTGATGACGCCTTCAGGTGTTGAGAGGCTTTGCTCCAGAAGCCCCTCACATCAGGAAGAGCTGAAGATGGGGAACATGTTTCTTGGTTTGCGACTAACTAGACAGGAGGGAAGGAGACGCAGCTGTGGGACCAAGGGAGGTTCAAGACAAGCAGCGGATCAACTGTGGTGGCGCTCCATGAAGAAAGGCCTTTAAGTCAGCTTCACGCCACCAAGCAGTGTGTTAAGTGACCAGGCAGAAAAGCACTCGGAGAGAGCGAACCCCCGCTAAACAGCTCCATCCCCCGCCCCCCGCAACACAGTCTGCCGATGACATCACACCCTTCCAAAAGATCTTGGATCCAGATGGTGATCTGGATCACCCTTAGTCCCTTCTCCATTGGAAAGTTCATTCAAATCCGTCCGTCCGTGGGGGAATAATGGCAACGCTCGGCCACGGTTTCAAAACAGGCCGTACTCACAGCGTTGCAGTAGATGTCCTGCTACGTATGGTATGGTATCGTCTTCACACGTCTTCCCCCCAGCCAGCCCTGAATCGAGCGGCTCGACCGGACGGAGAGCTGAGTCCTGGCGTCACACTTTGGTGAGTCACTCAGACCAGGTTGGACTTCCCCACCTGCACCGCAACAGTGTGATTTTCTCGTCTGAAATCACTTAGTTGTGTGTGTAGCGCCGCCTCAGGTCTGGCTCGTACTTGCTCCCGCTGTTTGCCAGTGTTTCTGCCACAGTCGGCCAAGGCTCACCGGAGCGTGGATAAACATTTGGCTGCGTCTGGCTTTGAAGTCCATCAGATAAAGTCAGCGCAGCGCTGCGTGGTGCTGCCGCTCTCGGCCCACTCCAAACCTCCGACTCACTCTGGGCCACCACAGCGGTGAGTCAGCGCTTTCACTAAGTGCATCCATCTGAAAATGCAACATGTCACGTGATGATGGTGAAGATGTGGAGCTAATGCGCTTTAGCCGGCGACAACACTGTGACACCGCTCCGCACACACCAACACAAGTCAGTGTAAACATGAGTCCAGAACCCCACCCCCACCCCGTGACACCGCTAAGCTACTGCTATGGCTAAACCAGTGGTTCCCATGAACCATGCATTGTTCATCTGGAACACGGTCTGGTGTTAGATGTTCCACCGTTGCAAGGTGGCAGCACTTCGAGCAGGAGACCAGTTTCCAAACAAGTCAGCGAGTGGATCCTGTTATACAACAGCGACCATCCAGAGTGCAGCTCACGAGGCACGTAGCAGACTGAACGGGACTTCGGCAGGAACATGTGAGGAGCAGCACGTGTCTGTCATGACTGCGCTTCAGTTGCAGCAGGAAGTTTAGGAGCGTGTCAAAGGTGGAGTCACCTCAGGGTCCTGACTGTCTTGTAGGGACCTTGGACAGTAGCCCGTGATGTTCACAGTGGGGGCTGTCAGTTCGAGCCTTGCACCAGCAGAGGGCGTGAGTGAGAGTTGCTCTAGAAGAGGGTTGTCTATTGCGATGGCATGGGTCTGATTGTAGATACCGTTGTTAACGGAATCAAACTGGACCGTCAGGTATGAGGCCCGAACGTGGTCACAGTGTACCGAGCGCCCCGCACCGGCCAGGATGGTGTCTCGTGGAGCCGGGCCCCAGGTGATGAACTCGGGTGTCTGGTGAGGTGGAGGACGGGTTTGTTGTCTGCGATGTGGTTGCTACGCTGGGGTGAAGCGAGCGCTTCAGTGGTCGCCATGGCGACGTGTCTCCCGGCCGTGTCTGCAGCCCGGACGTTCACACCTGGGTGAAATTTGAGTCGGGACCATTGAGGCTCTGCCACTCAGGGAGTCGCTCGCTCCCAGATCCGCAGAGAGAATCCATGGAATTCCTCCAGGGACGGAGCAGGGATCAGCCCGGCGTCTGGGAGGAGGGACGAATGGGTCAGTGGGACTCGGAGCAGCGAGTTATGACGTAACAAACACAACACAGGCGTTGCGTAACCGCCTTCCACAATCAGCTCTGACAGTGACAAATCAGCGTTTGGACCTCCACTCACCCGTGCTGCATCATTAGCCAGGCTCCCTGGCAGCTAGCAGGGGAGGGGGGCGCCGATGGCGGGCCTCCGACCCAAGCCGCTGCCCCTCGCGGCCGGACGCTCGCACGCGCTCTGGCGGACAGCTGCGCTTCAGCTGGTGAGGGCCTTTATTTGGTGACATATGAGGGCCGGCTCGCTCATTAGCCCGAGCCACCAGGGAGCGAGCGGCGTTTGAAGAGGTCGACTGGATCGGCGGAACTGATCCAGAGCCGAGGAAACCCTCCAAACCTGGTTTCACACCTCTGGGCCGTGAGAGGCTCTGTACGAAACCTCCGAAAGGTTCCGAACCCCTGGTGTGGACGACGGCGGCGGTGGGTGGGAGACCAGGGTTCGGGCGAGGTAGTCAAGTGGCTCTGCTCTCTTTCCAGGCAACATCATCGGCTCTGGAATCTTCGTGTCTCCCAAGGGGGTGCTGGAACACGCCGGCTCCGTGGGCCTGTCCGTCATCGTGTGGGTCTGCGGGGGCGGCATCTGCGCCCTGGGCTCCATGTGCTACGCCGAGCTGGGCGTCACCATTCCAAAGTCTGGAGGAGACTATTCCTACGTGACGGAGATCTTCGGCGGACTGGTGGGGTGAGGACCTCCTCCTGATCCACAGCCGGCTGCGTGGTCCGCCTGGACCCGGTTAGCTCTCTGCGTCTTGTGACTTTCATCTGGTCACATGACCGCAGCAGATCTGGACCCGTGACACAAACACAAGGTTGTTGTTGAATCAGCGTGACATTTCAAAGCGGACTGAATTGACTCGTGTCGAGATTCAGGTCTCGACTCTCCTCACGAGAACCTGGCACTCGAGCTCATGCCGCTGCGTACAGTTTCCTCCGGAAGGCTGGTGGTTTTCTGTGCCAAAAACAGACTCTCTGCTGAGTCCTGTGGTGAGTCAAGTTCAGCCATGCCGCGACTGCAAGTCAACAACAACCGACACTTGGTTGCACAAGCCAGGAAACGCACTCGTCACGACACGTCTCTTCTCCAGTCGTCTTGACAGCAGCTCTTGATGTGATGCGCCGACACGCTCCTCAGACCGTCAGAGCCAGGAAGTCGCTTCTGAACACCAGGAAGTCGGCTGTTGCTGTGAAGCTCCAGTAGTTTCCAAGTGAAAACAGATGTTGACGTTTCCTCCCGCAGCTTCCTGTTGCTGTGGAGCGCCGTGCTCATCATGTACCCCACCACGCTGGCCGTCATCGCCCTGACCTTCGCCAACTACGTGCTGCAGCCCGCCTTCCAGAACTGCCTGCCGCCGTACGTGGCCACCAGGCTGCTGGCCACCATTTGTGTCTGTGAGTCAGAGCTGTGCCACACACCTCTCCATGACTCGCCACCTCCTCACTCCCACTCATCACAGTCAGTTTGACTCGCCACCTCCTCACTCTGACTCATCACAGACATTTTAACTCATTAGTCTTAACTCTGACTCACTGCAGTTGGTTTGACTCGCCACCTCCTCACTCTGATTCAACGCAGTCATTTTGACTCGCCACCTCCTTACTCACTGTCTCCTCAATGTGACTCATCTCAATCACTTTGACTCATCAAGTAAGTTAGACTCACCACCTCCTCACTCTGACTCATCACAGACATTTTAACTCATTAGTCTTCACTCTGATTCACTACAGTTAGTTTGACTCGCCACCTCCTCACTCTGACTCAACGCAGTCATTTTGACTTGCCACCTCCTTACTTTGACTCACTGTCTCCTCAATGTGACTCATCTCAATCACTTTGACTTTTCAAGTAAGTTTGACTCACCACCTCCTCACTCTGACTCATCGCTGTCATTTGAACTCTTTCGTCGTCACTCTGACTCATCACTGTCATTTTGACTCACCACCTCCTTACTACACTTCTCTCTGTTCCGTCTGAGAGAGAACCAAACGCGTTCAAACAGCTTCCCCCAGTGTTTTAGCAGAGAAGGAAGCAGTCTGTTTTTGGCCCCAAATACTCGGCAGACAGGTTTGAAACCCGACGACTGAGAATGTCTGGCCTCCTGGTGGAGGAATGTGCCGTCCAAACAGCGAACCTAACAGCAGCTTCTGACGGAAGCTTGACCCTGTGTGCGTGCGTGTGTGTTGGGGGCACCTTCCACACGTGCTCAAACAGCAGTGTGACATTGGTGGCTAACCTGAGGTGAAATGACTGAATGAAGAAGGTTGAAGTGAACAGGCGGTTCCAGTCTGAAGACACTGGATCTGGCTGGGGGGACTTTCCTTCTTGTCTGTCGCCCCCAGCACGATCAGATGTCAGATGCTTGGAACCTGAACACCTCACAAGTCCTGGAGCAGCAGAGCTTCTCCGGCGAGTCTCTCCTGGGTATGACTCTGCTTCTCAGGACTCTGGTTCTGTGGGTCACCCCAGGTGAGCGGAGGAACCCAGCTGTGGAGAGTGGTGAGCTTTGGCTACTGGCTCAGCTCTTTCTTCGCCTCATGACCGAAGCTCCACCACCTTCCTGCCCTCACTCGTGAGCAAGACTGTGAGACACCTGTGGGAGCTCCTCTCCAGCCGGATGCATTTCAACAGCAGTTGTCAGTTCTGGAAACTGGCCTCAGGAGACTTCATCATTGACCTTGAGATGAATCGGACACATTTCTCCTTCTGGAGAAGAAGCCGATGTGAAAATGTCGGAAAGTCTGATGCCAGCGAGTAAAGCAGCTCTGACAGGAAACGGAGGGGTCCTGGAGGGTCTTGGGAACTGGAGTCGCTGGTGGAGGATCTGGCTCTGAGGGCGTGGTCTGGGGTCCGGGCATCTCCTCAGTGCTTCCGGGGGGGGCACAGTTGTGCACCGGTTCTGTCTCGTCTGTGAGTGACGCGGGGATCCGAGTCTGTGTGAGTCAGCTGTTACGATCACCACGTGCTGATGGACGCCACTATTTTTGGATACAGAATGTTACAACCAGTGCAGTGTGTGTGTGTTTGCCTGGTCTATCCCGCCTTGTTGGGACATTTGGCTGGACCCCACAAGGTTCAGCCTCGGTTTGATGGTTCAAACTTCAAAACAAGTGGGTGACTCTCAGTCTGGTTCAGAGTCCTGGTTCAGGGGAGCCGTGTGTTTCAGGGGGAGCGGCTGGGGAAAGGGTGATGGCCAGGCAGGGTCCCCACAAGGGCAGCGAGACAGAGGTGTGTGTGTGTGAGAGAGAGTGTCAGATGACATGAGTGCCAGCCTTTGTTGCCTAATAAGTGGGCGTGTCTGCCCCACTGTGCTTTGTTTGCTCCGGTTGCCATCAAGCTGGAGTCACTCGGCGACACAGGAAGTGACATCTTCGAATCTGGGGGCCAGTTTCAGTGACACTAGTGTTGGCAGGTCGTGGAGCGCTGGAGAACCGGGTGTGGTCCTCTGCTGCCTGCGTCCTCCCAGGTCTGGACCCGGGTCCGCCCGGGCAGAACACGGACCAGTACGTCTGGATTCACCTCGTCCTGTGATCCAACGTTCTGCTGCTGGGAGTCAGAGGTGGAGACTCGTCTGTGCCTGGGAGACCGGGCCGGAGTCTGCCTCACAGCACTGCTCTTGGTGGCTCGGACCATCCAGGGCCCGCTGGATCCAGCTGCCCAAGTGGGTCGGAATGGGCTTGCATCTCAGAAAAATCACCCGCTTCCGTGCGCCGTCTCCTCTCAAACTCCCCGCCAGGATTTACCGCTCCTGCGGGTCTCATGCGGGACTCGACCCAGGAGAGTTCTGTTGCTGACCGGACCTTGACCAGGACCGGCTCCTCCTCCTCCTCCTCAGATGAATCTGCCTGCTCCATTAGCAGGGTTTAGTATTCCAGCGCAGCTCCGGCGCTGAATAGAATCTGTGATTTACCTGAGCTGTCACATTCAGAACCGGCCGGCACCTCCTTCCTGTCAGCGGCACACAGGAGGAAGCCGGGGCCAAGGGCTCGGCCCCAGGGGGAGGGGTAGGAACAGAGGAGAGGAAGTGCACGTGCCCCGAGGGTCGACTATAAAACACATCAGTGGTGTTGTCAAGGACAGAAAGTTCTGCTCGCTGCCACCCGGACCTCCTGCCAACTGTGTGTGTGTGTGTGTGTGTGTGTGTATGCCAGCGCCAGCGGAAGCGGACTGTTCGGGTCTGAGTGGTGGGAGGCGACCGAGCCTCGGTGATGGATGACTTGCTCAGTGACGCCTCTCCCTCCCAGAAGCCCAATAGAGGCTGGCAGAGTTTCTCACACGCACCGTGACCCAGTGGGCCCGGCGGCACATATCGGCATTACATAAGAGGAAGTGTGGAAACCATCAGTACCAGGGTGGCTTTGAATCCGGCCCAGAGTCTGTCCCAGCTACACTGGGTGAGACCTATGGACGGTGGGAGGAAACTCCACAGAGGGGTGCTGGACCTCAAGGTTCTGTTCCAGGCTCGGGTCCGTACCCTGCTCATGTGCGCCCCCTTGGTCAGAAACACTGTACTGAGTGACTCCGGGTCTGGACCATGAGACCCGATAGAAGGTGTTCTGTTGGGCCCGACCCCAGAATCTCTCCCTCTGCCCAGAACCTAGCGGCTTCAGATGGAGCTACAGCGGTCCTCCTTCCTGTCTGAGGAGACAGAACTTTTCTGAACTGGTCTTTCTCTGTGCCTCACGGCCGCAGCTGACAACATCAGGTGTTCTCCACCAGTGTGGACCCGTTAGAAGCAACAGCATGAACCGTGTTGTCTCAGCTGTTTGTTCACCGTGTGTGTGTTGTGTGTGTGTGTGTGCGCAGTGTTCCTGACCTGGGTCAACTGCTCCAGCGTTCGCTGGGCCACCAGGATCCAGGACGTCTTCACCGTGGGGAAGCTGCTGGCCCTGGCTCTCATCATCATCGTGGGCCTGGTGCAGATCTGTCGAGGTAACTAGCTCCACACCTGCTCCAGCACCGCCCCTCGATCCGGGACTTCATGTGTTGTGTGTGTGTGAGGAGCCCTGCACGC
Organism: Synchiropus splendidus; assembly: GCF_027744825.2. Lineage (NCBI taxonomy): Eukaryota > Metazoa > Chordata > Actinopteri > Syngnathiformes > Callionymidae > Synchiropus > Synchiropus splendidus. The sequence goes on along the minus strand of NC_071338.1, from coordinate 33,691,668 downwards.
ACCACGCTGCATTTGCTGATTGGTTGTGACTGTGGCAGCGCTTGGAGTCGTTTCCGTCAAACCTGAGACTCTGTCTGGATGGTCCATCAGACACCAGGATATAGTCCGTGTTTTCTTTGAACCGTAGTGATGTCGCAGGAGAAAATCCCTCTTTAATCTTCCATGTTTTCAAGCGTCAAGTCCAGTCACACTGTAAGGTCTATGTTTCAAAGACACGACTTGATTCACCAGGTCTCTCTCACGGCTAACAAATACTGCAGTACTGCAGCGTCTTCTACCTTGTTTAAGCCACAGCACACTCCCTTCATCGAAAAAAAAATCCCTTTCACTTGTGCAGAATTGGAGCTACTGACTGGGCTGTTTTGGCACCATGTTGAGTGCAAGTGTATTTGTTTAAAAATGGAAGGGGCGGAGAATATGGCAAAACCGAAGGAGGTATTTATTTATTTCAAATTACCGTTTTGATTTCAATTCATGGTTTTATTCCAGTCCGGGGAATTTCCAGACCAATCGTGCACATTCTTTAGCTCGGCTTCATAACTACAATGATTCGTTCTCTTGCCACATTTTGGAGCCCATTTATTCGATTCTGCGTTTAGATTTTAGCCCACTTTTAACCCACTGAGCAAACATGGTCTGCGAGTGTTGAAGTTTTGAAGTGAGACGTCATGTTAGACGTGAGCTCTGTTAGCTTTGTTAGCTCTGTTAGCTCTGCTAGCTCCGTTAGCTGTACTGGCTCTGTTAGCTCTGTTAGCTCTATTAGCTGCACTGGCGCTGTGAGCTGTGTTGGCTCTGACAGCTGTGTTAGCTGTGTTGGCTGTGTTAGCTCTCCTAGCTCCGTTAGCTCTGTCAGCTGTGTTAGCTGTGTTAGCTCTGCTAGCTCTGTCAGCTGTGTTAGCTGTGTTGGCTGTGTTGGCTGTGTTAGCTCTCCTAGCTCCGTTAGCTCTGTCAGCTGTGTTAGCTGTGTTAGCTCTGCTAGCTCTGTCAGCTGTGTTAGCTGTGTTGGCTGTGTTGGCTGTGTTAGCTCTGCTAGCTCCGTTAGCTCTGTCAGCTGTGTTAGCTGTGTTAGCTGTGTTGGCTGTGTTAGCTCTGCTAGCTCCGTTAGCTCTGTCAGCTGTGTTAGCTGTGTTGGCTGTGTTAGCTCTGCTAGCCCTGTTAGCTCTGTCAGCTCTATTAGCTGTACTGGCGCTGTGAGCTGTGTTGGCTCTGTCAGCTGTGTTGGCTGTGTTGGCTGTGTTAGCTCTGCTAGCTCCGTTAGCTCTGTCAGCTGTGTTAGCTGTGTTGGCTTTGTGATCACTCCATGGTTCTGCGGTGACGGTGTGTGTGACGTTAGAGGTGCGAGTGTGAGGGACGAGTGGACGCAGCAGCATAGATCTATGGCGTATAGAAGGAATGTGAGTGAATCCACGTGATCTTGCTGGTGGATCGTCAACAGGTTCCAATTGTTCATGATTCCATGTCATCATGTCGCCCCCCTGAGGTGGAACAAGATCATTTCCCTCGACTCACCCGACACTCTCAGCACACACCAGTTGAAAAACGCTGGACTGCAGCTCACTTCATCTCATCACGTCATCAATAGCGCCGTGTTTTGCTCTGCTCCGACTTGATCTGTTGACTCGATGTTCCCGGACGAGACTCAGACCCAGGTCCTGTCCCTGCAGGGCACTACGAAGCCCTGCGGCCCAGCGTGGCCTTCCAGTTCTCCGAGGAGCCCTCGGTGGGGCAGATCGCGCTGGCCTTCCTGCAGGCCTCCTTCGCCTACAGCGGCTGGAATTTCCTCAACTACGTGACGGAGGAGGTGGTGGAGCCGCGCAAGTACGCCGCCGTCGCCGCCACCTGACTCGGCACTTTGGCTCGACGCTGACTGACGCTTCCCGCTTCCCCCCTCAGGAACCTCCCGCGGGCCATCTACATCTCCATCCCTCTGGTGACGCTGGTCTACACCATGACCAACATCGCCTACTTCTCCTCCATGAGTCCTGAGGAGCTGCTGGCCTCCAACGCCGTGGCGGTGGTGAGTGGCTTAAGTGACTTCTGTCCTGAGGTCAGGCCCGAGTGCCGGAGCGTGCCCGGGGGGCGGGGGAGGGGTCTGTCACGAGTCCCAGCATCAGCGTCGGTCATGTGAGATCACTGAGGGTGGAGGAGGAATGTGGCGGAGGGTCAGAGCCGTCGTGGAGAAGCAGAGCGGCGTTCACTCCAGTGGAGCCCCAGTGTGGGACAGACGTGGGGCCGGGGCCCAGGTGTGGCCCTCAGTTCATCCATCTGCCATGGCTCACCAAAGTGGAAATATTCTTATTCGAGGAACATTGTTTTTCTTCATGAATTGCCATTCCTCTAAGTTATCAAAGTTCAGGCAGAGAGGCAGAGGAAGAGTCACCGTGCACCATGAGGTTGGCTGATGATGTGGTGAGCAAGATGGAGGAGGTGAAGAGTGGAGATGGAGGAGAGGAGGAATGAGGGTGGAGATGGAGGAGAGGAGGAGTGAGGGTGGAGATGGAGGAGAGGAGAGGAGAGAAGGAGGAGAGAGGAGGGGAGGAGAGGAGAGGAGAGGAGAGGAGAGGAGGGGAGGGGAGGGGAGGGGATGAGTGGAGGGGAGGGGAGGGGAGGAGCAGAGAGGTGAGGAGAGGAGAGGAGAGGGGAGGAGAGGATGGGAGAGGAGGAGGAGAGGAGGAGTGGGGGTGGAGATGGAGGAGAGGAGGAGTGAGGGTGGAGATGGAGGAGAGGAGAGGAGAGAAGGAGGAGAAGAGAGGAGGGGAGGAGTGATGGCGGAGATGGAGGAGAGAGGAGGAGAGGAGAGGAGGGGAGGGGAGAGAAGAAGAGAAGAGAGGAGGGGAGGGCAGGGGAGAGGAGAGGAGTGGAGAGGAGAGGAGGAGGTGGAGAGAGGAGAGGAGAGGAGGGGAGGGGAGAGGAGGAGGAGAGGAGGGGAGAGGAGAGGAGAGGAGAGGAGAGGAGGAGGAGAGAGGAGAGAGGAGAGGAGAGGAGAAGAGGGGAGGGGAGAGAAGGAGGAGGAGAGGAGGGGGGGAGAGGAGAGGAGGGGAGGGGAGAGGAGAGGAGAGGAGAGGATGGGAGAGGGGGGAGGAGGAGAGGAGAGGAGAGGAGAGGAGAGGAGGGGAGGAAGAGAGGAGAGGAGAGGAGGAGAGGAGAGGAGAGGAGGAGGAGAGAGGAGAGGAGAGGAGAGGGGAGGAGAGGAGGAGGAGAGAGGAGAGAGGAGAGGAGAGGAGAAGAGGGGAGGGGAGAGAAGGAGGAGGAGAGGAGGGGGGGGAGAGGAGAGGAGGGGAGGGGAGAGGAGAGGAGAGGAGGGGGGGGAGAGGAGAGGAGGGGAGGGGAGAGGAGAGGAGAGGAGAGGAGAGGAGGGGAGGAGGAGAGGAGAGGAGAGGAGGAGGAGAGAGGAGAGGGGGAGAGGAGAGGAGGAATGAGGATGGAGATGGAGGAACTGCTGTGGAAACACAGTAGTCGTGTTTGGCTCAGCAGCTCCTCTCAGACCTTCTTGAGCGTGCAGCCCGACTCTCTTCCTGACTGACTAGCGCCCCCTGGCCAGGACTCTGAAGTTGATTGACGGCTCTTGTGAGTCCAGACGTTCGGGGAGAAGCTGCTGGGAATGTTTTCCTGGGTGATGCCCATCTCCGTGGCCCTGTCCACCTTCGGGGGCATCAACGGGTACCTGTTCACCTCCTCCAGGTGGGCGCCCTCACACACACACTCACACACACACACACACACACAGGAGGACGGCACTCTTGACCATGTGTGTGTGGGTAGGCTCTGCTTCTCCGGGGCCAGAGAGGGTCACCTGCCGCACCTGCTGGCCATGATCCACCTGAAGAACTGCACCCCCATCCCGGCCCTGCTGGTCTGCGTAAGTAGCCGCGCTCAGGTCTGGGGCCCCCACCCCCGGGCCGTGACCTACTCTCCTGTGCTCCTGCAGTGTCTGGCCACCATCATCATCCTGTGCATCGGAGAGACCCACAACCTGATCAACTACGTGTCCTTCATCAACTACCTGTCGTACGGAGTGACCATCGCCGGGCTGCTCTACCTGCGCAGGAAGAGACCCAACCTGCTGCGACCCATCAAGGTACGGACCCTCGGACCAGGAGAACCCGGGAAGAGCCGCGAGTGTTGTGCTCAGCAGACTCGTGCCGCCCTCTTGTGGTCAGTCGGTGGAACTGGTCTTCAGATTCAGCTGAGATTCAGGGGCTCAGTTTCACCAAACCTTCCTTCTACATCCTTCAGTGGAGGCCAATAGCTGGTGGCTCATGTGGCCCCTTGAGCTGCCTGGGCCTCGTGGGGGACACGTGCGGAACCCACGGGTCCAGACTGAGAGCTGTCCTCCTCCTCCTGCAGGTCAACCTGCTGATCCCCATCAGCTACATGGCCTTCTGGGCCGTGCTGCTCTGCTTCAGTCTCTACTCGGAGCCCGTGGTCTGCGGCCTGGGGATGGTCATCATGCTGACCGGCGTGCCCGTCTACTTCGTGGGAGTCTGGTGGAAGAACAAACCCAAGTGGATCCACCGGCTGATGGGTGAGTCCGGCACCGCTTCTCCTCCAGGTCCAGAGGATCAGCAGGTTCTGGCTCAGTCCTGTGTCACTGTTCATCTGCTTCTTCTGATCGGAGGTTGTGGGGGCAGTGGCTGAGGTTAAGAGGTCCAGAAGCATCCCGGATCTCTTCACCAAGAGACCTCAGTAGAGGTTCTCCTCTGAGTCTCTCCTGGATGACGGAGCTTCTCTCTCAAAGAGTCCACACAGAGAAACTCTGGTTCTGTGGGTCACTCCACAACTGCTGGTCAGTCCAGAGCTTTTGCCTTGTGGCTCAGCTCTCTCTGTCCGTCACAGAGGTCCATCAGTGCGCCTCCACCCTTCCCTCACTCGTGAACAAGACTCAGACATACTCAGCTCTCTGCCCAGACAGAGGATCATGGTCTCAGATCTGGAGCTGATGCTCACTCGGGCTGTGGATCAGAGTGTCTGACCTTCTGCTGAAGCTCTCCCACTGAGGAGAACTTGAAGAGGGAGAGGCGGCGTCTTCACCAGCTGTTTCTCCTGTCTGACCTGTCTGTCTGTCGTTGCAGAGAAGATCACGTACGTGGGCCAGAAGACGTGCTACGTGATGTTCCCTCAGCAGGACCCCTCGGAGGTGGAACCCCTGGCCTCCTCCAAAGCTACAGACTGAGCCGGCAACTTGTTTTTTTCTACACTTTTCTACACCAGCGGGTCCAAGGCCTTTTGTGTGTGGGGGGACTAAAACCAGGGTTTGGATGTTGTGATGTCGGACCTTCTGCCGGACGTGTTCCACAGTCTCTAAAACCGTTGCGCTAACGTGCCTTATCAGATCTTTGCTTGTGTACTGCGACGACGCGGGAAAGGGGGGGTCGCGACCTCCACACGGACCCCGTGGCGGGATTGTCGGGACCTCACGGCGGAGGACTTTACTTGAGCCCACGACACGATGGACCTCCTATCCCCCCCCGCCTGTATCTCAGGCTCCTTGCTTCAGTAACCTGTTTACATCCTGTAGAGGACTAACAAGCTCGGAACAGGCCTTTGATAAAAGCTAGCAGACACATTAACCTCCACGCTTCGTCCGTCTCCCTTGATTCGTCGCGTCTTCAGAAGGAGTCCGGAGATGAAGTCGGCTCCGTTCATGTGGCTTTGATCTAGCTGATGCTAAAAAGACGCGGGACGGAGCTTCTGACAATGAGGTGGTGACCTGCAAGGTAGAGCAGTTGGAGCTGCGATGTAGAAACACAGCAACCGAGAGGCGCCTGCAGGTGGCGCGAGCCTCGTGTTCACACAGCAGGGGATCCACTTCTGCTCCCAGGGTCCCGGTCAGGAGCGGCGGCGAGACAACTGAGCGAGCAGAGAGTCATGCGATGACCGTGGCCTCCAGCCGGCGGAGGCTTGGTGAAGCAGTGTCCCCGCTCTGAAGATGAGGACGCTGCTTCGTGAATTACAACCAGCTCCACTGACCTCACGGCCCAGACGGCTCTGGCGTCAAGAAGGCAGCCGTGAGTCGCATGTCAGCGCCATGTTCTCCCTGATGTTGGTGACAGGATCCACGGGAATAGTAAACACTGAATGGAAGTTCGCTGAGATCAAGAGCTGCGACGGACCTGAACTGGCTTAGTTCTAATTTGAAGCTCTGACGTGACGTAAAGGCCTCAGGTGCTTCCGAGTTCTCCCTGCTAATGAGCCTAAGCTTTAGCCCACACCGGGCGCTGACAGGTGGATGTTGCTGAGGCCCAGGCGCCGCCTCAGGGTGGCGCTCATGTGAGGGTGCTGCAGCTGGGCTCCTCGCTGCTCCTGTCTCTGCTTGTCCCAGCCAGGGCTGGTGGGATGACCTCATAACCTGCTGCACATGCACGTGCCAGTTATGTCAGTCCGTGACGCGGAAAGTGACGAGGAGTCAAAGTTGCAATTGTTTCATTACTAAATGACTACGCCGACGTTTTAGCTGTATTTTAGCCCTGTGGCAGGACGTCCACCCCCTCGTCCATCATTCAGTTGTTTTTCTTTAAATGGTACTTTAATCCATAAGAGAAAAGTCTTCATCAAACACTGTCCTCATCTTCAGAGCTCAATAGGTGGCGCTCTTGGCTTCAAAATGATGTGAGAGCTCAGTGAAGACAAAGGATGAAGGTGAAGAGTGAGGATGAAGAGTGAAGGTGAAGGTGAAGAGTGAGGATGAAGAGTGAAGGTGAAGATGGAGAGTGAGGATGAAGGTGAAGAGTGAAGGTGAAGATGGAGAGTGAGGATGGAGAGTGAGGATGAAGAGTGAAGGTGAAGATGGAGAGTGAGGATGAAGAGTGAAAGTGAAGATGGAGAGTGAGGATGAAGAGTGAAGGTGAAGAGTGAAGGTGAAGATGGAGAGTGAGGATGGAGAGTGAGGATGAAGAGTGAAGGTGAAGATGGAGAGTGAGAATGAAGAGTGAAGGTGAAGATGGAGAGTGAGGATGAAGGTGAAGAGTGAGGATGAAGAGTGAAGGTGAAGTCGGCGAGTGAGGATGAAGGTGAAGAGTGAGGATGAAGAGTGAAGGTGAAGATGGAGAGTGAGGATGAAGGTGAAGAGTGAAGGTGAAGATGGAGAGTGAGGATGAAGAGTGAAAGTGAAGATGGAGAGTGAGGATGAAGAGTGAAGGTGAAGAGTGAAGGTGAAGATGGAGAGTGAGGATGAAGAGTGAAGGTGAAGAGTGAGGATGAAGAGTGAAGGTGAAGATGGAGAGTGAGGATGAAGGTGAAGAGTGAGGATGAAGAGTGAAGGTGAAGAGTGAAGGTGAAGATGGAGAGTGAGGATGAAGGTGAAGAGTGAAGGTGAAGATGGAGAGTGAGGATGAAGACTGAAAGTGAAGATGGAGAGTGAGGATGAAGACTGAAAGTGAAGATGGAGAGTGAGGATGAAGGTGAAGAGTGAAGGTGAAGATGGAGAGTGAGGATGAAGAGTGAAAGTGAAGATGGAGAGTGAGGATGAAGACTGAAAGTGAAGATGGAGAGTGAGGATGAAGGTGAAGAGTGAGGATGAAGAGTGAAGGTGAAGTCGGCGAGTGAGGACTCGGTGACACAGAGCTCACGGTCAGATTTATTGACAGCAAATGAGAAAATAAACTTGATGTCAGTTGAGGTGTGTTGACAGAGCAGCGGCAGCAGCGCTGGCGTCACACACAGCACGTCATCAACCGTCCACTCCACACCAAGACTTGGCGGCTCGCCCGGCGTCTCTGGCTTAGATATGAGACATTCAGTGGCTCTACTCAGAGTCCCAGAGAGACGACAGTGCTGCGCAGCACGATGCACTGGTGAGAGCTGAGGGGACCTCGCTCCGCCACAGGACCTCACGGTGGAGGAGTAGCAGATCGACTCGGCCTGAAGCTGACACGAGCGGGACACGTCTGGGTGACTCGGGAGTGGGTCACGTTCTAAGTGACTCCGGGACACAACCGCTGAAGCAACGGCAGGCGGAAGCTGAATCTGGGGCTCAAATCTCCTGAAAAAGACGAGACCCTGCTCCGAGGCCGCGTCAGACGAGCCTGGATTATAATCCCTCCGGTGGTAATCTCATCACAGGCCGACCACGACATGGACCTCAGTCATTCACGACTGCCGAGCAGACACAGTCATCGATCAGCCTCTGGTTTATTGAGGGAGGAAACCAGAGTGCCGAGCCCCCACAGGCAGAGAGGAAGGTCCACACCTGGTGAGGCCCCTGACGGAGCGCGATCATGTGACCAGGCCTGTTTGGGCTCCAGACGCGGCGTGATGCGTCGCTGCCCTCACTCCCGTCTCCAGAGAAGAGCCTGACGCAGACGTTTGGCCCTGAAGCAGCCGCGCGATGAGCCAGCAGGCACAGCTCGTCTGGAGACCCTGGTGGGACCGAGTCTCCGGCGGGAAGCTCGGTGCAGCCGCCACAAGCCCCGGCCCCTGACTGACCCGCTCTAGCACCCTACATCACCAGGAGGGACCTGATGGGGTCGCACTTGGTTTCACTCGTCTCAAGAGGCGCGGCGCCATCAGGTGGTCATCACGTTTGGATGCGCAAAGCAACACAGCGGTTTAAGGCATTTCGCAGAAGGAGAAGACACGTTGCTGAAGAAAAGACGGAGCGACGTCTCCAGTGGCTCGTGAGACGGGCAGCAGCGATGAGCGACTTGAGCGTGACGCCAGTTGGATGGGCGTGGCCCATGACTGGGCGGAGCCTGACACCAGCCTCGCCCCGTGCAGTGAAGGAGAATAGGAAACATCCCAGAGAAGGAAGCCAGAATCGGCAGCTCCACTCCACTCTCGGACCTGGTTCTGGCCCCGGTCTCCTCTGCTCCAGACAGCCAGGGAAGCAGAAGGCCGCTCGGCGGGTCACAGCTCTCGGCGGCACGTTATGGCTCCGGCGTTGGCACTGAAGGTGACGCTCCGAGCCTCTTCTGGGACGGACGGCTCGGGCTGCGAAGGACACTTAGCAGAGAAGGCCCAGCTGATCTTCAGCAGGTGGACGCCCCCCTCCCTGAGCCGCAGCCGTCCTCACGGCAGCGCCGCCTCTTGACCTCCCGCTCTCCCTTCCCTCCAGAGGGGAAACCGGCCGCACCTGGGGACCCGCTGTCGGAGGGCGGAGTCCTGGGCTGAGTGAGTGGCTCTGTGGGGGCCGCAGGGGTCGGGGCCGGCGACACGGGTCCGAGCGGAGAGTACCGTCGGAGGGAAACACCCTTCAGGTTCAAGGCCAGCTCCAGGACCAGTTTTCTGGAGGTGCGAGGTTGGCACGCAGCGACCGGCGTCTCCGCGGAGGTGGGTGGAGTCGGGCTGTCGCGGGACGCGTCCGCCTGAGGACTGTGAGGCTGGGACTCAGGAGTCCTGCCGACTGGGGACTCGCCGCTGTCCAGTGACTGGTACGACAGAGGAGACGCCGGACTCTCTGACGCCTCCATGGAGGCGGAGCAGGCTCCTCCCATGTTGCATCCATCAGTGGGGGTCGCCGGGTCCCCCACCGCTCTGTAGCAGTGGAGGCCCAGGTCGATCTGCGTGTGACCCGGCGGGTCCAGGAGCGCGGCCCGTCCGTCTCCGCGGAAGAGGCGGTTCCACAGGCGGCCCAGTCGGCGACGAGAGGCGGAGGAGCGTCGCGAAGAGTGCCGGCGGATCTGCCGACTCATGGCCAGCCTCAGGTTCTGCAGCACGGAGGCCTGGACCACAGGGGACGCAAGGGACGGACGGAGGGTGAGCAGGGGGAGGGGCCCGGATGAGGAGGCGTGGCCTCACCTGCGCGGGGTTGTAGACCGGGAAGTCGTCCACGGGTGGGATGAGGCCCTGCGCGATGAGCTGGCCGTACGAGGGCGGAGCTTCTCTCTGCACAAACTCCGCCTCCATTCGTGTCATCTGTGTCTCGAAGGCCCTGAGGAGGAGTGAGTCATGTGACACACCTGAAGCTGTGAGTGGAGCCCCACTGGGCTGACAGGCATGACTCGGCATTTTCACAGTGTTTCGCTTGCACACTCAAATGCTGAGTCATGGCTCTTCTGCATCCAACTGCGACTCTACACTTCCTGTAAGAGCTCAACTATGACTTAGCATTTTATGCTTGCATGACTCAGTGTTTTACATGCTTGCATGACAAATACTAAACCATGACACAGCATGATATGCATGACTCGGCGTCGTCACGCCACAGGGGCATGACTCGGCGCTCACCTGTACTCTCGGCTGCGGAGCGAGTGCAGCTTCAGGGCGCAGCCCAGCGCCACCACCAGCAGGAGGCTGCAGACCAAACTGCCGATGAGGGCGGCGGTGATGACCTTGCGCGGCACGGCGGTCAGACAGTCCCGCTCGTCGCTGCCGTCCAGGCAGTCCTCCTGGCCGTCGCAGCGCCAGGTCTCGAAGATGCACAGGTTGGTGGCGCAGTGGAAGTTGCCCGGCTGACACTGGTGGCAGTTCTTCTCGTCCGAGCCGTCCGGACACCTCTTCTGGTTGTTGCAGCGCTCGCCGGCCGCGTAGCAGACGCCGGAGCCGCCCTCGCAAGGGAACTCTCCGTCGGGACACGAGGGACAGCCCTCCTCGTCGCGGCCCGACGGGCAGTGCCAGTAGCCGTCGCAGCGCTGGCGCTCAGAGAAGCAGCCCTGGTCGCTGCCGCACGGCCGCTCCCCGGGGAAACAGTAACCTTTGACCTGCAGGAGGGGAGGACACCAGAGCCACACCATCATCCCACTGTGGCGCCCCAGCCAACCCGCGCCATCGTCACCTGGTACGTGGCGTTGAAGCCGCGGCCGGGACTGCGCGGCAGCGCCGTGTACAGCAGGCTCATCTGCCCGCCGCTTGACTCCAGCAGCGCCGGCCGCCGGTTGTTGTGGTAGGACAGCACCTGCAGGAGGCGCTCCGCCGTGTGGAGCGGCCCGTCGTAGACCCGCAGAGAGTCCCCCGGGCCCAGCTGCAGGTCCAGCTGCAGCACGATGGGCTTGGGGTCCTGGGTGTCCAGCAGCCAGGCGCAGCGCAGCTCGGACGCCGCGCTCCGGTTGGCTCCGAAGAAGTCGGGGGAGGCGAAGGAGCCGTAGAAGTTCCCCAGCCGCTTCCCGCAGGCGGCGTCCGGGCAGCCGCGCTCGTCGCTGCCGTCCGGACAGTCGCGCGCGCCGTTGCAGCGCAGCGCCGGAGGCAGGCAGCGGGTGGACTGGGCGGTGGTGCAGGCGGGCGAGCCGGGGGGGCAGAGGCCGGTGGGGGCGGCGGCCGCCGCGGGGGGCCGGCACATCCGCTCGTCCGAGCCGTCGCCGCATTCGTCCTGACCGTTGCACTTCCAGCCACGAGGGAGACACTTGCCGTTCCCGCAGAGGAACTCGTCCGACTGGCAGCTGCTCTGCCCCAGGTGACCTGCAGGGGGCGCACACGTCAGCCCCGCGCCGACCCAAGTCGGGCTTCCTCTGTCCTCACCTCGGATGTAGGAGAGGCGGAAGCCCTGGGCCCGACCCGAGCTGTTGGCCTGAGAGTGGAAGTAGAGCCAGACGCGCCCCCTGGTGGAGATGAAGGGAGGAGGCAGCACGGCGCCGCAGAGCCGCGACTCTCCGCTCCACGTCGGCGTCAGCATCAGCCAGTCGCCCGGGTCGGCCACGTCGAAGTTCCGGAAGCTGGAGCGGAGAAGTCCGCTGAGGTTAGTGTCTGTCTGCGTGTGTGTGTGTGTGTGTGTGTGTGCTCGCTCACCTGATGGTGATGACCTCGCCGTGACCTCCCTGGATGTGCCAGCTGCAGTTGACCCCGGCCGGATAGTTGAGGGGCCACGAGGGGCTGTAGATGACTCCCCTGCGCTCGGTGTGGACCTCCACCCTCTGGCTGCAGCCCGCTGTCAACACACACACACACACACACACACACACATACACAGTCGCCATGGTGACGTCACAGTGGCCGGGGTCCGAACGACAACAGGAAGTAAACAGAGCTGCAACAGGAAGCGCCTCATTGTTCTCAGACAAGCGACGGAAGACCGTCAGGTGAGGCAGGACTCACATTATGACCAGCTGCTCGGGCCATCACCGAGGCCAACACAGGAAGTGCTGAGGAGGAGTGGCGGAATCGAACCCGCAACCTCTGGAGCCAACAACTCCTGCGCGCGCACCGAGAGAAAAGTGATGGCTGGGTGGGGTGGGGGGTGGAGGGGGGGTGATGTAATGCTGACATCAGCACCAGTGAAGAGCTGATCGCTCAGTCGCCACAGATCGATACCGCATCGGTCCACGCGCTCGGCAGCTGATGAGGGCGTGTGTGTGTGCGCGCGCGAGTGTCTCTCGTGCAGATGAAGCGCTGTTCTGCCTCGTCCCGGACGCGCACCCGCGCGGCAGCTTTGTTCTCACCTGCGAGCAGCAGAACCGAGCGGAGCCACAGCAGCCGCATCCTCCCCGGGCGCCGCGCCTCGCAGCTCGGACTCGCGCGGCGCAGCCTCCCCTTCATCGGTGTCCCGCTGCGGAGCGCGGCTCGGTTCCGACGAGAAGCATCGCGTCCCTTTCCGTCTCCTCCTTCCAGCGGCGACCGGGAGGTCACGTTAGCGATGACGCACCCGACCTACTTCCGGTCTGTGCTTTCAAATTAAAGCCAACGTTGAACTGGTTTACGAAAATGCAGCGATGCTTTGTGTGTGTTATTAAACCAAGTGAAGATCAGACGTGTGAGTGTGAAATACTATTCAGAGAGTCAAAGATGATTGACTTCACAAACAGACGGCCGTCAGACCCACAGGTTCCGTTTCATTTCAATATCGAGGTTTCTCTGTCGCATCCTGTTAAACCTTGAGGTTCTTATTTTTCTACCGAGGCGTGCGGCGCTTCCGGTCAGAGCGTGCGTCTCATCCAAACACGGTCAGCTCAGCGTGTTGTCGCAGACCTCCGCTGCTCCTCCACGCCACTGTCCACACGCCAACACCCACTCGAGGTCAACACTAAGCCTTTTCTGCATGAAAGAATCCTTTTCATTCACCTCTCTCTCTCGCTGCCGCCATCGTGTGGCTGAAGCGTGAACTGACCCACGCGTTCGGCGGAAGCTTTTCCGAGGGAAACATCAGAGGTGGCGGTGAAACGGCGACATCAATCAGTCAAAAACGGCGGTCCAGATGAAAGGCCTCATATGATGACGCAACAGGTGGCGGGGCCAAAAGGCACCGCTGGGATTCGAACCCAGGATCTCCTGTTTACTAGACAGGCGCTTTAACCAACTAAGCCACGGCGCCGGTGAAGCAGCGAGGAGAAATCTGGCCTGATCAACCCTCCACACTCGCCCAGTCACGTGACGACGTCATCGGACAAGAGCAGGTGAAACAGGCGGCTGACGCGAGCAGGAGTCAAGACGCGGCTTCCCGCTTCATCGAGTCTCACACTGACCTCCTCACGAATGAGGGTGAAGCCGAACCACCGGCCTTCCGCAGAGGATGCCGCGGACTGGGGGGAGGCCCCGGGTCAGTGCCGGGACACACACGAGGGGGCGCTCCGACCGAGCAGCGAGCGTCAGATCGGAATTCAGGAGTGACTCCGGAGGAGGGTGGACTCGCCTCTGGCGCCCCCTGCCGGTGAGAACAAGCCATCGCGCTGCTTGAGCACCAGTCGTGCCGATCATGCAACCAGCGGCCTCACGTCGACACGACCCGTCCGACTTCCTGAGGCTTCAGAACAAGAGCGTGCGATGACGTCCGCAGCAGGGGAGTCAGAACCCGAGGTCACTTGGAGGCCAGATGGAGTTGGAGAAGATAGAGTCTCAAGTAAAGCTCCACAAAGAGCTTCAGGTGAAATACAGCAGCATGACAGAAGCCCTGAGGTTGAGAGAGACGACACATCTACTGGAGAAAAATCCCCAAAACACATGACCCAGACTGGAACCCTTCGTCCTGAAATGGAGGCTTCACCTCACGGGGAAATGGTCCCCAGAGAGCCACATGTCCCGGCGTGTGTGTGTGTGTGTGAGACAGGGTCCTCACAAGGGCAGCTACTGTAGCACTCAGGCAGCAGTTCAACACTTTATTAACAGACTCTGACATCTCTTTGAACAGGTGCGGGGCGGGACCTGAGCGCAGCGCTCGCACACGTGTCGGCACCATGGCAGCGAGTCGACCGGGTCCAGTCGAACACGCCGTCGGCAAACTCTCCGTCTGGAAACTTAAAATGGAGGTAAAAACCTTGCAACAAAGAAAGAACTGTAAAAATGAGAAGCACGTCCTACAGAGGGCGCCGGGCGGAGTCCATGGGTCCGCGCGCCCCGGCGCTTCTTAAATGATTTATTGTGAACACTGAAAACCAAACGCAGCTCAGACGACCACAAATGTTCCTTCGACGGGTGGCGGGGTGTCGGGGGGGCGGGGCGGGGCCGACGCCGCCTCAGGTACTTGGATAAACAAGCCGATAAATATTTGGCGGCAACCTCGGACTCCCGCCAAAGTCCGTGTTTGGGGAGAGTCTGAGGGGCTGCAGTCTGACTACTGGTGGGCGCACTGGACCCCTGGCCCGTGGTGACCCCCCTCCTCGTCCGAGCTGTCGTTGTAGGCCTCCCGGCGGTTCCCCGAGGACGAGCTCTGGCTGACGTCGTAGTCCTGCAGGTCCACCTCCTCCGTGTCCCCGCTGATGATGGGCGGCTCCGACCGAGACGGCAGCATGTCCTCCAGCTCCTGCGGGGCCAGAACACAGACCGGGTCACCGCCGGTTAACAAGGAGCCACACGGCTGTGACGGTGGCGTCCGGCAGAGGGCGCCCTGGGTCGAGTCTGAGTCATAGCAAAGACACGTGACTGCTCTGACTCGGGAGTTGATTTCTGTGGTGCTAGACTTGCGAGTGCTCTGACTCGGGAGTCAGTATCTGAGGTGCTAGACTCCTGTGACTGCTCGGACTCTGAATACTTCTTGTGAGGTGCTTGACTGGTGTGACTGCAGTGACTCGGGAGTCTTACCACCAGCTTCTCAGGACTGATCCAGTTGTTGCTGGGAAACTGAACCTCAAACTTGATGTAGAGGTCTCCCTTCTCGAAAGGGTTCCGGTACTGGGGCATGCCCTCCCCGCGCACCACGCGCACCGAGCCTGAGGAGGAGAGACGGGTTAGAAGGGCCGGGCCCGACCCGAACACCACACCACACCCCCCCCCTCCCGCCAGCACGCTCACCCGGCTCGATCACCTTCCCGGCGGGATACTTGACCACGATCTGCCGGCCGTCCAAGTGCTTCACCATGAACTGGAAGCCACACAGCGCCTCCACCAGGCCGATCTTGTGGTTCATGAAGAGGTCGTTGCCCTCTCGTCGGAATGTCTGAGGGAAGAGAACCAGCATGCCATTCACTGAAGAGCAACAGGAGCAAGCGCGACATCTGCTGGCGGGAGAGCGGAACTGCAGCGACTCTCTCGGGTGATTCAGGTTTCCCTCGCCGTAAAACTGCGCCACCATGTGGTGAACAAGCCAATGATTGAGTGCCTTTCTACGGTGAACATTGTTGTATTCAGGCAAAATGATGAAACACGTGATGCGACGCGCCACACACGTGTGTGGCCCCGCCGCCGCCTCACCTCGTTCTCCTTCTCCTGCAGGATCAGGACGATGTCACCGGGCTCCACGCCGGGCGCCTGGTCCGCCTCGCCTCCGAAGGTGATCTTCTGGCCGTGCTTCATGCCCTTGTCCACGTGCACCTCCAGGATCTTCACCTCCTTCACCACCTTCTTGCCCTCACACTTCTTACAGCGGTCCTTCTCGCTGATGACCTCGCCTGGTGGGAGCAGAGCGGCGGGTGAGCGACAGGCTCCGTCGGCGGCGCTCTCCGTCGGCGGCGCTCACCTTCTCCGTTGCAGTCGGTGCAGACGGACTGCATCTGCTGGACCATCCCCGGCGCCAGCTGCCGGATCATGAGGCGCATGCCGCGGCCCCGACACGTGCTGCACTTCTGCACCGAGCCCGTCTTGCCCCCCTGCCTGCGGGGACACTCACACATGAGCTGCTCAGGTCTGGGGCCAGAGCCAGAGGTGGAGGGCGAACACTGACCCGTTACAGGAGCTGCACAGAACATTCTTGCTGAGCTGCAGCTTGGTGGTCTTCCCATTGTAGACGTCCTCCAGGGACACCCTGCAGGAGGAGCAGCGGCGTCAGCAAGCACTGGCACCAGACCCGCCCACCCCGCGCTCCCACTCACTTGAGCGGGTGCACCATGTCCTCCCCTCGCCGGCGCCCCCCGTTGCGGGAGCGACTCTGGCCGCCCATGAAGCCGAAGAGGCCGCCCCCAAAGATGTGCGAGAAGATGTCGTCCATCCCGGGACCCCCTCCGCCACCTTCCCGTAAACCCTGCTCGCCATAGCGGTCGTAGAGCTCCTTCTTTTCCGGGTTGGTCAGCACTTCGTAGGCAAAGCTAATTTCTTTAAACTGAAAAACAGATTACACTGAAGTGAAAGAACTGAGATGTGTGATGCGATCACTGAGAAACGACGGATGAGGAGGAATGAAAGTCAGCAGACGCGAAAGGTGAATGAGAGGTAGGAAGGAGATGAAGAAGAGCATGCAGCCACGGTGGAGACCACAGAGATGCCAGAGGGAGGCTGCAGAGGACAGATGGTTCAGACATGTGGCGAGGATGAACCAAGGACCATGGAGAGGAGGAGAACCAATGAGGGTCATGATGAAGAGGAGGAAGAGGAGCACTAAGGAGGAGGAAGAGGTGGAGGAGGAGAAAAAGGAGGAAGAGCAGGAGGAGGAAGAGGAGGAGGAAGAGCAGGAGGAGGAGAGGTGAGGAGGAGGAAGAGGTGAAGGAGCAGGAGGAAGAGGAGGAGGAGGAGGAAGAGCAGGAGGAGGAGGAGGAGGAGGAAGAGCAGGAGGAGGAGAGGTGAGGAGGAGGAAGAGGTGAAGGAGCAGGAGGAGGAAGAGCAGGAGGAACTCCAGTGGCTGGTGGGGTTTAGAAAAGCCATAAGCCTTGAACAAACTCTTCTCTGAGACTACAACATGGATTTGCAGTGAGAGTTCAACAGCAGCCCTCCAGGCGAGAGAACTGGCCTCCCAGCAAGACAAGACCATCTGTGGCAAGTCTTTCGATGCTTCTCAACTTAACTAGGCTCTTTCTGGCCCAGACTCGGGTCAGACTTCTATGGCAGGAAGTGTGAGACGCGAACGTGAGCCCGTCTGTGGTTTCCTGTTTTGAACAACAGAAGCTCCTACTTCCCCGAACAACATATATAGGGTCAGTGACACTTTTGTGAACTCTGTGGTTTCACTGGAGGGTTGAGGACCATGTGAAGGACGTGTCAGGCTGAAGATGCCGGAGCAGTGATCCAACCTGAGAGGCAGGACACCAACGTTTCCGAGGACGGGAAACAGACGACCACAATCCGAGAGAGAGCGCACATGGCTCTACACCAGAGTGTCACCAACCGTCCACCAGAGAGATCAGATCTGGAATCGCAGCGAGTGAGAGAGAGAGGCCTCAGAATTACCTTGTCACCAGCGTTGGGGTTCTTGTCAGGGTGGTACTCCTTGGCCAGTTTCCTGTACGCCTGCAGAGGAACGACACGTGGGTTAGAAACGCTGCAAATCATCTTCTCCATCATCATCATCATCATCATCATCATCACGGAGGCGGACCACAGTTCCAGCCAGACCGCTGACCCGCTGAAGGTCCGTCAGAACAAGAGGAGGACTCAAGTCAACACACAGAATTGGTAAAACGCTGCTCACAGTAAAACTCGATATGAGTGAGGTGATCGAGGTGGACCTCCCAGCGATCAGACCTACAGAAGAAAAACACAGCTCTGCCAACTACAGCCACATCAAGGGCAGCACAGCTTCTGTCTTACTGGCGGGAAAAGCTTCTGACGGCATCAACAAAAGAGCAACGTGGAAAAACACCGAAACAAACAAACAAAACCAGGATACGAGGCCATGACACTTGAGCCTGGATCAGCACCTGATGGCTCCCCTCCGAGTCTCTCCTGGATGACTGAGCTTCTCTGAGAGAGTCCAGACAGAGTCAGACCAGTGGAGAGCTTTGTCCGGAGCCCCGGCTATCTGGGTGTTGATCCTGAGATCAAGACCCCCAGGGTGCTCGAAGTCTGACCTGACCTGACCTGAGGAGGAATCTCACGTAATACACGGACAGGATTCGACTTCAAACGCGACCAAAGCCCCAGCAGCTCATGGTTCCCCCGGGTGAGAGGCGTCCTACCCGGGTGACTCTGCAGCACGGATCCATGCGCTAAACGGCGCTTTACACTCCACATTAGCTTCGTCAACACGCCGCTTAGCATCCGGCGCTAGCGCCAGCTCCACCACCACCACACTGGCGTGAAGATGACGTCGGACACACGAGCAGGACCAGAGTTACCCGGAGGACAGATCCAGTTTGCTCATTAAAGTCACGCGTGACTTGTGATGTCAAGAGCCCGTCCCATAAGTGCTAGCTCAAGCTAACTGCCTCCAAACTCGGGCGTAACGTTCCCGTGCCGATCCCAACACCGTTCCGCTCGTAGAAACACGGCACCAAATAACCATCGGGCACACGACATCGTTTCAGGTCGCTCGGCTTCTCAGCTCAACAACGGCGCCGCAGGTTCGAGCGGAACACGCAGACAGGCTGGTGGTTCATCGAGGCAAAACAGCGTTAAGAGAGCGCTTGGTTCCGCGGCGCAGAGATGCTGGCGGAGGCTCCGCCGCCGGGGAGCGAGCTAGCTGCGCTCCAAACGCCACACAAGTCCGCCAACACGTCCGCGCCGGAGCAGCCGTCACCTTCTTCAGCTCGTTCTCCGTGGCGGACGGCGACACCCCGAGAATGTCGTAAAGCTTGGTGTCGGCTACGTTGGCCATGATGCTGCTGCGGTGCTGGAGCCGGGAGGTGACGGACAAAGAGACCGAGCCGCGTGCCTCGACTTCCGGGAAGGTGGTTGCTGAGAGTGCGCCGCTGCTGCTGCCGCCTAGCTGCCGGCGGGTGGTGGTGCAAGTGCAGGCTGCCGAGCCGCCGCTGCGGAGCCCCGAGACAGGCGCGCTTGTCTTTAACGGTCACGTCTTCTTTCTTTGATACCTTTCCGGCGCCTTTGCACCAAAATGAGCTTCAGGACGATCCTTTTTTTGTCTTTTGGAACTGAAGCAAAAGCCGCGGGCCGAACACCCGGGGATGACGCACTCCGCCGCAGGACCTTCTGTTTCAGACAAGACCAAGTTTGAACGCTAAAAACCAAAACATTGACTGACACATTGATTTCAACGCCGTTTGACCACTTTCCTGTGCTTTGAGGGACCGCCAACACAAAACCACGTGTCCATTCATGACGACCAAAATGTCTGTCCGTATTTTATTTTCATGTTCTTGGGGGTCAGGTCATGGCGGTCCATGAAATCTTCATCATACCATCGTCCTTCTCGTCCTCTTGGAGGTTCGACTCTGTCCCTCTAAAGACAGAGAAAGTCTTCGTCTCAGACCAAAGAGGACAAATCTTCTGGCTCAGCTCTTCCTCCACCAGGCAGGACAGACTCATCCATCTCTTTTCTAACTTCCCACAAAAAAACGAGCAATATTTCTCATGATGTCATAATATAATCGAATAATAATAATGCAGCCTTTTAGCTTATTCCGTTATGGTGGTCTCAGAGGGGGCGGAGCTTATCCGGGATCCTTTCCACGACCCTGAACAGGGCTCCGGCCTATCACAAGCCACCACTCTTACACACACATCTCTGGGCAGTTCAGAGCACTCACTGAATCAGTCTGATTTAGGCCTGTGGGAGGAAACCAGAGTGCCTGGAGTAAGCTCCCACAGACAGGACTGACCCGCTAGCCCACCCACCCTGGACAGAGCGGTCTGTGCGGGGCAATAGGGTCAGGACCTACCAAACAAATGGGACAGATTCAATGAAAACACTGACAACACTGAAAGCAAGTCTTGAGGAGACATTTCCATGAGTCAGAGAGAGTCTCATCACACTCTGAGCCAACGTGTGTGTTGGCGTCTGCAGCGGCACAGAAGACAAACCGCAAGGTTAAAATGCAGTTAATGCGTCGGCGTAGTAATTTAGTAATTCAAATTCTGCTTCTCTTGATGAAATACGAGTGTGTAGTGAGGCGTGGCCTAATGACGTTGCTAATTATATTCTAATTTATGTGTCAAGCAG
The DNA here is from genome assembly GCF_027744825.2 of Synchiropus splendidus. Lineage (NCBI taxonomy): Eukaryota > Metazoa > Chordata > Actinopteri > Syngnathiformes > Callionymidae > Synchiropus > Synchiropus splendidus. The sequence goes on along the minus strand of NC_071338.1, from coordinate 33,671,606 downwards.
CTGCACCCATGTGCGCATGTGGACAGGAAATGACGTTATAAACCTGAGCCCTGGAAGCAAAATGGGATGAAGAAGCAAATAGGGCAGTGACACGTGTGAAACCTGGATAAAATCAGTGTAACTCAACTGAAGAGTGAAGTCGTGATGCGGTTACACATGGTGCACAAACAAGACAGAGGATCCTGACAGGCTGATGAGGCTTCATGAAGCCTCACTTTCAGAGCCCTCCAGATGGCGCCGTCTGCTCTAAAATCTCTGGATTTGTACACTGAAACCACACATCATTCTAGACCTCTGAAAATGAGGACACGGTTTCATGAAGCCTCATGACTTCATCACTGACTTGGCCCTCCTCTCCACTCAGACTGAACAACGAGTCTCTCGGCAGCTTCACCTGCTAAAGAACCACTTCATGCGCTGGTGAGGAATTTCTCTTTAATCAAACACGATGAACTCAAACAGGCGTCAGTGGCTCCAGCACTGGTCTCTCGGGGGACACAGCTTGTGCTTGTCTGACTCCACATCTGAGGGAACGGTTGGGAGGGTTCATCACACTGTTTCACTAAAATCACACCGGACGCTCTTCCTCCTTTTTTTTAAGCTAAAATAAGCCTCTGTGTTCCCCGCGTGGCCTCGCTACAAAACTACATTGTTATTCATGTGGTAACAGCCATGTCGTCGCTGGGGGTTGGGGGGGTGGGGTGGGCTCTCGGGCTGCGTCCACTCCAGTGAGCCTGCAGAGAAGACTTCCACCAGCCGGACCTCCCAGTGGCAGGACATGAGTCGGGGTGAGCGCAGGAGGAGCAGGCAGAGCTCCAAATCCTGTTCCTGTCTCAGCAGAATCCTCAGCTCTACTCCACGTCTCAGGCCGAGCCATGAGCCTCTCGCCAGCAGAGGCGACGTCGCCCCAGGAAAACTGTGGCTCATGAGGATCAGGTGCCAGTGGACTTAAGATCCAGTTATTTGGATTTAAACCCGAGAACAGGCTCCCGGCTGGGTGAACCAGTCAACAGCACATGCTAAATCAGCCTTGAATTGCTCGTGCTGTGAGTGACAGGGTGATGAGGCTTCACGATACAGCAGAGCTCAGCAGGTGGCGCTCCCAGCCTGAAGTTGATGCAAGGTTTCATTCAAATGGCTGCTCAGATCCAAAGATTTCAGGGCGGACAGCGCCATCCAGTGGCTCAGAACATGAGGACACTGTTTCATGAAGCCTCACCAGCTCATCACGAGTTATAGCACCACTGTGTGGCCCACAAGGTCACTGCACTCACCACTGTTGGACAAATGTTTAGGACTTTTTCCCCACATTTCCTCCAGTAAATAGTTGTATTAAATGCTGAATTCAATGAATCTCGTCTCATTTGAGTAAATGTATTGGAGAAAAAGTGCCCTTCTATGACGGCGACATGATTTACCCACACTTCTGTTAGCAAGACATTCACTGCTACATGGGCCTATTCTTCATGATTCAGAATTTTTAAATAAAAGGAATATTAACTTTAATAACACATTGTCGACATATTTTAAACCGAACCCTGTTGTTTCCTTTTGTCCCGTCTGGTTTCGCAACATTTTCAGCAGCACATTTCCAGTGACGGCCCTCATTCGTCTGTGTTTCGGCCCCTCACAAGAGTCTGCGGGCGGGACGTGACGGCCCGTGCCTGGGGGAGCGTGTGCTGGCTTCGTGAGGGACGCCTCCTGGTTCCACGCTCTTGTGCTTCACGGTGTCAGAGCGGTTGCGTCCGGGGGTCACACGTCCTGCTCCAGTCTCACCTCACTGTCATCTGCGTGAAACATCTGCAAGAGTAACAAAAGATTCACCCCTGGTCACACGCCGGCGACTCAGTGGAGATGGTCTGTGGGAGGGGAGGAGCCTCCTTCCAGCGGGGGGCGGGGACACAGGAGGAGAGCACGGGTGAGGGGTGTGTGGAGGGTTCTGATCCCTCGGGCGTCTGGACCGGGTGCAGTTGGTCCCGGGGCTTGGGTAAATACTGGTGTTTTTTCACAGAACACAGACAAAAATAGAGAATAACTTATTGGCACTAGCGCTGCTATATCGTCGGGTGGCAGGAGCGACTCCCTCAGTGTCTCGGTGGAGAAGTCTGCATGCTGATGAAGGAGACACGGAACCAAGGCCGGGCTCAGTCTGTGGTTCTTCTCTTTCGGCCTAGAAGTCCATGGACATGGAGCGCTGGGGATCCACGATGGCGGTGCTGTTGCGAGCGCTCGTGCCCCGCAGGGTGGCGAGGGTTCCACAGGCCCCGGCCATGGTGCCGGCCATGGTGCCGGCCATGCCGCCGCCGATGCCTCCGGTGATGCCGCTGGGTCCCGGCATCCCCATGGCCCCTCCCATTGAGACCCCTCCGGCGATCCCCACCGCCCCCCCGAGGGTTCCTCCGGCCATTCCCGAGGGGCCCCCGCCGCTCATGAGCACCCCGCCCGTGGCTCCGCCCACTCCTGCGCCGCGGCCGTAGATCTCGCAGGGTATCTCCTCGGTGACCCGGTCCTCGATGACCTGCTGGTCGCAGTCGTGAGTCTGTGAGTGCTGCTTGTAGCCGTAGCAGCTCTTCTTGTAGCTGCCGGTGGAGTTGAAGGTCTTCATGGGCGGCGGCTTGGAGAAGTCGTTGTGGTAGGAGAGTTCCATGGAGCTGAGCGTGGTGCGGCTGTGCTTCATGCTCCCGCCCGCCGTGGCCACCGAGCCCTGGGAGCCGCAGTGGTGCTCGTGCACGCAGCGGGACATGGTGGAGGAGCGGCGCAGCTTGTGGAAGCTGTCCAGCTCCTCCGACAGGTCGGCCATGTCCGACGACATCTCCTTGTCACGCAGGGAGAACAGCTCGTAGTGAGGCGGGTCGAAGACTTCCTGGAAGCCGGCCTTGTTGAAGACTCCGGGCCGGCGAGCAACCACCTGAGTGAGAGAGCGGCTTGTCACTGATCCCTCAGCTGAACCGTGGAAGCCTGAAGACTCACCTTCTTCCTGGGCTGCTTCATCTGCACCAGGATGGAGATGATCAGCAGGACCAGCACGATGCCAGACGAGACGCCGATGACGGTGCCGTGCGTCTTGGTGATCTGGTGGAAGAGACCCTTGGATCGCTTCTCTGCGGACGACAGCGGGTCTGAGTGAAGAGCCGGCGGCGGCGGAGGGAACGAGGAAGCAGGAACGGCGGCGTCCTACCTTTGCAATGATTCTCGTCCCAGGGGTACACGCAGTTCTGGACCCCGTTGCACACCAGAGAGTTGTTGATGCACATGTTGCTGTGGCAGAAGAAGGTGTTGCCAGAACAGGGCGCTGCAGAGACCGTGAGAGGTGAGTGAGAGACGCCAGAGAAACATCGCCGGTCCACAAATGACTCATCAGCCAGGGACACCAACATGCTGCTGAACCACCACGGGCCAGAGCGAGCTCCAGAGCGAGCTCCAGCGCTGGCAGCCACACCGCCAGCCCGTCTGTGGGCGCTGTGACTCCTCACTCAGGGCGTCAAACTGCGTCCACAGTTGCTGCTGGAGTCAGCCGTCGCTGGTCGACACGTCCGTGTTTCCCCTGAGCCAGAGGCAGCTCCGGAACACATGTAACAAGAGGTCACGCGGTCAATCCGTCTTAACCGCCATAACTAGCTCAGACAAGGACGAAGCATTTTTCTTCTTTGTCACAACCAGAAGCAGGCGTGACACTGCTCAGATGGAGGAGTGTCCCAGCGACTGGCGCCCTGTTCGCTCCTGGTGGTGTTTTCGGTGGCAGGATCCACCATGAAAGCAGGTGTGCAAGGATTCGCTGCTATTTTGGCTCCACACTTCTCGTTGCTCCCCTGTGTTTCAGATGCACTGATGGTGCACAGCTGGGACCCATCTGCAGCAGATACTTGTTCCACCTGGTCCCAGGCTCCTGTGCCAGTCTGTGGTTCCCAGCAGAGCACAGCCTGACTGAGGCAATAGCTCCATAAAGTAGTTCCCCTCTGTGTCGAGGGGTGGCGCCGTGAGCGCTTCAGTCCGCTCAGACTCCAGAAACTGGCTACATGCTAGCTGAGTCCAGCTACTGGCTACATGCTAGCTTTGTCCAGCTACTGGCTACATGCTAGCTGAGTCCAGCTACTGGCTACATGCTAGCTGAGTCCAGCTACTGGCTACATGCTAGCTGAGTCCAGCTACTGGCTACATGCTAGCTGAGTCCAGCTACTGGCTACATGCTAGCTTTGTCCAGCTACTGGCTACATGCTAGCTGAGTCCAGCTACTGGCTACATGCTAGCTTAGACTAGCTACTGGCTACATGCTAGCTGAGTCCAGCTACTGGCTACATGCTAGATGAGTCCAGCTACTGGCTACATGCTAGCTTTGTCCAGCTACTGGCTACATGCTAGCTGAGTCCAGCTACTGGCTACATGCTAGCTTAGTCCAGCTACTGGCTACATGCTAGCTTAGTCCTGCTACTGGCTACATGCTAGCTTTGTCCAGCTACTGGCTACATGCTAGCTTTGTCCAGCTACTGGCTACATGCTAGCTGAGTCCAGCTACTGGCTACATGCTAGCTGAGTCCAGCTACTGGCTACATGCTAGCTGAGTCCAGCTACTGGCTACATGCTAGCTGAGTCCAGCTACTGGCTACATGCTAGCTTTGTCCAGCTACTGGCTACATGCTAGCTGAGTCCAGCTACTGGCTACATGCTAGCTTAGACTAGCTACTGGCTACATGCTAGCTGAGTCCAGCTACTGGCTACATGCTAGATGAGTCCAGCTACTGGCTACATGCTAGCTTTGTCCAGCTACTGGCTACATGCTAGCTGAGTCCAGCTACTGGCTACATGCTAGCTTAGTCCAGCTACTGGCTACATGCTAGCTTAGTCCTGCTACTGGCTACATGCTAGCTTTGTCCAGCTACTGGCTACATGCTAGCTTTGTCCAGCTACTGGCTACATGCTAGCTGAGTCCTGCTACTGGCTACATGCTAGCTGAGTCCAGCTACTGGCTACATGCTAGCTGAGTCCAGCTACTGGCTACATGCTAGCTTTGTCCAGCTACTGGCTACATGCTAGCTGAGTCCAGCTACTGGCTACATGCTAGCTGAGTCCAGCTACTGGCTACATGCTAGCTGAGTCCAGCTACTGGCTACATGCTAGCTTTGTCCAGCTACTGGCTACATGCTAGCTGAGTCCAGCTACTGGCTACATGCTAGCTTAGACTAGCTACTGGCTACATGCTAGCTGAGTCCAGCTACTGGCTACATGCTAGATGAGTCCAGCTACTGGCTACATGCTAGCTGAGTCCAGCTACTGGCTACATGCTAGCTTTGTCCAGCTACTGGCTACATGCTAGCTGAGTCCAGCTACTGGCTACATTAAGCTAGCATGCTACAGCTATTAACCTCATTATCCAAGTCATGGAAGCTGTCAACATGTGTCGGATTTTAGTTGTTTAGTCTAGATTTAGACAGATTTTAAACTAATGCAAGAACTCATTTTTGGCTCCCAGCCTTTCGAATAGTGGTTGTGTATTTCGGACCTTTTCTATGAACACGGTGAACCTGTAGTTCCGTCTGCATCTGACTCTTCCCGGGAGCCTCACCATTGGTTTACAAACCAGCACGTAAGATCACGTCTGCATCACAGCGAGGGGCTCATGGCAGCAGCTCATGTTGCACGGTGTCAGTCCAGGTGATAGTCTACGTGCTCCAAGTGCTGGGAGTGAAAGGAGCGCCACCCCACGGTGAACCCCGACCCCTGTCTTTCTAGGAAAAGCTGCGAAGGGTGAAAGGCGTCAGCACGACTCTGCGTCAGTCTGGGAAGCAGACGCTGGAAAACACTCGCCCTTTGACCCCTGCAGAGTGAGAACGTGTCGGCATGACAACCGCGTGAGGTCAACGCCCACATGACCATGGCTGCCAATGCTCATGGTCAACATTTGTGACCTTTGTAATATGGTCATGCCAGTGTTTTCCCTCGAGATGACGCAACTGCAGCCATGTGTGGTTTTGTGGTCAAACAGTCCGCCTGAAGTGTCCAGGTTCCTACAACACAGGCAGCCATTTTGAAGCGTGCCGTGGTGAACTCTTCATCTGGTGCCGCTCTCCTCGGCAAACCTCTTCCCCGCTCCTGGAGATCATCCACCGGCTTCACCCTTCCAGCTCCCACGCCCCCCCCCGCCCGCCCCCCTCCTCCGCCGCAGGGCTAAGCGACTCTGACAGAGAGGACTCAGGAGCGTGTGCGTGTTGCAGTGAGTCAGAGCTGAGTCCTGCAGACGGGGTGGATGCTGTGACACTGCCGTCACTTCCAAACGCATTACGCGTCTCCCGCCTTCAAACTGGAGCAGCTCGGGAGGCGTTGTTTCCTCGCACGCCGCACCCCCTCAGCAGCACGGCCGCCGCTCGACCCTCCATCTGGCTGCTTTTCATTATGAATTACAGCGAGGTAAGATCTCATCACCCTGCAGATCTGGAGTGTTGCTGCCGGCCTGCTGGAGCCACCAGGGCACAGGACCCTGTCACTGGAGCAGTAGGAGCTCAGGCATCTTCACCAGCAGTGAGGGAGGACGGAGTGGAAAGAAAGACCTCCCCTCACCTGCAGTCACACGGGTTTATCTTAGAGACTGGAGCTCAGTCATCCAGGAGAGACTCAGAGTAGAACCTCTGCTCCTCCTCCTGGAGTCATTCAGCTGGGAGGAGGCTGCGGGGCAGACCTGGGGCACGCTGGAGAGATGAAGTCCCTCAGATGAAGACCTGGATATGGAGAAGATCTGGGGGAGGCCAGAGGGGGGCGCTGGGGTTTCTGCTTACTAGACTTGAATCAAAAGTCAGCTGGAGTGAGGCGAAGAGATCAGAGCATGAAGGACGGCGCTCGAACATTGCAACAAGCAGCGGGTGGAAGTTCAGGAGGGTGAGAAGGAAAATCCAGAGAGAGCGCAGCAGACTTCAGAGGGCGCTGAAGGGTTCACAGGAGGTGACGCTGAGATCTCACAGAGTCTCAGAGGAGCTTGTGGTGAGGAGCCCATCAGGAGCGAAGCGTTGACACGTGTGGCACCCGAAACAAGCTTCAGGATCACAGGACTGTTGGTCCCACTTCCCGCTCCAGATCATCTGACCAGTGACAACAGGAGTCAAAGCTAACTCAGGTAACAAGGTTGTTTCGAAGGTTTTCTGCTCGGCGCCTGACACCTGTCACATGACCTGACCAAGCCCAGTCCGCCTCATGACCCTCAAGATCCCAGGGAATTCAGACAGAGGCGTGAACACAGGTGACCCTTCAGACCAACGTCACCTCACCTGCCAGTGTTCAAGACCAGAACAAAATGGCCGTCGTTTGACCGGTCAGTGCAAACTAGCTCCGGCGCTTATAAACAGGGTCGTCATGGTAACCGAGCGAGCGGGACACTCACGGTCGACGAAGGAGGTGAAGAGCATGCGGAAGCGGCTGAGTCGGCTCTTCTCGTCGGCCCACATGCGCACCACGCCCACGCCGCTCTCCAGCATCACGTCGTTGGCCACGGTGCTGCAGAACTTGGCCTTCAGGTTCTCGATGGCGCTGCTGCCGTCGTAAATGGCCACAAAGTTCTTCTTGCACTCGTTGGAGTGCTCCATCTGGTACTCCATGAAGCGCAGGTAGATCTGCGGGAGAGAGTCAGAGTCAGAGGCCTCCACCTGAGAGGACAAGCAGCGAGCCACGAGCCATCATCAAATGAGACATGCGTGTGACGGCGAGCGGCGCTGGAGCGTGACATGACTCATTTATGCAGCGAGCAGACGCAGTGGAGCGATGATGCGGCGCTCGCTGCACATTTCACCGCTCTGTGTTCAGATCTGGCTCCGGGACGCTTTGACTCTGTCCCAGCGACACAGGGCGAGAGGCGGGGCTTCACTGAGAGACCTATTGGAGAGGAAACCAGAGTGCCGAGGGAACCCACAGACAGCTGGCGCCTTCAGCCTGCCCCTCCACGTAGCTCACCCAGCAGTGACCCATCGCCACCCGAACCCGACCCGGGACTGACCTGGACATGAGCACGGACCACACACGCGTCTTCCTGCCTCCAGCACATCCTGTTGGCTTTGACTCTCCTGATCGGGAGGTGTGCACCAGTTGTGCCTGATCCCCGGCAGCCGACCTCGTCTTCTGTCCCCAGTGCAGTCCGGGGCCTGCTGCTGCCTGAACTCTGACCCACATCTCTGCCTCTCCCGAGGCGTCTCACAGAGGTTGGACACCTGGGAATATCAGGAAGGATCCAGAGGAGGAGCAGCTGCTGCCTCACACTGCAGATCAGACAGCAGCGGAGATGTTCCCTCAGGAGACCAGCGAGCGCAGGACAACCCTGCCAGGACTGGATTTGTGAGGCGAATACAGAGGAGGTACTCAAGGTGAAATAAACAGACATCAGAAGCGCCGTCTCAGAATGTCGGAGCGGCTCCTGCTCTGGTTGGTATTCACCGCGAGGAGCGACTTTAACAACTCTCCGGATGAAGTTTGAATCCTCCGAACTCCTGCTGCATTCTGAGGACGCCTCCTCGCTTTTGCTCTCAAGGTCGGAAGAAAGCCTTGACTGAAGCTGCCACCTTCATCCTGATGGACCTGGAGAAGCAGCGCTGACGGAGTGTATCAGGAGGTCGGCCTGGAGCTTCTGACCCGGGTCACTAGCACCTTCTCTGATGGCCCGTTCTCCCCTGCTTCTAGCTCCAATTCTGATGGTGGTCAGGACCGGTACGGCTCAGACGCTCCTGGACTTCGGCACCAGTCCACGACGGCGCCTGCTCGTCCAGTGAGTCAGTCCAGAGGGGAGACAGACTCCTGTGGTTGGTGTCAGGGGGCGTGTCTCCACGTGGCTCATGCAAGAGTCAGCACCTCCTGTCTCTACTCACCTTGGACTGTGGCGGCGCTCTGATGGTCCAGATGCAGTCCAGAGCTTCACCTGGCTTCACGCGCTCGTCACTGTCCACCTGACTGGAGCGGATGATTCCGTCGGATCCTCCGATCTCAAACTGGCAATCTGAGGAGACGCAGGAGACGCCAGGTCAGAGGGACATGCTCAGTCTGGTTACCCTGTTCATTCATCCTCATCTTCATCACCATCATCCTCATCACCATCATCTTCATCATCATCACCATCATCTTCATCATCCTCATCTTCATCATCATCACCATCACCATCATCATCTTCATCATCATCATCACCATCATTATCTTCATCACCATTATCATCATCATCATCACCATCACCATCTTCATCACCATCACCATCACCATCTTCATCATCATCATCATCACATCATCATCTTCATCACCATTATCATCATCATCATCACCATCTTCATCATCATCATCACCATCATCATCATCATCACCATCATCATCATCATCATCACCATCATCTAGCAGTGATGTTCTTAACCATCGGGCCCATGGAGACCCAGGACGGGGCCGTGAGCGCCCCCTAGAGGGCTGCCAGGAGTTGTTTGTTTCATGAGACGCTCAGTTTGAATCCATGAGCCACGTGTGGTGGCAGTAGAGAGTCAGTGAACTGACTTGACAGCTGTGATAGTGACCAACTGTGGAGAAGAAAGAATGATAAAGAAAGTAATGGCGCCCCCTACAGTAGACTCTCTCTTCAGATAAATCACTACGGAGGGAGCGAGTGACAGACGTGAGGAGGAGAGGAGCCGTGCGCACAGAGTGACAGCAGCAACTCTTTGGAAGAGAGACAGAGGGATTCGACTTGGAGGAGAGCAGGATCCAGCGTGGAGACGGTGGGATGCAAGCTGTGCGTTCCGTCAGGCAAATTCACGCACGTGAGCGTGTGTGTGTGTGTGTGTGTGCGCGTCCTCGCTGCCGAGGCGCGGCTCTGGCTAAGCTCCTCAGCTCACAGCCGCGGCGGCCGAGCGCTTACCTGGGATGGGGTTCAGCAGTCCGCCCACGTGCAGATGGAAATCAGGGTCTGAAACCACAGAGAGGATCGTGAAAGACACCGGCGGCAGACGAGCACCACCACACACAGCTGACTTCAGATCTGTTTTGATTTGATAACAAATGACAAGGGGGAACATGACGCCAGAGCTTTTGGTGTCGTTTTGAAGAAAATGAAAATGGATTTTTATCAGAGAATTTCTGCAGCGTTAGAGCGAAAAACTGTGAAAAACTGATGCTGATCGACGTGCGACCAAACCCCCCTCTACTGCAGTGTTCTTCACCCTCTCTCCAGCCACGGCACCTTGGTTCACAGCACCAAAGGAACCTGGGCCACTGGTGCTTAAAGCCCTGTAGAAACTCCCTCTTCACTGGTGAAACACTGGCTTGTTCTGTTGCCAGGCTGTTGGCAGAAACACATGGCAGAAGATGTCTTTGTTTCCCATGTGTCCAGAAAGAGGCGGCAATATGGCAAACTATATCATGGTTCATTGATGTGTGGACTGACTTGAAATCACTGTTTGGATGGGATCACTTCTCTTTTGCATGATGTGACTGGAGTTTCCAGACAAATCCTTGGCTTCTCTGCCTGAACTTGCTTCATAACAACAATGATTCTTTCTCTCTTCACATGTATTTGGTGGTGCGTTTAGTTGTTCAGAGCCACCTTTTAAAGCCCAGAGCCAACGTTGACAGTCCATGAGCATCAATACAGTTTGGAAGTCAGACAGGTCAGGTTAGCTCTGTTAGCGCTGCGCTGCAGACAGTCTTTGGCCTGGTGGCGGCTCCCACAAGGATCCCTCCCTCCATGAGGTGAAACTGGATCATTTTCCCGCGACACACCTGACACTCTAGTGTGAAAAACTTTGCTGTTGTGTACAGTGAAAGTAGAAGTTTAACGCCCGTGAGAGAGAAAAGAAAAGAAAATGAGCGTTTTTCAAATGATAATAATAATTGACAAATATTAGTCGACAACGTGAAGAACATAACATAATTAGACGGATCACTGGGCAAATACTGAAGACATTAACTGGAATGTTTATTTGGATTTTAGATCAAATTCAAACAGGATAGAGGAAAAATGTGTGGGAAAAATAAAAATTCTCTAGAGTTGGTGAAAACAGAAAGATGCAATCGATGGTCGAGGAGAAAATAGAAGCTCAGAAAGCACTTTCCAAGCACAATCTGAATGAACAAAGTTCAAGAAGAAAAGGGGGAAATGCTGCTGTAGCCGGTTTTAAATTCCCATTCTGCAACTGATCTCTGACTCCCTCTAGAGAGAAGCGGAGTCATCCGGCAGAGACTCGGAGGAGAACCTTGTGGAGGCGCTCTGATGAAGCCAGTGCAGTCCCTGCTGGAGATGAGCCTCCTACCTGCGATGAAGGTGTACTTGACCCTGAAGCCCAGGCCCTCCAGCTCTTCGTCGCTGGTGAACTTGATCCACATGAAGCGGCCCGTGGAGGTGACCAGGCCCGGGTTCTTGCCGCCGCAGAAGCGCTCGATGAGCGGGGAGAAGCCGAAGGGGCCGTCGCGGATCTCGATGTGGTCGAAGCGGCACTCGAAGGACGGCTCCATGTAGTAGTTCTTATCGAAGGCCAGCTGGATCCTCTGTCTGGGCAGAGCTGGGGGGGAGGGGAGGATGATGATGGTGAAGTCCAGCTCACTCTGGTGCCGCCTCCTTCCAGGAGCAGTCACAACACACACTCACACACACACACACTGACTGATGTGGTGCTCGAGTCAGGGAATTCTGACGATGCAAGTCTGCAGAAACTGAAGTTCACAAGTTCAGCAGCCACACACACACACACACACTCACACACACACTGACACACACACTGACACACACTCTCACACACACAGACTCACACACACTCGTCACACACACTCTCACGCATGCACACACACACACTCACACACACACACACACTGACACACACACTGACACACACACTTACACACACACTCACACACACACTCACACACACACACTCTCACGCATGCACACACACACTTACACACACGTACTCACACACACACTGACACACACTCACACAGAGACACACACACTCACTCTCACACACACTTACACAAACACACTCACACACACACTGACACACACACTTACACACACTCTCACACACACACACTTACACACACACACTCACACACAGAGACACACACACACACTCACACACACACACACTTACACGCACACACTCACACACACACTGACACACACTCTCACGCATGCACACACACACTTACACACACACACACACTCTCACACACGCACACACACTCTCACACACGCTCACACACGCACACACACTCTCACACACGCACACACACTCTCACACACGCACACACACTCTCACACACACTCACACACACTCTCATACACGCACACACACTCTCACACACGCACACACACTCTCACACACGCACACACACTCTCACACACGCACACACACTGAGACACACTCACACACACACACACACTCTCACACGATGGCTGCAGGAGTCCCACACACGTGAGTGAGTCGAGTGCACAGAGACTCCGCCCCCGCAGCCATGAGTCTCACAGGGTCGACCAGGTTTAACTTCCTGTGAGGACCAGTAAGGGATCCTGACCTGCCAGGGTTTCAGCCCCTCAACACCCACAACCGTGTTTGAGTCGCTCCAGCTCAGAAGGACAATCTGGCGGCGGTTGTGGGGCTCTGCGGGGTTCAGGCCTGTCACATGACGCCCATCGACTCGTGACAAAACTCCACTCTGCTGAACAGCGTCGTCCTTTCTGCTCGCGCGCGCACGCAGCCACTTCCTGCCGGCGGCCCCTGGCGTGATGACTCTCATCCTCCGTGCTGCTCTCCGTCTCCTTCCTTCCGCCCGCCCCCTCGCGCGCACACAGCTGAACACGGCGACACACAACACAGCAGCAGCCGAGACGACAACAACCATTCCATCTGCTGGAGCCATGAAGCCACCATCTCCGAGCCTCGAAACCGCAGAGTTTCATGGCCCAACTCTCTGCCGCTGCCACGTGACTGACGCCCCAGACGCCGCCGCTTCAGCGCTTCCCTCTCTCAAACCAGAAGATAAAAGCAACAGGAAGCAAACTGGTGATGATTTCCGCCATTATTACCACAATAAACACGGAAGTAACGGAAATACTCGCACGAGTACAAGGAAGAGTCAGAGAGAGAGTCCGGTCCGGAGTCTCTGACTCACTTCCTGTTAAGCTACGGCTGGGAGCGAGTCATTGGTCCAAACTGTGACGGGGTGAGAAAGGCCCTCAGCGAGCGCAGACCTCCGCCAACAAAGAGCCCTCGGAAGAGCTGAAGCTGAATGCCCGGACCTCAGTCCGGACCCCGGCCTGCAGGGAGGACAGGAGGCGCCTTGGAAGTGGCTCCGTCATGTCGGGCGGACGCCTGAACTGAGCCGGATCTCACCCAAAATGGAACCCTTTGTTCCTCACACTTTACAAGCTATTTTGAGCACAGACAAAGGGGAGTCCAGCGGCTGCAGTGCTGGCCAGGAGGGGGCGCTGTCTGGCGCTGGAGCAAGTCGTTTCACCTGCAGAAGCATCAGAAGATCCAGCGCGTGACGCTGTCCGGCCCACAGGGGGAGACGTGGAGCCACAACCATGCAGCTGCCCTCAGCACTAGTGTTGCTCTCTGTCACACGTGGCGCCTGGCGGCACCGCGACGCTGAAGAGCGCGGCGACGCTTCTGTCTGCCTAACAGCCTTATCAGGCAGATGTTTGCATGTCTCTCCTTCCTCCTCGGGAGGGTGAAGACAGGAGCTGGGGCCCCGCCGCCGAGTGCCCTTTATCCTCAACGCTCCGCGGGCGCTAACTCGCACTCGGGCCGCGGGGAGGGTCCTTACCTTCCAGGATGTACACGCACTCCTTGTTGGGCGGGTAGGTGCTGGGGTAGTTGGGCGAGGTGAAGACGCCGCCGTTGATGTTGCGCACCCACGTGCCACATTCGTTCTGGTTGGGGTTCTGGTTGCTGTGATCGCTCAGCGAGTCTGGAAGCACACAGACAGTTACTGAGCCGGCGTGGATCGACCGGACAGCAGGGAGCGCGGGGGGGCTACGGCAATTTGAAATCATCATGTGACTCGCCGCAGGTTTACGCGACTCACATTCACCTGCCGCGGACAAGGACACCCACACGCTTGCACGTGCAGCGCGATCACAAGGCTGGTGTCATGTCCTGTCATCACGTCACACGGCTCTCATGCTAACTTGATGCTAACCCTGTTAGCTACTGTTATCTCTGTTCAAATGCTAACCTCATTACTGTTCTTGTGCTGAAACATTCAGATTCTGTGATCACAATTCTAGCATACCATCCTGACTGCTAACTGCTAGCTTGCGGCCTTCATTAATATTCAGATGCACCAACATTAGCGCTGTGGTTATAGTGAAGTTAGCTAGCTTCACAAGTACTGTGCTGGTGCTTTAGCACTAGGGAAGCTAATTCAAACGGTCCCTCGTTCTGAAGCTAACCAGGTGTAATCTGGATGCTAACTGTGCTTCCGTTAGCTCCGTTGTGAGGTTAAGTTGTAGTTTCTATGTAGCGTAAAGACGCTATATTCGATCATTCATCTGTCATCATCTTGTCACTTTTCAAGACACCAGCTAACGCTAACCTCAGACGGTGCTCATGTGTTTGCAACTGATCTGAATGTTGTCCCTTCTGGTGTCAACCTCGCTAGCTAGGTAATGCTAATGGCAAACTCTGTCCACTGCGATTCCTGTTTTGGTTTGGACGGAATTTTTTTGAGAAATATCAGATCCATTTTTGGCAGTTGAAGGACGAGGACATGGATCTGAGGGTCAAGAAGAGAGGAGAGTCTCCACTGCACCTTTGGTCCGCTGCGTCAGAGCCAAGGCTTCTTCCACCAGCACCAAGAGAATCCACGCTGAAACAAGAGAAACACAGGAGTCAGAGCTCGGACACACCCACAAGCCCACGCCGATACTCGCCAGGTGGGGGAGCAGTTTCACCCGCGGCGCGCGAGGCCAGTGAAAACAGATGCAGTTAACCGACGACCCCCGTCTGGCGTCGAACCGACAACTCACACGCGAAAGGTTTCTATTTTCACCGACTCATCAGTCTATTAACCTGCTGACTCACTGAGCCGCTGGTGAGTACTTTATTCTTGACCTCCACATGACCAGCAGGGGGCGCTGACGCGCCAGAGGCAGAACTGAAAAGGTTCTTCAGACACGGACACACGTGTAGGATGAGCGAGCACATGCTTGCTCAGGACACGCCTCCTCGCCAAGTCCGGAGCCAGAGCAGGCTGAGTCCAGCGTACTTTGTGGAGCAGACTCGGTCCCGGGTCCAAGCTCAGACTTGTCTGCAGACTTCAGTCCTGGACCAGCAGCTAGTCGCCAGAGAAAAACACTGCCGAAGGTCCGTCAGAACTCCACGTTACCCCAGAGTCACAGTGAGGACGAGTCACAGTGAGGTGGACGGGAAGTGAGTCGGGCAGATGATCCACAGGGACGTGGACCACGGGTCCGGGGCCGCTCAAGCCAGCAGGACAACAAGGTCCACTCCCTGTTGAGGAGGTGGCGCTGCCCGACTCTTCTGTGACTCGATGAGGGGGCGGGGCTTGAGCCACCTCACGCCTCCAGTCATAGACCTTCGGATGAGCGTTCCTCCCTCCAGTCTCTGACCCAGTCCTGACGTGGACTCAGGCGTCACAAAACAGTGTCCGGTCGGCGGCGCCCTCACACAAGGGTCTCGCCTCACCCGCGCAAGCTACATGCTAAACTTCAAGCCGAGCGGCTTCAGAAGCCAGGACTGGACTCAGCTCCGGCTGGGTCAGAACATCTCTGCTCCCGACTGAGGCAGGAGTCTCCGCTGCGTCTGGCTGCTCGCGGGGGTTTTGCTCCGATGGAGGCGACGGCTGACGTCAGCACCTGCCAGGCGCCGAGGCGACAGCCGTCCGCCAGAGCCGCGTCTCTTGGCAGGTTGTGGTCGTTGGTGCCTGAGTAAAAGCAGCGGACTCACACGCTGGTTTAGGAGGATTTGAAAGCGGAGGCTCGCGCTGGAGCGGCGGCGGCGGGAAGGCAGATGAGCGCGGCCTGACGAGAGCCGCCGGGCCTGAGAGGCAAGAGAGCCGTTCATTACACCGATATCTTCACTGATTCTGACACTGCCACGCTCCGATGAGCCCGTTTGGAGCGGACCACAGCGGCTCGGTCCACGAGGACGCGGCGGGATGGACCACAGGGTGTGGCTGCCACTGCCATCGCTGAGACCTGGCCACATCGCAGGAGGCCCAGACCCCCCACATTTGAGCTAGCTCGCGAGCGCCACGTCACCCGGCCGAAGGGGTCGTAAGGTCATGACCCAGCACTTCAAACCTTCATCCGGCTGAACGGCCTGGTGAGGTACGAGTCCGTACGGCGGGCGACGGTAGTGTGGTTGTCCAAGGTCACTGACACAGGTTTCTTCATCAGTGTTGCGCGGACCTGTTCGCTGAACGATCAGAAGCTAACACGCTAGCTGTGGTGCAGGAAGTGAGCGTTGGAAGGCGCCAGAGAGGTGGCTGGTCCTTCACTGGGGGGAACGTAGCAACGCTCCTGCATGCAGCCCGTGCATGGAGGCGCAGGTGACCCCGGGTGACGTCCCCTGGAGCTCCAGTGGTGTTTGCGTCACAACAGCTCGGCGTGAACGGGATGAAATCATAGTTCACTGTGTTCGGACCAGAGGCTCAGAGTCCAGGGGTTAAAGCTGTGGTGTCAGGCTGGGAGACGGTGGTCGCACTAGCGCCCCCATCAGCTGAGATAAGCCCGGGGTTATGTGTGGCTCTGGGGGTCGGCCTGACCCCAGGGTCCTGCAGCAGCTCGGCACCGACCCAGGATGGGTCCAGTCCACAGGCCACACAGAAATTCATTGAGGCTCGGCCTGATGGTTCTGACTGGTGACATCAGGGTTCGAGGATCACGGAGGACATGTGGCCCCTCACGCTCCGAGGGCCCCAAATGTCCGGTGGAAGCGCAGAAACTGAAGGTGACTGAAGCGACTGAAGGACGGCGGGTTGTTAGCATCAGAGCCGCCACCAGCCGCCGAGCCGATGTCTGTTTGTTTCTTATTGACAAAGCAAGTTCCAGAAAACTGACGGCGCAGAAACAACAGGAAAATGAAGAAGCCTGAAGCAAACCTGGGTGTCTTCATCTGGACCCGGAGGAGACGGGCCACGCTCCAGAGCCGCTTGACTTGGCTCATGTTCTCCTGCGAGTCACCATCTCCTGCTTGGCTTGGCTTCGTTTCGCGGATCAACTCCCTTACCTTATCTCATCTCAACCCTCCGAGGACCAGGAGGATGAGATGACTGTCTGAACCCACGGTCGCAGATGCCATCGGACCATCAGCTCGACGGCGCTCGGTTCCGATCCGGGTCCGGTGTCTGAACATTCATGTCTTCATCGTCTCGTGGATAGAAGCACCGGTTCACCAGGGGCGTGGCGTCACTGATGGTCCTGGACCTCAGAAGATCCAAGTGGTCTTTGGACAAATCGTTTTGGTGAGTCCTGGCTCCAATGTTGCAGTTCAGGAGGGGAGGGCCCCGAGGGGCCTGGTCCAAAGCATTACGACCTCTGACCTCACCGTCCACGGCCAAGAAGAAGCGCATCAGCGGAACCGGAACCAGTGGGACCGCAGACTCGGAAGAGAAGCGGCGCCACGGGGGGGTGGGGTGGGGGGCCACCTGGCGGTCACCAGGGGCCGCAGCAGGGGCGGGCCTGACGACAGGGGCCCCGGGGCCCAGCCCGCGAAACACCTCCTCATGTGTCGCATCCCTCCGCTTGGTTCGCGAGCGGAAGCTGCTCCCGGCTCCTCCGCACCGCTCCTTCCATTTCTCCAGCAGAAACGTGGCGGGATCTGCGCCACCGGATCACGTCGAGGCTCCCGAGCGTCTTAAAGCTGATTTTCGAGGCTCTCTGCAACTCCAGTGGAAGCTCGGATCTGGACGGAGCGGACGCGGAGCAGCGGCTCTGGACCCTCCGCTCCACGAACACGCCCGCGCGCGCGGACCCCCCGCGGGGCGGCGTGGGCGGCAGACGCTGGGCGACGATGGAACAGCCGCGGACTTCTGAAAGTGCCTCCGCCGCGGCTGCGTGGACGGACGCGGGACCGCGGACTCTTGCGCTCACCTCTGTGCATCTCCACGCGCGTCCTCTGCCCAAATCCTCCCAGAATGAATCACAGCTTCTCCCGCGGCGCGTCCATGCTCCGTGTCCACGCAGACGTGGACGCAAACTTTTCCACGGCGGCAGTAAATCCGCGAGTCATGTGACCGGAGGATGAAATCCAAAGGAGCGCGGCAGGAGAGGAGGAGATGAAGAGGAGCGTCTTCGTGTCTGCACTGAGCTGCGCTCCTCAGCGTGGACCATTTAAAGCCGTGGGCGCTGCTGACATCAGCCGGCGCGCGCGTCAACAGCTCGCAGGGACGCGCGCGCTTCCGGCCTGGCCTTTCACAATAAAGCTCCTGCGAGCCCGCGCCTCGCCCCGTCACCCTGGAGAGCTGAGGAACCAGTCATGAGACGAACCCGCCAGAGTCAAAGAGCCGGAAGACGACGCCCTTCGCTGACCTCTCCTCTCACCTGGGGTCACCAGCAGGGCGGGGCTCTGAGCTGACCCTCAGAGAGAAGCTCGGTCATCGGGGAGAGACTCAGAGGAGAGGCTCTGCTCCTGCAGGAGGGACAGTTGAGATGTTCGCATGGAGGCCCCGGGGCCGCCACCTTTTCTCTGACTCGCTCAAAACAGGATCGTTGCAAGGCCCCGTTGTTAGGTCGAAACTGCTCGGGATGAAAAATGATTTATCGTGAGAGAATAGTAAACAATGGCAGCGGCTTCACACTGGCACAAATGAGTTTTTCATTTAGTTCTCGAAACAAGTGAAATCCGAGCTTCCTCTATCGGCTGCTGCCCCCGCGATCCATCTCCAGAGGAGCTGATCTTTGTCCTACTTGACTCGACATGGTTCTACCACTGACTCGTGTGCCGAGAGTCAAGTCCGGAAACTTCCTCTACACAGATTTGATCACATTCTTCAAAAAAAAAAAAACAACAACAATAAATACGACAATTAAAAAGTAAACGTTGTATTCTACAAGAAACATCGGGGGGGCGGGAACCCGCGAGTCTGAGGTGGCTCTGAAGCAGATCAAGCACACGCATGAATGAGGCAACAATAATCCAAGTGTTCATAGTCAGTCACCATTGACGACGTTTCGAGGCTCTTTTACTTTGTAGCGTCTTCTACTTCACTTCCGGTTTGGCGCCGCAACTCCTGGCGCTTGATCCAGAGTGCGCTCCCCGTGACTTAAAGCAACAGCAGATGAATCCTCACCTGAAATGAGGACGGCGGAGGATGAAGCGGCGCGGGGGTTCAGCCCACATGACTCGAGTCTTCCTCCGGGAGCATCAGCACCAAAACATCATGACCACCTGCGTGAGGCTCGGTGATCCACTTATGGCGCCCGGAACTCGAGGCAGTGGTCAGTGGCCCCGGATTAAAGGGTGGATGGAAGAAAGCCAAACCACGGTGTCAACAGTTTTATTCTCACACGACGCCAACATCTGTTCCACAAATAAACAAATCAAATCCACAAATAAATTACACAAACGACTCAGTAGTTTAAAAAAGTGCAAAAGAAGGAGGACCGAACACCTGATCAGCAGATGGGCGGGGTTAGTTTGGCACTCCCATGATGCAACACGGCCACAAGCATTTGTTTCACGCCGACGGTTGAACGGTTTGGTTTCACAGCAGGGGGCGCCACAGAGCCATGGCGCTGTTGACTCACGCGACGCTAGCCTCACGTGACCGGGAGCCCAGGAAGGATACGGAGGTCGCAGGACCGGGTCGGGGCTGATTCTGAGGCGGGGCTGGGGGACTCTGGGCTTTTTAAAATCGGTGCATTTTCTCAGACTGGTACGTAAACGTGGTACATCACGACCGGCCCTGGATGATGGCGAACTTCTTGGGAACGAACGTCAGAACAAGCAAGAACAGCGGCGGTGACTTCAAACGTCCTCCCTTCCTGCCGCCACGACCAGGAGCGATGTTCAGGTCCGGGACTGGAATGACGGGAGAGGTGGAATGAAAAGGTGCGATAAACAGAAGCGAACGAGGATCCGTGAAACGAGTCCGAGTGAGGTGATGGGAGGGCGGGGCCAGCGAAGGGAGTGGCTGGCGGCTTCACATGGCGTCGAAGTGGAAGCGGTGGGCTTCCTGCCGTTTCTCGCGGTCGTCCGCTTTCTGCAACACAGAAGAAAAACACCTCAGAGAACAGACTGGGACACCACTTCAACCTTGTGGCCGAACCGCTCGGGTCCGTCTGGTTCTGGCTCTGAAAGCGAGTCAGGCCCGGCCCGTTCAGAAGGGAAGCAGGGCCCAGGACGAGCCCCTGGTGGGAACAGACGTCCGGTTGATGGAGCTTGAATTAGTTGTCCAGAGAGTCCAGGGAGAGACATGAGCGGGCACCCGAGCTGCCACAGGCGCCGCCGCAGGATTCCGGAGCGTGGGGATCTCTCCAGACAAGCTCCAACTCCCTGAACTCTCAGCAGCGTCACTGGATTCCTTCACGGCCGTGAGGTCATCAGGTGACCACAGGTCTTTACACGGTGGAGGAGACCAGCAACATGGCCTCCAGACTGGATTCATCTTGTTGAGGATGGAAAGCTTCAGGTGTATTGAGTCATGTCATGATGGAAACGTAACCATCCAGACACATATCTTCAGAGTCAGACTCCAATACGGTGACACTTGATTGTTCTACGATGCGTAACATCGATATGATTCCATCAGTGTTTGCTCCACTTGGACCTGCTGCTGCATCTGTGACGTGCCTCACCTCTGACCAACCTCTAACCTTCCTCTACGACTCTGGCGGAGCTTGAACCCGGAGTGGAACTGGACTGACGCCGTGACACAGACACACGTCGCACTGTGCTGCATTCGCTGATTTCCCCCCTTAAAATGACAATATGTTGGTGAAACAGTATCGCATCACCACTCCTGTGTCACGACACCAGTCAAATACCGTGACGTTTTCTCGTGTTTTTTCCACCTCGACAGGAGACCTGAAACGATCCACCCAAACTATGGCCAACAACAGTCAACAAGTCCTGAAGAAAGGAGTCCAAAACATCGACCGTCCACACAGTGAGAGGAGCAGCGGCGGTGACCTGGTAACCTCTCCACGCAGCATGGCACCTGAAGGCCTCACAGGTTCTGTTGGCTCCTCACGCTTTGGTGGCACCGGCGCTGGGAGCCAGGGCTGGAGCGGATTGGACGTCCCGGCGGAGACCCCGGGCCCAGCGTTGATCGGCCAGCGAGGTTTTCATCTCCTCCACTCTGGAGCCAGGCTCCACGTGGCGACTGTCATGGTGAGTGGTGGATCAAAGGAGCATCCATCATGTCCATCTGTGGGAGCTTCTCACGTAGTGCTGAAGCTAGCTCGCGCTACAATGTGGGCTAATGAGCTCAGGAGCTGCTAATGAGGCCCAGCGGATCGAACCGGTCTCCTCGGCGTAACTGTTGACGCTGCAGCGCTGTTTACTCGGCCGCTCCCCCTGACCTCCCCCCGACCTTCTGATGAGCAGATCAAACACGTGGAAATGTCAATCTGCCGGCAGCGGCGCCTGAGCCGCTGAGATGGAAGGCATCGATCAGGAGTCCATCTGTGGTCCATTTCACCTGAGTGCGTCAACAGTACCAGCCCTGATCTGTTGCCCGGTCCATGTTGGAAGTCCGGTCCAAAGGTCTCTCGCCTTCGCCTGCCCTCAGTCACGGCACTATCCTCCCACCACTGCAGAAGGGGCTTGTTGTGCCGCCACTCTGCTGCAGCCCATCCACCACACCCTGGTTGTCATGTGACCTGGTTTGTCCTCCGGGTCCCCTTCCTCTCCTGGTCCTAGAGACACCTCCCATTGTCTCGGTCCACGACCCACAGGGGGCTCCACCTTCCAGCGGGACTGGCCTGAGCTGGTCCCGCTTCCTCTACTCGGTGGTCTGCAGTTTGGCCCTAGTTCCAGGTCTGAGGTCTCCTTCGGAGCCTCACCTGAGCTAAAGAGTGCTGGTGATCTGTTTCAGCCTCCAGTGGCTCATGCACTCGTGCTACAAGGTCAAGTCCAGAAGGTTGCTTTGGTAGCACAGCTACTTGGACCAGGAGCCGCAGATCACCTCAGCAGGAAGACCAGGGACTGTTTCTGCTCAGCGAGTCAGCACCAGGTCCCTGCATCCGAGCCACCGGGCAGAGCCTGAGCTGGTCTGTATTTGGGGTACGTTGGCTCAGAGGGGACCTGGCGCCCACAGTGTCCACCTGCACTCGCGTCCTGGATCCAGACTCTTTAATCTCATTATTCCTGGGCCAAGCAGATGAGGCTCGCGCCTCTTCTCTGAAAGAGAGGGCAGTTGGAGCCGCAGCACGCCATCCGTCACGCCGACACACACACGCACACACGGACACGCACACGGACACGCACACGCACACGCACACGGACACGCACACGCACACGCACACGCACACGCACACGCACACGCACACGCACACGCACACACACACGCACACACACACACACACACACACACACACACACACACACACACACACACACACACACACAGCAGATGGTGGAGGAGAGTCCGGGCCAAACTCGCAGACGTGCTTTTCTGTTTCTGTGGTCTCAGCGTCACAGCTTCACAAGAGTCGGCCTGAGATTTGTCCCGGTTTCCACAAACTTCAGTCGCAACACTCGCAGGTGTGAGTCGCTCAGCTGACTTCTGATTGGTTGGCGTTGGGAAGAGAGCGAGGGAATGGTTTCCCTCCCACGACTGAGGAAGAACAACAAGCCAAGGTTCACGGCCCGAACACGCCGCGGAGCTCAGAGGACCGAAGCTGAGCATCAGGCCTGACGTCCTTCAGGTTGTGGCCCCGGTAGCCAGGGACAAGAGTGAAAAACAGCAGGAGTCTGGAGGCCAGACAGTGAGAGCCATCTGCTGCTGGTGCTGACCAATCTGCTCTCCTCCTCCTCCTCCACCCAAACACGAGGCAGTAAATCACACAGAGCAGTGTGCGTGTGTGTGTGTGTGCGTGCGTGAGCTGACCTTCTCCTTCCAGTGCAGCACACCGATGATGACCAGGATGAAGAGGCAGACTCCGATCAGAGCGATGGCCGTCAGCAGGACGCTGTTACTGGGGGTCAGGTACAACTTGGCGCTCCAGCTGGAGGGAAGCGCGACACAACAATTACTGAGCGTCTCTTTCTTCAGCCGCACTGACCTGAAGAACTTGACAAAACACTGTCCTTGTGAGGACCGTATGACTTTGTGAGGACCCCACAAGGACAAGCCTTTCACCCAGATGTTTTTTAGAAACTACCAAACAAAGCAAACTCCACAAAACAAGAGGTCAGACCCAGTGTGGACATTGACCAAGTCTCTCTCCGCTCTTTGGGCTGAGCCAAAGCATCGCCACACTTGACTGTGTGATGCTGTTTCAGTCGGGTGTGTCAGTATTGCACACACAGCTCAGCTGCTGCATTTGTGACGCGGGTTAAATAGTGTTTCCTTTTGACCCTGGGATTTTGTGATTCATTCCTCTGTAGCACGGCGACATCGTCTCGTTTCATGCACATAACACTGTAGAGTACTGCAGCATCTGATTCTCCCTGAAATGATGGTTGCTATTACGATACATTGCAGAACTTACAGTATGGCAATATATGGCCATGTATGGGGAAACGAATAGGCGAGGTGTCTTTCAGGTTCTCTCTGTTGAAAACAAGGAGAACTCTAAGCACCGTGATCACGACCGCCTCCCTGTGTTTTCAGCCCAGCCACCCGGGAGCCTCTCCTGACTGTTCCCAGGGTGAGAACCGGATCATCTGGGGAAGTTACGACGCTCCATCCTGGAGGAAGCGACTTCCTGAGGGCTGCTGGTGGAGGCTGCTGACGCAGTCCTCTGAGATGAGGCTCCACCAAGAGGAGTCAAGTCCGAATCATGGCCGCACCAGAGAGAGAGGAGAGCTGGGAGCCCGGCGCCAGCGAGCGAGCGAGGTGTCAGAGCGGCGGGTAAACACGCGCCATGCTGTCGGAGGTGTCAGCGCGTCGCTCTGAGTCCGACCATCTGGACCTCCTGCTGGGCCTTCCTTGCACGTGAGGGAGAACCACCAGGGGAGGCGGCTCACACTGGAGCCCTCACTCACACGAGGACAGAAGAGCACCGACTCTGGTGGAGTGGAGTCGTGGAAGCAGTCGTAGTAAACGGTGTCCATGGCAACAGCCGCTAAAAGCTTGGAAAGCAGGCAAAAGGGAGGGAGGGTGTGTGTGTGTGTGTGTACCTGCGGGGGTAATCGTGCGGGTAGGGGATGACGATGAGCTGAGAGTTGGGAATGATGGCGGTCCACTCCTGCTTCATCACGTTCTGGAAGAGACGGGAGACGAGCGCAGGTGAGGCGCACGGCAGCAGCAGCTACATTCACATCCCATGTTTGCCACTGATCGCCAGCCAACTGGGCTTTAAAAATTCTTGTCTATTGATCTACTGGAAGTGAAATCAGTTTGACTTCTGCTGTGACGTAGACGGTCCACGGCAGCTTCATCCCGAGCCACTTGTCAGGAGATGAAACCAGAACAATGTCAAAGATCAATAGTCAAAACCTGGAAGTGGGCCGCGTCCATTTACACCTCCAAAACGGCCAGCGACACCACTGACTGATCTTAACCATCGGGCCCATGGAGACCCAGGACGGGGCCGTGAGCGCCCCCTAGAGGACTGCCAGGAGTTGTTTGTTTCATGAGACGCTCAGTTTGAATACATGAGCCACGTGTGGTGGCAGTAGTGAGTCAGTCAACTGACTTGACAGCTGTGATAGTGACCAACTGTGGAGAGGAAACAATGATAAAGAAAGTGATGGCGCCCCCTACAGTAGACTCTGTTCATGAAAGCACCTATTGAAGCAGTTTTGAAAATTGGAGATATTTTCAATTACATGTTATCTTCTTTAGTTTATATTAGGAAAAAAAAAACATCGTTATTTGACAATATTGAGACATTGTTTAAGTTTTTGTTTATTTTACGCAAAATTTTGGATTTTGAGATACAGTTTTCCAATTTCCTCAACAGTTGGGATCAAGTGTACTTTTCTTCAGTGAATGTGATGAACATGACGTGCACCTGCTTCTGCTGCCGGTTGGACTTTTCCATGACAAATAAATCTCTTTGCGATGATCAAATGGTTTCATGTCATTTCATAAGGTTTTGGTTTGTTCACATGTCAGTCCACTAAATATGGTTATTGATCACAAATGAAACCAAGAGTGATGAGTCAGTTCTACTCCTTGAATGGGCCCCGGGGCCATTAGTTCTGGGACAGGTGGGCCCCCAGATCAGAAAGGTTCAGGACCCCTGATCGAGAGAGACGAGAGTCTCTCAGTGATAAAGAGTGAACAGTGTTTTCTCACACGTGTGTTGTTACAGAGCGGCAGGCTTCGAACGTGGTATTTGATCATGGATTCTTTAAAGAGTCTCACATCATGAATATTGGAAGACTGGTGTAAGTGGTGAAAGGCATCATGGGTAAAACAAGATACTGTGACATTAAGGAATTATAGATTTTGAATTGAAAAACAATGAAAAGAAGGGGAAATTGAAGTCCTCAAAAAACCCCAATCTTTCACAGTGGGGACCTCATGAGGGCCGCAATGATTCAGGTAGAGGGCTGCGAGTGGCCCCCGGGCCCTACTTTGCCCAACGCTGGATTACACAGTTCTGTGTGATGTTTTTCTAGGATGAACTTTCACTGGAGTCCAGTTGGCTGCCTGACTGCTGAGGTCCGAGCCGTCCAGAGAGCCACTGCACGCACCAGCGCAGGCAGACGCTCGGCGTGAGCGTCGGTGTCGACTCCATGTTTGGGATTTGTGAGTACAGAGGCAGTGGGAGGGGACGCAGGAGGGGGGGGGGGAGGGGGTGTCTTATGAATGATTCAAGGCTGTAATCATGTTTGCTACAGGGAGGAAGTCATTTCTGCAGCCCTACTTTTGACACAATCCGGAATTAAATTTTAACTCTCCCCTCTTCATAAATTGAAAGGGAACACATCTCGCAGCTGTTTTGAATAGCAGCGCCACAAAGGCCCGGCTTCTTACATAAGCACTACGCTGGCGCCGGCAGCCACGGACGCCGAGCTCTTGGAAAGCGCTGGCGCGGACGTGCGCGAGCGACGGGGGAGAGGAGCTGGAGAGGCGTCCCGGCTGCCTGCGAGCGGATCAGATCTGGCTGTTTGGAAGAGAAAAGAGCTCCAGAGTCTTCAGAGAGGAAGACAGACTCTGTGGTTCAAAGACGGGAAACTGGCACAGCGCGGCCGGGCGCGGGAGGCAGGGATGCTGGGTGACAGGAGGAGAAGTGATGAGTGAAGGAAAACACTGGGAGCGGCAAGAGAGTCCAGAGGGGGGAGGAGAGGGGGGTCGGACAGGAGACGACGAACCGGCGTAAACCTGCAGAAGGAGAAGGGCGCAGCGGCGGGGAAGCAGGGCCTCGCTTCTGACAGACTTTCTGAAGTTTCCTTCCTCATGGTCGAACAAGCTAGCGGGCCCGCCCCCCCCCGTCCATGTGAACTGATGCACCGAGGCTCCCGGCGGTCATTGATTCCCTTTGAGGAAACAGAGGCGGTGGGCGGCGATTGTTTAACGCAGGACTGAGGAGTTGGTCAGAGATGAGCAGCCAACGTTCTAAGATGTGGACTGAAGATCTGTAAGTCTACTTGGCCACTGAGAGGGAGCAGACAGGACTCGGTGAGGCAGGAACACCCAGAGCCTCCAACCCAGTCAAGGTTCTCCAGCCTCCACCGGCCTAGGTCCTCGGACCGGGTTTTTATGGAGCTCACGTGCTGGACCAGGAGCTCTCCAGACCAGGAGCCCCGGGACCAAGGGCCTGGTTACAGGAGGAGAACAGGAGCCCTTGGACCAGGAGACCCCGGGACCAGGAGCCCCGGGACAAAGGGCCTGGTTACAGGAGCCCCAGGGACAGGAGCCTTGGACCAGGAGGCCCTGGACCAGGAGCTGCAGAGCCAAGCAACACCTGAAGGTGCTGACAGTCAATGTCAAACTTCTCAGGGAGAAAAGGAGGAATGATGAGACACCATCAGAGCAGAAAGCCAAGCTTGACCAAACAATTCATGTGAAGACCAGCGAGATAAAAGGATTCAATGGTGAAATGAAAAGCAACATCGATTTTTTTTAAAGAGACAGAAATGAACTGAAATGAGACCAAGGGCCAAAACTAGACATCAAAAAGTCAAACCAAAACAGTGGAAATTTGGCTTGGTGTCACAACGATGAAGGACAGCGAGGCAGATGGTTCCTTCATGAGGACCTGACGCCACACACACAGGGATGAAAGAGGCAGGACGGACTCACCGGCTCGCCGTGCTTCCAGGGGATGCCGACGAAGAGGTGGTCCAGGAAGTTGGCGCTGCGTCCCAGTCCCAGGACGGTGTAGGGCAGCTGGAGGGAGAAGTGGGCCGACTGACTCAACTGCCCGGCTGCAGGAAGAGAGGGAGGAGAGTGAGTGGGTGAGGAGCGAGGCAGAAGCCCGGGCCACGTCTCATCACCGGCCGGTAGTGAGTCAGGAGAAGATGACTGCAGTGGATCTGGAACCCAGTGGGGTCGGTCGGCAGAGCCCAGACCCGACCGCCCTACGCTGATGAAACCTGACCAGTGGGCTGAGGGGGCCGAGACCTTGTAGGGAGCCATAAAAGACACAAATCAGAGGGAGTCCGACCTGGCCTCCCTCCTCCCCTCCTCTCTCTCTCTCTCTGTCGTTTGGCCTCCTTTGCTCGACTTCCTCTCTGCCGCCGTATCTCGCCCACGCCGCCCAACTCTGCCAAGCACGGCTGACATAAATCAAGCTCTCCGTGGTAAACAAAGAGAGGAGGGGGGGTGGTGGAGGAGGGAAGCAGGCCCGGAGGGGGCCAGCCATCAGAACTAATGTGGATGGACTGAGGCTGCTCTCCTCGGGAAGAAGCAATCGATGACTAACCTCAGTCCAGTTCTAAGAAGCTGCCGCCTCTCAGCCGGGTCAGCCGGGTCCACTCCAAGACCCAGCGACGGAACGTACGTCACCACACCCACAAATATATATATATATATATATATATATATATAGAACCACTCTGAGCCTCTCCTGGATGACTGAGCTTCTCTCAGACAGAGTCCAGACAGTTCTGAGGGTCACTCCAAAGCTGGTGACCTCAGGTGAGTGGAGAAGCCCAGCGGTCAGTGGAGAGCTCTGCCTTCTGGCTCAGCTCTGTCTGCACCACGACAGAGTGTCTCATGAGCCCGGGATCCATCGGATCATCTCCATCCTCCGCTCACTCAGAAACAAGAGCCATGGATACATGGCTTCTGCTACCAGGACAAAAGATTCTACTCATCTCCAACAGAGAAGAGGAGCGGATCCTGATGCGACTGTTTTGAAACAGCACTGTGTTTACTGATTCTTGTCACTCCAGCGAAGCAAACTCAACCAAAGAAGAGAGAATGACAATGAAGAATGCCTGGAAGCTGCCATCTGCAAGGCATCATGAGAGCAGCTTAATGCATAATGCAAAGGTTTGATAGAACATGTCAGGAATGTTCATCATCATGTGTGGCAACTGACGAAATCACCGAAAACAACGCTGTTAAAAAAACCCAAACTGAACCATTTGAGTCAGACACCAAAACAGCTAGTACTTGGTTGACATAGTAGTAGTTCTAGGTAAGTAGCAGTAGTAGAGCACAGTGAAACTTCAACTGTCCCGTGGACCGGCGGAAACCTCAGCGAGAGTCGTGAAGGACAGAGGTCACAGCTGTGACTGTGTGAAGGTCAGTGAGTCCGTGGTGATTCATGACTCACAGGTAGCTCACATCTGAGTCGAGTCACAGACTTGCCTCACGCCTCTCTGTCAGTCCGACAAGGATGGATTTGGGGGTGAAGAACAGACCTCGGTCTGGAGCGCCTCCCTCAGCTGGCTTGATGTTGTTCTGGTGAAAACTCAACTCACCTGGACCCAACACCTTCCTGGCCCAGGGAACAGGCGCTTGGCTCGGAGGAGGCTCCTCAGAGGGGGAGGAGGGAGTCTGATGGCGGATCAGGCGGGCGGGGAGCCCAGCTTCATGTCTGCAGAGCGCTCCAAGCCATTGCAGCAGAGGGAGGGAAGGATACGGCGGCGTGTGCTGGAGTCCTCGCGCAGGAGGAGACCTTGGCAGGGAAGTCACCCCGGCACACGCCAGACTGACAGCTCACAGTCGCGAGGCAGCGGCAGGGTGGGATGGTGTGTGTGCCTGGACTGCAATCATAAGCCTAAAAGCTTTGCAATGGTCGCCAGGCGGGCGAGACGCGTCCACGATCGCTGGATTGAAAGACACGGCAAAGAAAGACGGACGCCGGAGCGCCAGTCGAGGGTCATCAGTGGAATCAAACAGGCTTGTTGTGCTCTCCGCCGCCGGCGACTGGAACGTGGCTCCCGGGCGGAGGGAACCCTGGCTGCCCCAGATAAACACTCCAACAGGACTAAAAGCTTGAGAGGCTTCCTCGGCTGACTCCTGAACCTCGGACGTGTAACCGGCTGTGCCACGCTTCAGCGGGCAGCAGGAGCTGAAACTGCTTCTGCTGCGGCAGAACAATGGCCGCTCAGTCTCGCCTGTAAACAAGTGTCAGGGCTACGGACTGAAGAGTCCGGCTCTTCTACCGCAACCGTCCAGTCGTGGGCGGCGAGGTCACTGAAGGCTGCGCGTCTCATCGTTGGAGAAGACACTCGGGAGGCTCGGTTAGCGTCTCTCCACCCTGTGCTGAACAGCTCATCGCTGAGAGCCACTGCTAGCTCCAAGCTTTCTTCCGACCCCGTCAATCCTCTGAACACTCAACACACACGCTTGAACACAACTACAGCTCTTTCTCACCACGATGCTACGGACCAGAACCTGACCGTTCAAGACAATAACCCTTCAGGCAGACCGGAGCGGATCAGGAACACGTGTGTTTTGGTGACATCACCAGATTCATTGAAGACAAGCCAGGCAGACGCCAGGAAGGACAGGTGATGTTAGCATTTGCTGGAGTGACAGCTAAGGACAGGACGCGAGTCGTGAGTTCAGCAAGAACCAAGAGACTTGAGCCAAGACATGAGCGTGAGCTGATCTAGTTTCTTTGGTGAGAACCAGCTCGGGGAGCCCCCTCGTGGTGCTCGAGCAACAGCCCCTGTCGCTGCATGAGAAAAGCGGCCCTCCTGAAGGCCCTCTCTCCCCTCCAGCCCGACTGGGCTCTGGCATCTGACGGGGCGTGTGTGTGAGCTCTTGAGCCAAGTGATGCCCGAGCTGAACCCTGCTGCTCGCCAGCCTGCACTCAGGCCCCGCCCACTTCCTCCGACCCACGTCACCAGGCTGGGACCAACACAGTTGGCCTCGAGTGGCCTCCTTATTTAGATCAGACTAGATGTCCTCCACAGGTCCCACAGTGGGGCCTTAGCATGACATGTGGAATGGTCTCATGGTAGAATTCATTTGATATGAAGAGACAACACAGAAGTGAATCTGCAACCTCAAGTTCCTCCGTCAAGCTGTGAAGCTGCATGTCATCATGACAAAGTGGATCATCATCTTGTGTTTCATGAGGGGGTTGACACGAGTAGAAGTACTAGGCAAACATTAGCAGTAGCACTAGGGTGACGTCAGTAGTAGCACTAGGTAAACAGTAGTAGCACTAGGTAAACAGTAGTAGTACGAGGTGAACATTAGTAGTGGTACTAGGTAAACAGTAGTAGTACGAGGTGAACATTAGTAGTGGTACTAGGTAAACAGTAGTAGTACGAGGTGAACATTAGCAGTGGTACTAGGTAAACAGTAGTAGTACTAGGTGAACAGTAGTAGTAGCACTAGGTAAACAGTAGTAGTAGCACTAGGTAAACATTAGTAGTACTAGGTGAACAGTAGTAGTACTAGGTGAACAGTAGTAGTAGCACTAGGTAAACATTAGTAGTAGTACTAGGTGAACAGTAGTAGTGGTACTAGGTAAACAGTAGTAGTACGAGGTGAACATCAGTAGTAGTACTAGGTTGACGTCAGTAGCAGTTCTAGGTAAACAGTAGTAGTACGAGGTGAACATCAGTAGCAGTTCTAGGTAAACAGTAGTAGTACCAGGCAGACGATAGCAGTAGTAGAGCACAGAAGCTGAAACTTGAAATGTTGTGTTCCATGGAGTGGAGGAAACCTCAGTCACAGCTGTGTCTGTGTGGCGGTCAGGGACGTCAGAGTTTGCACATCCAATGCAGCGAACCAACAGTAACAATAACCACAGGGTGTCCGTGTCTCTGGCCTGAGCACCCGCACCCCCAAAACGTCGCGCACACGCGGACAGAACGACGAATGCAGAGGCAGGCACAGACGGGAGCTGGCAGTGGGTGTCGCGCTCCGCGGCAGGAACCACGAGCAGCCCTCAAACGGCTTGTTGGCCCCTGCCCCCGTCACGGCCGCCGCCCTCCCACAGCCTGGCGTGGTGGCGCTGCAGAGCTCAGCAGACCATGAAAGACAGAGATGTTGCTGATGAGCTGGAAGTCATGAATATGAATCCTGGCCGTGTTCCGGCGCCAGAGCAGAGTGACTGCAGAAGCCAACTCCAAACGCGACTAAATGCTGAAACACCACTGAAGTTTGGGGCCGAGTGCCTCCGCAGTGAAGTCTGCGCGGGCTCATTAGCATCAGCCGTATTGATGTGAAAAGTGGCTTCTGCAGCGTTTAAACACT
Organism: Synchiropus splendidus; assembly: GCF_027744825.2. Lineage (NCBI taxonomy): Eukaryota > Metazoa > Chordata > Actinopteri > Syngnathiformes > Callionymidae > Synchiropus > Synchiropus splendidus. The sequence goes on along the minus strand of NC_071338.1, from coordinate 33,639,911 downwards.
GAGAGGACCGACGTGCACGAACGTGTGAGTGGATGGAGCTTTGCAGAGATGAGTCAGAGCTTATCTGCAGAGGAGATTCTGACGACTCTGAATCCCATCTTCAAGACGAAGAGAACCAATCTGCTGGTTTGCCGTCGGATCCGAGCCTCCTGGAGGTCTTTGTTGAGGAGAGAAGGGAGAGATGGGCATCATGGATGTGTGAGGAGGAACTCTGTCCCTGACAGAGCCCTGAGTCACGCGACTGAGCACACAAAGACCCTCAACATGGACGTGAGGCACAGGTGATGATCAAGTCCAGGCCCAAATGTCCCCCGAGTCTCGGCATGTTCTGGGTCCACTGTGGTTCCTCAGTCCAACTGGGCCTGAATCCTGACTGTTGGTTACAGCAGCAGGACTTCATCTGAGGGGGCACGAGTTCCCCAAGAGGCCAAGCAGCCACTGAACTGTGTCCCGGACTTCCCTCTCCCCAGAAACCCTTTGTCAGACATGGTCTCTCCCCCATGGTTTTCAGGGTCAACATCGCTGAGGGACCTTCCCAGGACAATTTACCAGCGAGAAATCCAGGAGAAAGACATGTTTCTCTCTGGGTCTCTCCTGGATGACAGAGGTTCTATCTCTATCTTCCAGTCATTACCTGTGAAAAACACGGTCCTGGTCCATGGGGACCGGACCATTTGAAGCAAGGCTTGGACCTACAGTTTGCAGGTCTCAGCGACAGCAGCGACCGGGCGGTTGCAGAGTTTCCCATCATCTAAAGGCTGAGGGTTCTCCTCCTGGACAGCAGCAGAAACATGCTTTCAGGAGCGGACAAAGCGAGGACATGGATGCCTGCGAGGGCGCGGCAACATGTTAATGTGAGCTGCTCTGACACATGAAAAACTCCGGCCCAGTCTGGTGGGTTCACCGCTGCGTGACACGGTGTGACACGGCGTGACGGCAGGAGCCAGCGCTCCGCGCAGGAGGACGGAGCACGGGACGACCATGAGTCTGGAGAGAGACAGAGAGCGTCTTCGGGGGCTGTGTAAGAAACACACACACACACTTCACTCCAGGACATCAACACTGAAAAAAAAAAACAAATATTCCTCGTGCCCGTTGCCATAGAAACCACTTCCTCCCCTGATGGCGATAAAAGGAGCAAATTGCAATGATAGGAGGCGGAGCCATGAGGGACACGAGTGACACACAAGCACACAGCGCAGCCTGCCTTGAGACATGACTGCTCTTGCCGATACAACGGTTTCAAGATCAGGACATTGATTTGGGAGGGACAGGTGTGTGAGTGTGTGTGTGTGTGTGTGTGTGTGTGTGTGTGTGTGTGTGTGTGTGTGTGTGTGTGTGTGTGTGTGTGTGTGTGTGTGCGTGTGTGTTGAAGGACCCTGTGGGCTTCATAGCCCATTTTCCTTATCACAATCCAGTCGTCTCTCCAACACGACATCGCCGTATGATGTTGAACCTTGTGTCCTCTCCTCGTCTGCCTGGCGCATGTGCGTGTGTGCGTGCGTGTGCGTGACTCTCTTCAATCTAAAAACAACTCCATCAACCAGCCTCGCATCACAGGTGTCCACGTGTCTAACTCGGGACAAACGTGTCACGCTTACTTTCCAACGCTGCCATCCACCGACATGAGACACTAGGGATGAGGGCGATATGGACCCAAAAAGTGATTGCGAAAAATGTTATAATTTCAGCGATAACGATAATGATCAGGATCAATCCATGTTCCTTCTCCTCCATGTGTTGGACACTAGTGTCTCTCTGTCTGATGATGGAACTCAGGAGTGGAGTTTGTCTCCAACACCATGGTTTGTTGACGTCTCAATAGAACAGTGAACACTGCAGTGCAGAGATGAGAAACTCAATGTTCCAGGTCTCTGGTAGAAGCCGCTGGTGTCTGACAGGCTGCTCTGCCAGCTTTATTTAGGGGTTAAACTGAGCCGTCTGTCTGTCTGTCTGCTGTGTCTCATGTCTCTGAACAGTTGACTTGAACTATGGAGCAGTCTGGACACAGTTCCTAGATGCTGCTGAAGAAACATTAGAAACCATCAGGTGAAGAAATGATCATGGAGTCAGATTCTATTCTCCAGATCATGATCCAAACTGTCAGTCCTTTGTCTTGTGTGATGAAACAATTCTCTCTCCTAAAATGCTTGTTCTCCATGGTCTTATTGAAGATGTCACTCAGGCTTTGAGGCTATAGAATTTGTTGACGGTCCCTAACTGATGGCGGCGCCTAGCATTAGCGCTGCCTGTGAGAGTGTGTCCTCCATCAGTGAAGCCTCATGGGGACGCGGAAGAGGACGCTGCCGCCAATATCCAAGTGTTGTCACCTTGGCAGCAGGAGAGCTGCATGTGTTGATGTGAACCAAGGCAGAGGAGCGCGTCAGAGAACCAGTGAGGACCACTCCATCTCATCAAAGAAACAGGGATCCAGAGAGTCAGAGTCCACCAGTGTCATGATCAAAGGTTCAAACTACCATGGTGAAGCAAAGTCGATACATTATCGTCCATCCCTACCAAACTCTGTCAGGCATCACAGGACAGTTGGGGGGGCTGGCGGGTCGAGGAGGAGCCACCAGCCAAGACACCACCACAGCATGTTTCTACACCGAGCCCGGTTCAGGCCTGGCGGGTTCCTGCCGGACGGAGACGAACTAACTGGACTGGAAAACAAGACTAAACGTAGCCGTCACTTCTCTCCAGAGATGTGCTTATTAAAGATTCAGAGAACAATTAGGGCAAGGTTGGTTCGTTTAATAACGCAGCTCTGTCTCTGTCCTCCCCTGTGAGAGTGGACCACCCGGCGACAGCACTCGGCGAGGAGGAGGCACCACTTCATTTCAAAACGCCACTCTTACCTCACTGGACTGGTGTGTGTGCTTGAGGCGACGTGTTTTCATGTCAGCATATCTCATCATGATAATTGTTTCCCATTCAGAATCCATTCGAGGGAAATAAGGAGAGCCTGTTTCGATCTTTCATTTGGAGACGGTAAACGCCCCTCTTCGCCACTCCATTTGGGATTCTGCTCTGGTGTCTCCAAAGACAAAGTCAACTCTGAAACTCAATATATGCCGGGCCAGATTAACTGCCAGATATCAGCGCTGAACCGATATTTACTTCATCAAAGGTTTAACGCTGGATAACCTCGTCCTGAGGGGAGGAGTGGAGGAGCAGAGATAAACCTTTATTGATCCCCACGCGGGAAATTAAAGGATGACACAACAGGAAAGCACTTCACCCAGAGTTTCGCTTAAAGGCTCAACCTGGAGACGCTGGGAGTGCGTGTGGTCCGAGAGGAGCACCACACACAGTCATGCTAGGTAGCGCGGACAGCAAATACGCTACCTTCATGTGACGGAGAGCATCACCCTCGACATGAGGGAGAGCAGCATAGCAGCGCTCTCATTCATGGTTTAAGCTCTCGTCTGAGAAGCAGAAGTTCAGTGCTGAAGTCAGCCAGAACGGTGTGGCCAGACCCTTCCGCTCAGCATTAGCGCCAGCAGCTGCTGCTCCGCCACAGCGTCGGACTTCAGCGAGGAGGGAGCGGAACCCTTGAGCATCAGCTCATCACGATTCGCCAGTCCCAACGTCTCAAACATCCAAGTTTCAGGTACAAACACACGGGAGCTAGTGGAATTTTAGAACAACTATCAGATTTGTCAAGTGAAAAATGTACTTTTACAAATGTTGCAACGTTGCATTAGAACCAAGCAGAGAAAAATGCTCCTGGAACCGCTACCACATTTCAGGCATACCAATAAATAGAGGCGTGTGTCAGCGAGCTTCCATGAGGCAAGTCAGATTTGACACGTTTAGGAAGTCAAAATGACCTAACTTCAGTAGTGACTTCATCAGTGCAAGCTCACTTCTGGGGCCGACACACTCAAATGGTCGGGTTGAGCAAGTCCATGAGCCTAGTGGGAGCTGAGGAAGCCACGCTGCAGAGCGACACGTGCTGATGGAAGGGATGAGGGCCGGCAACATGGCAGAGGTTCAAGAGTGGGCCGCGGCTCAACGCAAACGCAGACAGATGGTTGAGTGAGGGTGCAGCTTCACAGGTTGTGGGCTTGAATCCAGCGCGAGGCTACTCTGAAGGGGCAAGAGCCAGAGAGCTCAGATGGACGCTTCGCTCCGTCCGCACAGTGTGGCTACGCCTCGGCTCTGGGCTGATTTCAAGCGCATGTTTTTTAAAGGTTGTGTTTGCATGGAGAATGAGCGGCGCCCGTGTGAGCAGCAGCTAATCCCCTCAACTCATTAGCCTAATTGGGCAGTGTGCAGAAGCTCCACATCGATCAGAGCCGCTTCCCTCTCTCCTCCCCACGAGCGCTCATCTTTCCCTCCTCCATCCTCAGGAAGTCCTCAGAAAGCAGGCTGGTTGCAGTGAGTGGACTCCCTCCTGTCTTCTTCTCCACATTCTCCAGACACCTCCTCCTCTTTTCTTCATCCCAATGAGCTCTTGATCTTCAGCTTGCAAGTGTCCACTTCTCTGATGGCGTCCAAGTGGATGGGTATCGAGCGGAGTGTTGGCGACGCTGTGGAACCGCCATGATTTTGGACCTCCTCGGTCCACCGACGTCAAACACAACTTGACGTCTCCTCGCCAGCAGTTTGACTGTTGATAGTTGAGCTGGAAACAAGAGGCCACAGTGCCCGCCCTTGTCAGGGAGGTGACATGATTCAAAAATCCAGGCTCAGGCTATGTCGCTTCTCAATCATGCTAATTTGCCAATGACTCAAGTCGGGTTCTGGATCATCACGCAACAACTGCAGTTGCTCGCCACTGAATGAGGCCAAACAGTCGTACTCTGACGCAGCCAAAGCTCCTGCCACAGTCTGGCCACGCCCAGCCTGAAAACGTGGTGAGTGACATCACAGCCATGAGTCGCAGCTTCAGCTGAAGAGGGCGGCCACTGACCTGTCCTGAAAAAGTCAGGCAGGAGGAGGGATGCGGGGTGGTTGAGGGCAGAGCACAGAGGGCGGCGTGGCGACCCAGTGAGGGGGACCCGTCTTCTGACCCTTACACCTGCTGATGCCGCGGCTCTGTCCACGGCCCAGTTAGGACCAGTTCTAATCAGAGAGTCTGGTGCGGACCCTGCGTCACACCTGAGTCTGAGTACTCTTGCCCCGGCAGCATCATTAGCGAGTCGCTGCAAGGGTCTCAGCAGGCGCGGCCATTAGTGAGGGCGGGTGCTGGTGCTGGGGCTCTGCTCATCCATCCACGCTGCTTCGCACGGAGACAAGGTTGGACGCACGTGTGGCTTGTTACCGTAATATTTACGAGGAACGGAGACGGGCTGAAACACATGCAGTAACCAAGGATGAGGTCGGCGGTGGGGGGCGCACTCTGGGCTTGTTGAGAAGATGAGAGTGAAAGTGATCAACGTGCGTTGGTATTGAACGATTGAGGTCACGGATTACTGTGTTTATTTGTGGGTGCGTGACGGAGAGCGACAGCCGAGACTGACGCATGTCCTCACAACACGCGGACTATATTTAAACACGCCTGACCCCGAGCTGTCACAGCTTCTCAGCCGACTCCTCGCCGTCCGGGCGCCTCGTGATAAACATGTTTGATCCCCAACTTCTGCGCTGATGAGCTTCTCTGCAGGAACCAGCAGCTCTCTTGGCTGGCGTCCGACGCGGAGATGAAGCGATGAGAGCAGACCGCCTCCGAGTCTGTTTCAGAGCTGGCGCTGTCGAGCGATGTAAACACGGGTGAACATAGCACTGAAGGCAGATGAGAAAGGTCCCTCTGGGTTTGCAAAGCTCTCGCCGGAGTTTCCCACAACAGAAACTGAAAGAAAATTGCAACTAAACTCCCTCCAGGTCCAAGAACTCAGCGACGGAGTTGGACCCAGAAAAAAAGAAACCTCTCTGAGCAACATCTCACCGCCTGCTCCTGTTGGACTGAGGACTTGCATCAGGCAAAACACTGAAACAAACAGCACCCAATGAAAACCGTCTGAGTCAGTCGACCTGTGAGTCAGTCCGATGGTGGCAACCATGACGCTGGTGTGGAGCACCTCTAGAACAACTCAGCAGGAAGTTGCTCTGACTCAAATTGTACCAATGGAATGGAGCCAGAAAGGAAGTGAGTCCAACTGAGGGTTCAGAAGTGTCAACACCTGGTGACAGCTGACTGTAACTCAGTAACGTGACTCAGTGTGGATCTAAGGAAGAGTCTCCCCAAGTCGAACGAGTTTCTATCGCTTCAGGAACAACAAACAATGATATGTGATGATACAATATTGGAGCAGGGGATGTGACAGGATCACTACAAGCGACACCGATCCAGGAGTGAAACAGAGGAGATGCTGACGTCCCAATGCTGTGTGTAAGTGAGTGTCATGCAGGGATTGAAAGTGGAAGATCTCAGGGACATCTATTTAGCCCCGCCCCCAACAAGACTTTGTGAACCGGACTTAACAGATGGGAGGAAGTTTTTGTTGCCAGAAATGACCCGTCGAGAGTTCTCAAATCAAAAATCCAAAATTAGGTCAGTGTGCAGCGGGCGGGGCCAAAGTCAGTGAAGCGTGGCGGCAACATGGCGGATCAGGGAGGCTGAATCGCAGAGCTTTATCTACTGTACAACTCTATTAACGCAAGAAAAGACTGGGAAGCTACTGTCTCTGGGTCCCTCAGAACCTCCAGAGGATCTACTAACGTCACCGCAGTTCATATTTTACAGCTTCAGTGTTTGATACTCCAGATGTCTGCGGGATCCTGTCTCTAGAAGCTCAATGATTCCAAACTCTGCCAACATGGCCGACGGTTTCACTGGCTCAGAGGAGGGGCTCTTTCCAGACTGCAGCAGGGTGTTGCAAGGTGAAACTCAAGTGCCAGACACAAGGAGCACAGACGCCGAGAGGACGAACCTCAGCAGAACTGAAGCGTCTCTGTGGGAGAGTGAAGACAGGAAGCAAACGGTTTCGCACCAGATGACGACTTTCAGTGGTTCTGAAAGGACCGAACCAGGCACAAACCCGGGACCTGGAGGAACCCAGTGAGAGAAACTGCCCGCTGCCTTCAACATTTGAGTCTTTTTCTCTCTTGGAGAGGCAAGAAGCAGAAAATCAATGGGCAGCCATTATCTCTCCTTGAAGGCGCCGGACGACCACGAGGAGGAGGACCATGAAGTGGGCAGGCTGACATGGATCAGAGAGGATCGGGGCACCCACCTGAGGACTTCTTCAGGTAGCCGTTGGCGTCCACTGTGGTGTACATGACGTAGGGACCGGGCTGATTCACGCCGAAGGGCTGCAACACACATGAACACACACTGTCATCGACACACACTGATGTTTCCAGCAGATGAAGACGACAAGACTCCAGTTCCAGTGGAGAAGACAACTTTCCTCCCGTTGCTGTCTGAGTTTTCCACATCACTCGTGTGGATTTTGGCCCTTCTGCTCCGTCAGCTCTCATCGTGGTGCATTCAGGTGCCCTTCAAATATTCATTTCCGTTTGCGTGTTCATGCCTGTGCAGCTTTTTAACTCATTCGGTGCAGATGCGACGCCTGCCGTGAGAGGATTCCTCCCGTGACGCGTGCAAACCTCGACTCTGACGAAACTTGTCTGTCCGTCCTCGCCGCTGCCTGACTGTAAGCGATGATAAATGCAGTAGACAAGTGGCGATCGCGGCTGTTTCTACTGCTCCTCTCCGCCATCCATCACCTCCCCCCCCCGCTCACCTGACTGTCACCGCAGCCCTGGCTCGGAGAGGTAACGTGATCAGCTGATGAGAGACGAAGGACGGCCGAGCGGATCTCTTCATTAGCTGTCAGACTTTCATAATGAGGATGGCTCTGATGTGCAAACAAACAGCTGTCGCCTTCACTCTCGCTCCTGAGGAGCTCTAACTAACGGGCTGCAGAGGTCAACTCGCTGCGTCAGCAGCAGCACTGTCACGGAGGAGTCGGGCTTCGGCAGGCGGACGAGGACTGGTGCTCCGTGACAGACATTCAGACTCCTGTCACCAGAGGCCGGGCGCGCATGTGAGGGTGGCGCAGCCCACGGCTGAGGGCAGTGAGACAGGAGGGGCTCAAGGAGAGAGCGAGGGTAGACTTGCTCCTCTAGTTGCTATGGTGACAGAGCAGGTGAGGCAGGAGTCTCCATAGAGCATGATGCTGGGGAAGATGACAAGGGTCAGGGGTTGATCAACAGAGTGATGGAAGAAGGCGAAGAAGAGAGTGCAGGCAGTGGTCTCTGCCACACAGACTCAGGAGTCAGACATGAAAATTTGTCATCGAGAAGAGAGACATGACGAGTCGGCTTGAGGAGAGGTTGGAGATGAAGGAGAGGAGGACAAGCAGTGAGGAAGGTGGATGAAGACAGGAGACAGAACCGAGGAAGGCAGAACGTTCAGCTCACCGTGGCGTTCTCTGGACAGTCGCTGGAGCAGAGGCCGCTGAGCACTGGAAGAGACAGACATGTTGGTCACCATGTGTTGGTGCTCACCAGTGTCACCGCCGTGGCCCGAGGGCAAACGTTTATCAAACATCAAACCGCTCTCGCTCGCTCGCTCGCAGTCCGTCTCCAGCGCTGGAAAAATTAATCTGGTGGCTAATAAGTTGAGCGCGGGTGTAGAGAAATCATTTAAGTCATTTGTGAGTCAGTGGAGGGACAGAACAGCAGCAGAATTGCAAATGAGTCATTAGAGGCGCGACCTGGTCTGCATGGCAATGAGGTCCTGAGCGCAGCCTGATGGAGTCGCACCCACAGCCAGACTTGGTTAATAAGGCTGGCAGCGCTGCTGCGCTCTGCCACCAAACACCGAAACTGTAGCAGGACCAACACTTTCAAGCTAAACCACCAGTGAGCATCCTGCAACACTAAGAAATATAAATAACATCTACGTCTTATGGTGGGGTTATGCCACAGAATAATGATGCAAGGGAAAACAACTCAATAGGACAACAAACATTAGTGCACACTGAAAATAAAAACGGAATGGAATTTGCATCAAAACAAATGTGAAGAAATGGAAAAAAATGTATGAATAAAGTGATGAAATGGTCATGTAATGTGAAGCAGAGTGAAAATATTGATGAGAATTCATGTAGAGGGGCCAATAATTCATAAAAAAATAAAGAAAGAAAGATGGTGACAAAGGACAGAATCCACACAGAAACTGGTAACTATGATTTGTGTTTCAGGTCTACAACACAATATCACATTACACAGTACTATTTAGTGTTTCCGTGAAGGTTTTCACGGTCTGAAACACAGCGTGACGTCGCGCTCGCTGGGCACACATTTCCAGACACCGACGTGGCAACAGTACGCACCAGAACGCGCCGCACCACCCTGCGGCTCACAGAGGCCGTCTAGGTGGCGCCACTTTGATGTCGGCAGACTTGTTAGGACGCTGCCTGGAGGAGGAGGGTTCCAACCCCGCGCTCAGCAAAGACACTTCTTGACCACGGACGCCGAGGCCTTCGATTCACCAGGTTGGAGTTCAACACTTGACGGCTGATGTTGCTCTGCTGTCGCGCACCAGCGCCCACCTTTTAACCAAGTCCTGACTAAATGGAGGCAATAGGTTCACGGCAGTTTGAGCAGCTGAGAGCAGCGTCCATCAGAGGGCGCCCCCCGCCCGGCAGTCGTCCATTGGCGACCGTGTGGACGGACCTGCTGTGGTGCGAACCACAGACTCGACCACCTTCGAAGCCGCAGACAATCAAAGACCTGCTTATTGTGAAAACATCAAAGTCATTAGCACTTGAGCACACTATCGGCGAGCGGACATCAGGTCAACACATCACAGGCTCGCGAGCAAAGAGGCCGGTGAAGGACGCGGCAGATCGATCGGCCATCGGGGATGAGTGAGAGCAGCGGTGGGGGCCTCAGAGGGAGGAGGAGCCTCGACCTGGGATTATGAGGGGGGTCAGACTTGGTCACGCTCCAGTGACCATGCTGATCTCCTCTCAGATGACTCCTTTAATACGAAGAACAAACATGCTGGTGACCTTGTCCACCATGGGAACTGGTCACTCCAAGGTCAGGCCTTGCCACGCCCGGCGTCTCTGGTCTGACTGACTGACCATCTTTGCACTGACCATGCATCAGTCAATTCTGACCTTTATCACCAGGCTCCTTGTTTCTTCTTCTGTCTCTCTGGGCTCCTCCCTTCAGTGGTGGCCACAGCGGATCATCTTCCTCCATCTCCCCCTGTCCTCTGCTTCCTCTTCTCTCAAACCTCATGTCCTCCTTCACCACCTCCATCCATCTCCTCTGTGGCCTTCCTCTCCACCTTCTGCCTGGCAGTTCCAACATCTCAACATCTTCACCTACCAATGTACTGGCTCTCTCCTGATTGGTTGCAATAAAACCTGCACCTTTGACCTAACAGCAACCGCAAGGTTTTAAATAAAGTCACCAACATGCCAGTTTGCCGGGTGCAGTCGTCTTCATCCACTGTCCAGAGGGGGCGCTGTCACCCCGAGTGTGTGACACTGGACAGGCAGCTGCCTAGCCTTCTCTCTGTCGACTGGTCCTGAATAGACGTATCAAGGCCACCCAGTCCGAGACCGAGTAAAAACTCTTTCGAGGCACAGACCCTAAAAACAGCACTGACGCTTGCCGTTTCCTCTGGGACAGGCCTACATTGCCAAGACGACTGTCCATCTGTTCACCCCTGACGTGGCCACTCTCGCCCATCCTTCACACCCAGAGGTGTGTTGTTGGGTGTTGCACCCTCTGAACCCAGTTCTACAGTACTGAACTACTGCCAAAGGAGGAGTAAGACTGCAGCCCCATGTGGAGGACATTGCTCCCCTGCCACCGTCCTGCAACACATGGGACGAACAATGAGCAACCTGGGTTGGTGTTGGTCTGGCCTGAGGAGGGAGACGCGCAGGGTGCAGACAGTGGGACGGTCGCTGGAGGAAGGAGCGGCACGGAGGTGGCGACAGAGAGCCTCCCCGCCGCTGCTCACCTCCGCTCCCAGGGCCAACAGGTGAGCCGTGCTCCTCCGTCACAGCAGCCGACTCAGGCACTGCTCTCCCTCCAACCTGATGTCAGGAGCTTGTGTCTGCTGCTAATTAGGTGCAGCAAATGAACACATTTAACGAGTGGGCGTCGACTTGTTAGCAATTTGATGATTCCACTGCCGACCAGAAAAGACAGAAGGAGAAGTGAAAAGCACAAGCACGAAAGTCCTTCACATCTCAGTGGGCAAAGCATCGCTGCAGGAGCTGGCGTGAGCGAGTGTTTGTGTGGCGGCGCGGGCTCGTGTGTGCGTGCGTGCGTGCGTGTGGGTGTGGGCTGACATCACACTTGTGCGAGAGGAGAAGCTTTAAACGAGCGCTTCTTCTGCTTCTGTGCTTCACACTTCAATCCCAGGTTGACATGTAACAAGCACATAACCGCTCCTCCATGGACAAAACACGAGCCCAGAATAGCTTCACACGTCCTGTGGGAAGAGATTCTCTCTCCTGTAGACTCAATCCCCGCTCGCTCAGCTGCGCACAGAAACACGACGGCCTTTGTTCTGCATCCAGGTTGGTGAAACATGAGGAGGGATGGCAGCTGTTTCACAGGGACCACCTGATCAAGTGCGGGATGAGCTGCTATGTGAGCGGACCTCCATCATCCTGACAGCGCAGCAGGTGCCGCAAGGGTCGCGGCCGCATCTGGACTTGAGTTGGGCTTATGACCCGTCTGATCATCGCTCACAGGGAACGAGCGAGAGCAGAGTCTCACAGACAAGTCGGCTCAGTGTGCCATTCCGGAAACTGTTTGGTCAAATACGAGGAACCGTGACCGTGTTTTCTCGTGCTGGGTCGGCCCTGGGGCCTCCGCCCAGGCGACCACCTCACTATAGTCCAGCAGGCACGACTGTGTTGACTTGGAGAAGCAGAGGACAAACTCATGTTCTGTAGGTGCCTCCAAAGCTGGTGACCACAGGCACCATCATCAGAGTTGAACCTCTGGCTCAGCTCTTTCTCGTCCACGACAGACCGACTCAATCTCTCTACTTGACCATAAGGCTCGTCTGATTCTCGCCACGGTTGCGTTTCCCAAATGGCTGAGTAACAACATCATTCTTCACTCTAGCAGTCCAAGGACTGGTCCTTTGCTCCTCAGATGCTGACTCAGCTGCCGCCACAGCGCACAGGTCAAACCTGTTTCTGCTCGGAACGTCGACGCGGCTTGCTGTCCGAGAGGATGACCGTGGGCGAGTCAGGATCTCTGTGGACCCACCGTGATTCAGGCCGCCGGATCATGTGACTGAAAGCTGCGCTACCTGGACCGACGCTCATGTGGTCCTCGGGCAGACGCTGTCGGGTCACAGGTCATCATCCCGCTAAGCCGAGTTTGACGTAGACGTAGTTTAAGTGACAAACTTGGAACATTTCTGCATCCAGCCACCACTGCCACTTCGACCCACCTCTAAAGTTGCACTGAAGAAGTGAGTGTGCCGGGGGCGGGGCTAAGTGAGTGGATGGCCAAGCGAACGACCTGGACGCTGCTGTGCCTGGGCCCATCAGAAGCTTGAGAGGAGCATGCGCTCGGTGAGTCCTGAACGTCATCACGTCTACCATCAGCTCGAGGAACGTTTCCTCCCTGCATGAGTCCCTGTCTCTACCGTGCTCCGATCCGTTCATGTCCTGGCTCCCATATTGTAGCATAACCGTTTCTGCTGTGTTTGTGGCTTAAATCATGTCTACTGTGAACGTACAGGCAAATGGATTTGTTTTGGACAAGAGTTCCAAAAAACCCTACATATTTCTCACATGCAATCATTAGCTTCAAGATGCTATCACGCGAGGTGTTGTTGCTAAGGCGCAGTTCTTGACCCACAAGGATCCATTTGTTCAGATCCAAGGTCAAAGAGATATTGCTGGTTTATTCCCAGTATGCCAGGGTCACATGGACAGGAAAAAGTCAGCGAGTGCGACTCATTCTTGAGAAAAGCATGCTGGTAACAGGAACTTTAAAAGTCACAGCATGTCACCGCCAGACACCGTGGAACAGCGAAGAAGGGACTAAAACAGAAGAGAAATCACGCTGAGTCAGATGTGTCCTCCAAAACTGCAGCGAGGAGGGATGCGACTTCATCTCAATAATAGTGATGATGGATCCTGCCCTGGAACCCACTGGATCCGGGACACGAGGAGTGTAACGGTCGGCTCCCATCAAAGCAAGACATCACCACCGGGTGAAGACCCCTGGAGGAAAAACTCAGTGTCTCTAGAGGAACGGAGTTCTGGTGGTTGGCCTGAATCATGCCAGTCCACTGAGGCCGCTCCAAAGATGAAGAAGACAGAAGCTCAACTGCTCAAGCCTCCACATGTGCAGAGCCCCGAGTCCCTACTTTCATCATGGATTTGGGGTCCAGCAACAAGTGAACTCATGCCTCATTGTTTCTTGTTCAGAACTCGCAGAATCTGGGACAAATAAAGTTGGGAGGGCCGCTGTGATTGGCTGGTGTCACGTCGCACACACACAGCACCGACTGAACAGAAGCGGAAGGGAAGCACCTGCGGTCGGTTCCCGACTGACACGCGACATCGATGGAAGCGGATCTCTGCAGCCTGGAGGAGAATTTGAATTCACAGCCGGCAGACTAATCCTCCGCCAGGCCTCGGGGCATCAGCGCAGCACCTCGTGTAGCTCTCCTGGTCATCCTTTGATTGAAGGGGAAGAGAGGGATGACAGCAGACGGCGAGAGCTGACAGAGCGGCGAGGCAGGAAACGACATCATCACTGAAGAATATCGCTCACAATCCCGAAGCAGCACATGGGACTCCACCGTCAGAGACGACAGGAGAGTCAGTAAATAGGAAGGGACACATCCAGAGAGGGAGACGACAAAAGAAGAGCAGGGAAGACGATCGGAAAAGACAGGAGAAGACACAAAGAAAGAGCGAGGAGCACACAATTGTGGAGGACAGGAAACAACACTGGGGTAGAAGAAGACAGAGATACAACCGTGGAAAGAAGAAAACATAATTGAAGAAGAGAGAGGACACGAACTGCAGCCGAGGAGAGGAGACGACACAATAGCAGATGATGTGGGGAAACACAATCGAGGAAGGCAGGAAGAGGCTGAGACACGATGAGCCAACTCATGGTTGGAGGAGGCGCAGCAGCGAGAGCTGGTGAGAAAAGCTTCCAGATGTTTCTCACTGCAGCTAATCTGCATCCTAATAAGTGAACAAGGAAGTAATCAGCTCGTATAGCTGCGGCTGCCAGTCACACACGCACGCACGTACCCACGCACGCACCCTCCCCTTCACCCGCCATTTTATCTTTCTTTCTAATTTTGGAGTTTATGATTTCTCCTCGGCAGTAATCAGCTTCCATCTGTCAGTCGCTGGCTGCTTCATTGTTTCTTGCAGCGTGAAGTCGCGCGGCAGCCGAGAGATTCATTATCTAACGTGTCGCTTTTACACCCCGAATGAAAAACAATTATGTTTAAAACCAAATCAAAGTGAGCAGCTCGTGGGGAACAATAGGGAGGGGACGGTCTGAGCGTGGAGTTCGGACCACCCGCTCCAACCGTGGAGTCCAGCTGGCACTGGGTGAAGGTGACTCAGCGCTGAGACACAGAGTGAGCTGAGCCAGAGGGCAGATGACAGGTTCCCATTTTAGTGGTTGGTTTCATAACCACACTGACGTGTCTCAAAGCTTCATGTGAAAATGATGTCTCTCACGGCCATCACCCTTTCTCCAGCCTCTCCCGCTAAACCCAACCATCCAACACATGGCTCACCTGAACCAGGACTCTGAATCACTTAGGATGACCCAGTCTTCACCCTTAAATTGAGGCCTGGATTTGTGCGGCACAGCAAAAAGCACAATGTCCTAATGAGGAGGTGTTTCCAAGAATTGGTCCCCACAAGTACAGCGAAAGCAGGTGCACACACAGGCACGCACACACGAGAAAAGATCCTCTAATGAAGGATTAAAGCGGACCGGACTATTTTCGCTCCTCTCAAATGTCAGCAGGTATGATCCCAGACTCCCACTTCACACTTCCAATGACTGCAGAAACACAATAAAGGAGCCAAAAATAGAGGGGGCGTTGTGAAGTCGGCTCACTCTTCATAATGAACTCTGTCACAACATGACAGGCCTGGTCTTCACAACAACACCGGCGTCGCTGATCATTTCTTCACTTCCTGTTTTGGATGCTGTCACAGATCAGACGCACCGCTGTTCACACAACACCAGCAGCTCACTGGTCGGAAGCATCCCAACCTGCGCACAAGTTCGCACTCACTGCGGAGTGACTAGCAGCTCGAGTCACGGGGACTCACTCGAGTGTGTGGGATTGTTCACCGCAACTCACTGACTCCAGACATGGGAAAGATCTGAGTCTGTGGAATTCTCTATTCTCTGCTCCTCTATTGATCCCACATGCCACTTCCTGACAACATCGGTCACTTCCTGTAGCTGCAGCAGCTAGTTATGGGCAGAGGAGGCATCATCAAACAGTGTCCTCACTTTCTGAGCGACCTAGGTGGCACTGTCAAGCTCTGAAAACTCCCTAATACACACCCTCAGAAGATGCAGGGGCTTCTGAATCCCACCTGTGTGTGGACCCCCATCAGAGAGACTCACGTCTGCTTTGTCAACGAGTCCCACAGACTCACTGTTTCCTGCATATCCAGTGTTGGAGACAGCGTTTTGGAAATGACAGCTGCAAAGTTTCTGCAACCTCTTACATCGGCGCTGATCATCTCACTTGGTTTGGTGAACCAGCGGAGGAGAAATGGGCGGATCCTATGTTGCGGTGACAGATGTGTCAGAGGTGTGAGGATGCTAACGTTAGCCTGGATGCTAGCCCACTGTTGTTTGTTCAGAAGAAATCCAAACCTACTGTTGAACATCCATGTGGTATTGTTCATGTTGTGGGACACTGTGGAGCATTTGGCTGGCTGACGACACTGACACCTGAGGCGTAGAGCCCAGTGTTAGGGTGAGACATGGGACACAGCCTAAAGCTCTGTGTTTGGTGAATAGTGGACGTGACTCGCCTGCAACACGGAGCCCCCTAGTGGACACCAACAGTAACTTCATAGCCTTGATTTCTCCAGCTGGAAGCATGTCTGATCAATACCTCAGTCTGAGGTGGAGCGAAGGCTCGTTCACTCACTGGCAGTTAAGTTTAGCCTCCAGCACACAACAACCATCACAGTAACCACCATAATGGCCGGCGCCATCTGGTCGCTGTATCTGGGAGTAGAGAGGAGCTCGTGTTCCCTCCTTGTTAATGGGCCTACCAGGACCAGTTAGTGGAGACGGATGCACGGCGAGGCTGAGTGTGAGGGGAGGTAGAAGGCCGACGCACTCACCCATCACCTTCACGAAGTAGGCGTCGGCATCAAAGTTGTTCTTCAGAGCGTGGATCGTCAGGTCCTTCTTGCCCTCCGCCTGGTTCAGGACCAGGATGTCCAGGATGCCCTGAGCACCAGAGAGAGCCGGGACAGTCAGTTAACAGGTGAAGCTCCGGGTGCCTCTCCAACGGTTTCACATGAAGGACACTTGACTAAAACACCAGCCACAGTTTGGTCCCGCGGTCACCAAACTGACCTCCATGTGGTCACAGCTGTGGTCTGATCCGCTTCAGTACCAATGGACTCCACACTGTTAGCGACAACTCATCAGACCAGCAGCTTTCAAAACTGAGATAGAATTATGGCATGGGTTTGGAAGCAGGATGGTGCGGGGTGTTGTGATCAGAGTTCAAGGAACATTAAGTTTCTCCACACACGCAACCAGCTGTTGTTGTTGTTGCTCTGATGCGAGCGATGTTTCACCACAGCACACGCTGCTCTTGTCTCAATGTCTTCACTCAAGTTTCACTGCAGACTCACACCCCGCCAACGGCTGCTTCCCCCGCTGTGCAGGACCTGGGTCCATCCAGACTCAGCCCAGCTGAGTAGAACTCCACTAGTCCAGAGCTGGCCAACCAGTCCAAGGCTGAGAGGCCCATTGTTTGACTGTGCTGCTGAACAGAGCCACATGCTACAAACACGTCAGGCTGTGAGGCTTCACCTGAGCAGCTGCTCACCTGACTCAGTATAGTGGTTAAAGCTCATCCCTGTGTGTCACCAGGTTGCTGGTTCACATCCGGCGTACGTCTCTTGTGCATGTGTTTTTCACATCCCTCCATTTGACCCTGATCCTCCTGGAAATATCAAGCGGCGTAGATAGAAATGTGGACTCCTCTATGTTTGGACGTGGCCCCGGTCTGTGTGTGAGTGAGCCACGCTGCAGACTGGAGCGTCTCATCTTCACTCCACTGAATTCAACAGACTTCACCACCATCAACCGTGAGTCACAGGTGAAACACATGACACACCTTTAGTTTAGGGAAGGACAGAGTCAAACGTGGGACTAAGTCATGTCAGTCCATTTGCTGGTGGAGCTGGTGACGGTCCAAGTCTGAGGACCAACACTCACATTGGCACTGAACGTGCACCACCAAGCCAATAACTTCACCAAAATCGCAGCCAGTTTGGCAGCTCATTTGGTGAAGGACCGCATGAAACTGGGGAAAGAGCTGCATACGGCTCGCGAGCCGTGGGTTGGCCAGGCCTGCACTAGTCAATGGAGAACTGTCTTTTGGCTCAGCTTTGTCCCCAAGACTGAAGGCATCCGTCCGCCTCCCTCCTGATGTGACACCCAGATGTGAGAGCTCCTCCACCTGGGCTCTGCTTTCACCACTGCTTGAAGGAACATCTGCTCTGTGGCCTCCCCACACGAACCCTTCCGCTCAGACTGAAGATGAAAGAGGAAAACTCACGTCCTCGTAGATGTCGAAGAACATGGCCATGACGGTGTTTGGGATGGCGGCCAGCTCCGGTTGGTCCCAGTGGATGCGGAACATCCGTCCCACGCTTTGGCAGCTGCTGTTGTCGCAGGGAACGTTTTCCAGGAGGAAGGCCCGCTGACCACTGCGGACAGAGAGAGACAGGAGGGTGAGACACCTTATATCACGCTGCCTTCAAAGATAAAGCATTGACCTGCTGCTGCTGATCAGCGCTCTGAAAAGATCACATCTTTTTGTGACTGAATAAACACCAGGTCGGCCTCACACGAGCAGCAAGTCGGGTAGCAGTTTGAGTGAAACACTTGTGGAGGGAAAGTGAAAAGTTCTCTTCACCCATTACCTGGACTGTTGCCGTATTCAGGCCTTTGTTGCATCAGGTTGAAAGTTTTCGGCAGCAAAAAAACCCACGTCGTGACTGGTTTGATCTTAGATTCAAGCCATCGACGAGTCAAAGCCAGCTAGTGCTATCTGTGATACCACAGTTCTCAAGAGTCAAAACTGACACTTGGGTATCAAAACTCAAGATAGCAATGAAACCCCCTTGAGCATCAGAATGCAAAGTAGCTTGTGGGAGTATCTGAAATTGCAGCTGTAAATCTGCCTGTTTGACTCAGTCTCATGTCATTCCACCTTGCATGTCTGCTGTGAACTGTAAAGACTGAAGACAAGTTGAAACAAACCCGCCTTGGTCGAGAGGGAGGGGACACCCTGGACAGGTGTCCAGACCATCATATATACACAGACAAGCACAATCTCTGTTAACAGATCTCTGCATGGGTTTGGATGTGGGAGGAAACCAGAGTGCCTGGAGGACACCCAAACAAGCAGGGAGAGAACATGCCTGGAGCTGGACTTGAACCTGCGTCCAACTGGCAGAGAAGCATCTCAGTGTGAAAATGAAGCTGCTGACAGGAGGGTGAATGTAAAGCAGTCTGACATGCATGTGGAGCTTGTCGTCCATTGGAGACGCCATCTGAAGAGGCTCAGATGAGGTTCATCAGACTGTTTTCCTGCAGCCTCCTCCTCCGCCTGCATGTGAGCAGACAGCAGCTCTGATCCTCGGGGGAGGCCGCCTCCCGCTCCTCCGCTTCTGCGAGTCTTTGTCTTTAGAGCTCACTCTCTCTACCTGCTCTTAGATCTCTGTGGGAGCCGGCCAGATGGAAAGGTAGGAGTGGAGTATAAATAGAAACCTTGTCAAGTCCTGCGCCGGCATGTTTGGAGAGACGTCGGACCTCCGCGCTCTCGTAGCGGGAGGGAAGTGGGGCGCTCGCGACGCGAGGACCCTTTCATGCAGCGGCATGAAGGAGATGATGTGGTTTTATGAGAATAGAACCCTCGCATTGAGCGCGTCCTGGCTACACACGCCTGTCTCGCTGTGTTCAGGAAACTGTAGCTTGACAACTTCCTCCCACAGAAATCTGCAGGGCTTGATCAGAGGTGCAGGACTCTCTTGGGTCACCTGATCAGAAGGACTCCTCAACTATACACAACAGCAGAGTTTTCCACCCAGGGTGCCGCGGCACACTAGAGTGTCAGGTGTGGCGCGGGAAAATGATCCAGTTTCACCTCTGCAGCGCAGAGCTAACAGAGCTAACCTGACCTGTCTGACTTCCAAACTGTATTGATGCTCATGGACTGTCAACGTTGGCTCTGGGCTTTAAAAGGTGGCTCTGAACAACTAAACACACCACCAAATATATGTGAAGAGAGAAAGAATCACTGTTGTTATGAAGCAAGTTCAGGCAGAGAAGCCAAGGATTTGTCTGGAAACTACAGTCACATCATGCAAAAGAGAAGTGATCCCATCCAAACAGTGATTTCAAGTCAGTCCACACATCAATGAACCATGATATAGTTTGCCATATTGCCGCCTCTTTCTGGACACATGGGAAACAAAGACATTTTCTGCCATGTGTTTCTGCCAACAGCCTGGCAACAGAACAAGCCAGTGTTTCACCAGTGAAGAGGGAGTTTCTACAGGGCTTGAAGCACCAGTGGCCCAGGTTCCTGTGGTGCTGTGAACCAAGGTGCCGTGGCTGGAGAAACACTGCTCTACGGGTCTTATGAGTTTGTTCTTAGGGGCCATTCGATGGAGGAGGAGCCCTCTGCTGGACACTAATGTAACAGCATGACTAAAACTTCACAGCCATTATTCATTTGCGACTCATGTAAATACTGTGGGAAAACAATTGGAAATGAGTCAAAATTCAAAGAGTAGCTAGATGAAGTGCAGCCCTGGGACTGAAAGAGTCTTTGACGGCTGACAATCAAGCAAAAACTTTTGGACACTTTGTCCACGTGCAGGAGGTCACCATTTTTTCAAAGGACGAGGTGACGTTTTCAGCTGAGCGAAGCAGTACAAGCAAAGTGGCAGATGAGGAAGTTCTTTGGCTGCGCGGAGCTTCAGTGTGTGACCACACCCCTGGCACCAAAGAAGTGACTCGGTTTCAGATGAGCTCATTGTTTACTCCAGATTGATTTTGTATTGTGCAGCCAGATTAAGAATGTTGGTCCAGAAGAGAGGACTTTTGTGATGCTCTAGTCGGGACACGCCTGCGGGGTCTGGGGCACCTTTGGACGATGTGTTCAGATGGTACGGTCCAGGCACAGACGTCCATGATGGAATGGATCTGTTCCTTCAGCATCACAGTCATGTTGGACTTCAGTGGTCCTGTAGAGGCTGCTGGGACTGGAGGCGGAGCGTTTCCTTCTGACTGACACAGAGAAAGGCCTAGTATTTTATGTTCCTGCTCCTCCATTTCCTGACATTCTCACGCAGCGCATCAGCCGACCTTCACCCAGGACCTTGGAAAGAGCACAGAGCGATGGTCCAAACGTGGGTGCTAATGAAGCAGCTGTGGCCTGGGACGACGCCTGCCGTATTCCGCTCAGGTGCGATGGCACCTGATGAGTCAGAGACATGGGATGAACTCCTCCGACCAGGACTCGCGTCACTGCCAGCTTCCCAGGCGTTCATTAGTTTTGACTTCTTCAGGCACCTTCTTAAACAGCCGTAAAGAGATCAACAACACATTTATAGTTTTCCCATTTTCTACAGGAGGCTGATTGATGATGTGCACCGGCGCCCGGTGAATGGAAGAGCAACCGGCGGGGAACAATAAAGACGCTCTCCCAAACTCTCTCTGACACTTTTCTGGAGCAGCAGGAGGAACTTTTAAGAGAGGTGACAGGCAGAGCCCCTGCAGGTGAGGTCAGCGGATGCTACCAGGAAACCAGTGGTCACCGTGACTGTTGACACTGAGAGGGGAGCACAGGCCGCGAGGCAGACATTCAGTGAAGACCCGTCGGCTTGGAGGTGGACCTGGATGCACTCGGACCAGACACTCGACCACGGTGGTCACTACAGAGCAGGACCTGGATGTGCGTGTGTCGCAGGTCACTTCTGCTCCTCTGCGTTTGATAGAGGGAGAGTGATGTGAGCGAGGGAGGTCGTATTGCCATGGTGAATGTGTGTCAGCTACAATCCTCTCAAATAAAAACACCAGCAGCCATTTCAAACCACGTCGCACACCGGCAGTAAAGCGTCTTGGACATTGTTCCTTCTCTTTTTATGCGTGTGTGTGTGTGTCTGTGTCTCGCTGCTTCAATTACTGAGTGAACTTTGTGTCAGAGCAGATGTGTGTGAGCCTGAGGGAGACGTCTGGCTCCAGCTCCACATGCTTCCCCTCTAATTGGTCTGCAGAGGGCCAGTTGGGCTCGTGGGAGACGGGCCAGCTGATCTCAGCGCCGACCCTCGCTTCCCTCAGCCGTCACTGGTCAGCAGGGCCCCAGTCACCTGCACCAGTTTCTGAGTCGGGAACAGACGCTGTTGAGGAGGCGACTCCATGATCGTGCCTTCAAAGGTGAGCGGAAAGGAAACCCTGTTTTCACTGCGTCATCTTTCCAGGGGACCTCGAGTCACATCCAGGTGATGGCTTGCACGGAGAGCAGATGAAGAGCGTCCCAAAGCTCTCAGGGTCCATCTGCCCCGCCCCACATGCGTCTGCAGTGGCCTCAGCATGTGGCTCACGTCTGGTGAACGGGGACTTGTGATGTGGACCAAACTTGTTTATCAGCACATCATGTCAAACCATCCTCACATGATGAAGACCTCTGACCTTGGAAGTGTTTTCCTCAGTAATATCCCAGCAAGAAAAGTGGTTGATGTCCCATCCAGACTAATCTGTGTGTGCCAGTGGGCGGGGGGTGGGGGTGGTCGCTATTTCACTTCTGTCGGATTAGGATGGATAATCCAGCTTTTAGTCGGATCGACTCGCTTTTCAAGAATCAAATAGAGAATGTACACTTAACCAAAAAGTGCTGTTCACAAGTGAGTTAGCGCTCTTTGAGCATTTAGCTGTGCTGTGAGTTTGAAGGCAGCCTTGTCGTCCGTGACACACACTGGGAGCCGAGAACATCAAGTCTTCCTCAAACAAGACAGGAGAAGCTGGGGACACCCTGGACAGACCACCGCTCACCCCTGACAATCTAGGGTCACCAAGAAACCCACGAGGAAGGAAGAAGGCCCGGCAGCTGTGCGTCCTACTCAGATGAGCTCAGTAGCGCTGACACGTCGGCGCCACGTTGATCCCTCAAGCTCGACCAGAAAACATCATCAATCTTTAAAGTGCTCCTCGACAGACATTAACATTTCATATCTGGGTAAAAGTGAAACAGAAGTCACGCTTTTGTTCGCCTCAGTCCTGACAGATGGATCCTCCCTCCGAGCGCGTCTCTACCTAGGTCCACCACCGGGTTTCCTGGTGAAATGGCCACTTGTGTGGTGCACACAGTTGGAGAAGTCAGGCTCCGAGGTCCAACATGGAGTCACACAGAAAGTCCAAAAGCAGAGGCATCTCTTCTGGTTTTTAGAGGATGGGTTGTGGGGGCAGCGGCTGGCGCAAAGAAGCCCAGACTTTCCTCTCTGTGGAAGCTTCTGAAATGTTCCAAGGGAAGCCCTGCACAACCTCAACTGTCCTCTTGTGGAGGAAGAGGGCTTCTCCTCTGAGTCTCTCCTGGATGACTCAGCTTCTCTTTCTCTCTCTCTATCTCATGGAGTCCAGACAGACAAGTCATGGTGCTTTGGGTCACTCTCAAGCTGGTGACCACAGGTGAAGGGAGAAAGCCACCGGTTGGTGAAGAGCTGTCTCTCAGAGCACGGTTCTGAGAGACAGCCACCACAGAGCCCTCACACACTTTCCTTCAGGACACACAGAAACTCATCTCATCTCGAACCTGGACAGCTGTCAACTGTTGGAAAAGCCCTGACTCGGAAATGCTTGATCTTTGGAGAGAACTTCTTCTGAATCCGTGGGGTTCAGTGATGCCACCAAAGCTGTCACGCCCGAGGGACTGGGATAGATAAGAAGGCACTTGTTCTTTCACCATTCAGGGCACAGAGGAGACCTGGACCCTGAAGTCGCAGCACATCAGAGTGTGGGACACACACCACTGTGGCTCCCTCCTCGCGCCTGTGCCGAGGAACCCTGACCTCAGAGAACCTTCATTAACGGCACGCTCTGCGAGTCATCCGAGGACAGCGAGTCGCCGTCGTCAAAGCGACTCTTTGCAGTGGAAACAGGACTAACGCTCGGGTATTAGCGACAAAACCAACAGGCTCCGACATACAGAACAGGATGGATTTTTAATGGCATTGCCTAGCAACAGTGCGCTCGGCTCTTGGCGGCTGCACAGTCGGGGTGAATACTGATAGAGACGCGCAGCGGCACCAGAACCGGGTCTGATTGAACTCTTCGGTGCATTTACAGCCCGAGAGAGAGAGCAAGCGAAAGACAGACAGAAAACTCATCATCTATTTGAGCATTTGAGAGAGAAAATGACAAGTTGTCTTGTTGAATTGATTCACAATGGTTGTCGGTTCATCTCCAGAGAGAGCGACAGAACACGTCTGCAGCAGGAGAGTCTCACGAAGGAGCGCATTTTCTTTTCCCTCGCCTCATCAGGACCCTGTTTGGAGGAACTGGTCTCCCCCAAACTCTCCAGTCCCGTGTCTCTACTCAATGTCTGCTCAGGATGTTCCTGAAAAACTTGAGAAGAACAGCATGGCAGGGTGAGAGCCAGGATGTTCTGTTGCTGTGGAGTGGAGACAATTTAGAGTGATGACCTGCTGCGAGTAAAAGAGAGGCGCGGGCTGGCGATAACACGAGCGAGGCAGAAGAAGCAGGGTGATTCCTCTGAAGGGCTGCATTTATCTCCCTGTCAGGTTTGCTCAGGTCCTCCTGACTCACTAGGATGTGCGGGACTCACTGAATCCAGGTTTCCTGGGGTCCTCCTTACTGACTTGGATGTGTGGGACTCATTGAATCCATGTTTGCTCAGGTCCTCCTGACTCACTGAGATGTGTGGGACTCACTGAATCCATGTTTGCTCAGGTCCTCCTGACTCACTAGGATGTGTGGGACTCACTGAATCCATGTTTGCTCAGGTCCTCCTGACTCACTGAGATGTGTGGGACTCACTGAATCCATCCGTGTCCTTGGAGTTTACTGAATCAGTGGAGTCAGCAAAGCAATACATGAAAAAGAGTCAGACCCAGTTCTGGTGACTGAACCACTCTTCTAGTTCGTACCATTTCTTCTAGCTTCTTTGGCACATGCATAAAACTCATCACAAAACAAAAGAAAGCCGAACAGAATCAAGGGTTAAAAGGTGGGAGACACTAACACGAGGACGAGAGAAGCTTCACACAGGTGTGAATCACCCCACAGTAAATGATTGTTGGGCACCACCATCTCTGATGTAAGAGCCCACTTCCCTCCAGAATTATGGACATGAATCATTGGAAATATCGAAAGCAGTACGATGGTGGTTTTCAACATGTTTTGTTGAAATGGTAAAATACAAAAAGAAACATAACTACATGACAGGGACACATGGTTTCACTGAGAGTGGGAAGAAGATATTGGACTGCACGTGGAAATACTGCAGATTGTGAAACGGTGGAGAGAGTCCAGACACGGCCTGAGATGAAGTCAATCTGTTGATACCAGCAGGGCAGTGCTGTGATCCTGCAGAAGAACAGCCTCATCCAGAGGTCATTACCACGTTACTGTCAGCCGCTCACTGACCTACAGCCTCAGAGCTCAGCAACACTGTGTGTGTGTGTGTGTGTGTGTGTGTGTGTGTGTGTGTGTGTGTGTGTGTGTGTGTGTGTGTGTGTGTGTGTGTGTGTGTGTGTGTGTGTGTGTGTGTGTGTGCCTTCTCCCTGAAGCTGTTCGCGTCATGGCGTTGAATCACGGCCCTGCCATCGCCTGCCAAACACAACTAACATCCCAAGGTGCATTTAAAGAGCACGCCAGTCCAGCTGAGCTGGGATCCAATATCCTTCAAGGAAACATCCACATCTGACCAGACACGGATCCTTTTGATGGTCAGTCTGATGCTAAAAGTACTTTGATCCACAAGATGCCTGCCCAGGGCACCTCAATATCTTCTGCTGGGGGAGCAGAGGCTCTGCTCTGAGTCTCTCCTGGACGACTCTCTGACAGAGTCGGGTCACTACAAAGCTGGTGACCACAGGTGAGAGGAGATACCGACTGTCAGTGGAGCGTCTTCTGGCTCAGCTCTTCACCACAGATTGTCTGTCTATAACCTCCACTCACTCAACAACAAGATACACAATATCCCACTTGCTCTATCATTCACTATGTACAGGTCAGAGGAGTCAGAGTCTCCCCTCCGTCCCCCATTAAAAGGATTCTAGATTGGGAAAATATGCAGAGGAGGAAGCATGCTTTTGTTGTGCTGTTGCTGTTGATGCTGTGAACCATCTCTGAGGTGAATATTCGCGGCTAGCGGACGACCAGGTGTGGTGCTAGCAGCTGGTCTGTTTACATCTTTACATTAATTCATCAGACTAAGGTCCCATTATCAGGAATATCTCCTGAATCCAAACAGCGAGAGAGTGTTTGACAGAACCAGAGTTCTCCTGCAGCCCCTCTCTCTTGTCAGGTAGCATTCTCACACACACACACACACACACACACACACACACACACACACACACACACACACACACACACACACACACACACACACACACACACACACACACACACACACACACACACACACACACACACACACACACACACACACACTTCCTATTCATCCGACGCCCTCCTGGAGTCACAGAGTCCCGCTGGCCCTCAGCTTTTGATGTGGAGGAGCTCCGGCTTCATGAGAGACCCGGATTGCAAGGGGGGAAGGTCTAAATGTCACCCTCCGCTGGGCCGCTCGCTGTGCTAATGTGCGAGTGTCAGCCTGTAGCAGGATGCAGCCGGAGAGCGAGACAGGCAGCTATTTCTGGAATACAAGATGAGGTCAGAGACGGGGATTTTCAGCTCGGCTCCCCCCACGATTGAGATGTACCTGTGATACCAAAACTACACCGTCAGGGAGGAGCAGGCGACTGCCAGCTTTCACTTGTCTGGGTACGGAAACAGTGCTAACTAGAGCATTCACAGGTCAAATATCCGCAGCGCTAGTTGGGTTGGTGAATATCATTATAATTACTGTAAGAACAAAGATTGTCGAGGGTCACAGTGTTGCTTCCCAGTATTGGATGTGATATTTAATGAGGAGCTCCAGGGCCCTACGACCATAATGAAGGGCCACAAACAGACCCTGAGCCAAACGTTGGAAAGGCCTGCCTTAACAACGACTTCTTTCCTCAAATATCAACTGAAGATGAATCTCTTTTGAGGTGATAATGCACTGGCTGTTGCT
Organism: Synchiropus splendidus; assembly: GCF_027744825.2. Taxonomy (NCBI): domain Eukaryota; kingdom Metazoa; phylum Chordata; class Actinopteri; order Syngnathiformes; family Callionymidae; genus Synchiropus; species Synchiropus splendidus. The sequence goes on along the minus strand of NC_071338.1, from coordinate 33,613,375 downwards.
GGAGGGGCAGTGGGTTCTCATCCCACTGATCAACACTCTCTTCCTGCAGGTGAGAGCGCCAGCTGCAGGTTAGCGGGTGTTTTATTTTGGTGGGGCTGAGGAGGTGAGAAAGTAATGGTGCTGATCTGGCACAGAAACATCAGCTGCAGAAGCGTCCAGGTAACGTGGGGACACCGCCCCACCCACGGCTCCCTCCAGACCTCACGCGCCAGCTCCAGCGCTCGCACAGCGTTCCAGATCTGCCATGCTGGGGAGCCGGCAAATCCTTCACAAGAAGAATTAATTCGTTTTCAAAAGTAAACGGTTGAGCAACGAACAGACCCGCAAAGTTGATTCTTGCTTCCCCGCTGAGAGAGACTCTCTGGAGGTCAGCAAAAAAACATGACGGCTCTCGGAGTCAGCGAGGAAGCGGCCGGGGAACACGAGTGAGGTAATTGCTCTCCTGTGTGTTGGATTCTAACAATAGCTGCACGATGGGTATCTTGCTCAAGGACACTGCCACGACTCCAGCAAATGAGATGCTTGTTTAGACTCCAGCTCCCTCATGACACCAGGGATCCTTGAACTTTGGACTACAGTGCCATTGGTGTGTTTGTGGAGCCTGGCGGCTCCTGGTGCAACCGGACCTGATACACCATGATCCAGTCCAAGTTTGGACCTTCTTCTCAACAGGGGCTGCTCACATCAGCAGACATGTGGTGACATTGTCTGGTACTGAATGTCACTCCCGTCTCCTTCATGTCATGGTGGAAAATGGTTCACACCAAACACAAATGGGCACTTTTGGTGCCTCTGGGGTGAGCAGTTACACTCAACCACTGGAGAAATGGAGCGAGCTGCTCCTCACACTGCTCCTTTTTCATCGCTGTGACATGACGATTTGTCTCGTCCAGCATTTACCATGTGCCATCCAAAAAAACACTGACCCATTCATGCTCTCACTCGACCGCTGTGACTCCCTGTGAGGCACAATTGTAGCCGTTCATCTGTCTTTTGCGGAATTTCAATTTAAAAGATCAGTAATATATATATATATATATATATATATATGACTTCACATTAGCATTTGATTAGTTGTCATGAAGAGTGGCAGGGCGCCCCCTGCAGGCTGTGGAGTGTCCTCGAGCATCAACAAGTCAAGCAAACGTTTGTCAGTGAGTTCCAGTGCGTTCAGTTGACCTCACTCTGAACAGCAAGTCCTGCTCCGAGAACACAAACATCCCACCTACACAAACAAACCTCGGGCGCCGCGCTCAGCGAGGGCTGCCGAGGCGACGAGCAAATCGAAATGTTTTTGGAGCTGAAATGAGAGAATGACGATTTTGGCTCTGCTTTCAGGACAGCTGTGGAACGTTCAAGAAGCTATAAATACTGGAGTCATCCACAACAGTTTGGAATCGGTGAAGTTTCCGAGGCTGCAATATTGTTTATCTGAACCGACACGAGTCACAGTCGGGTCTCTGGAGACAGGCAGACTTGTCGTTGTCATGCAGAGCTGCAGCTGGCTGACTCACAAACTCTGGGAGTGTCAGTTTGAAGTTTGGGATGAAGCGTGTGACAGAGGTGGAAGAGGAAGTGTTGCTGGAGCTCTGAACTGCCGACACTGAAATCTTTGCCCTGATTCACTGTTCACACTTCAGATTACAAGGACGACAGCATGGCAACCTACAGTCTTTAAACTTAAACACATCATGAACATTGTTTCCAAGTCGGGTAGCAGCTGAATCAAAGAAGCCCAGACCTCCCTCTAGAAACCTCAGCCAAAGGAACAATGAGAGACATGCAACGAGGGACATCGCCTCCAGTGTTTCCTGGGTCTGTCCCAGGCCTCCTCCCGGTTGAACGCCTCACTAGTCACACATGGTGACACATCCAGACGAGAGACACCTTGAGTGACTTCTCTTGGAGGGCCTCCTCTGAGAGTCCAGACAGAGAAACTATGGCACCTAGGGAGAGCTCTGTCTTCTGGCTGAGCTCTCTAGCCTCACCATCAAACAGTCTTCATGACTGAACATCCAGCTGTCCATCTCCATCCTGACCTCATTCGCAAACAAGACCCCGAGACAAAGAAAAAAGAACAAGTTAACTCAACTAAAATTAAGAAACAAATGAAAGGCTTGAAAAGATGCATAATGGGCAAATCTAAAATCCATAACTGTGAGGTATGAAGTCACTGAAAAGCCGCAGTGTGAGGTTTAATAATGACGTATACTGGCATGACAAACTAAAGTCTGAACCTGGTTAAGCAGAAGTTCAAAAATCTGAGAAATTAATGTTAATATTGTGAAATGAAAACTGTTCTGAAATAACGGTTGCATTCAAGCAAGTGACAAAAAGGGTTCAGTTTAGACAACTGGAATCTTCCTCTGTTCCTCAGAACCAGAACTCAAAAGCCAAATAGATGTCAAAGCCAGCAGCTGAAGCTGTGCTTCAGATGAGCGTCCAGCAGCTCCAGCAGGTCTCCTGCTCCTCCTGTGGTGGTGGCATCTGCTGCAGGTTAAAGGTCGGGCAGCACACTGACCTTCTAAGTCACAGCATGGACCTGACAGCTGCAGAGCATGATTGTTCAGAACCACATTCATGGCATTATATCGCTCACTGTAAGCAGATTCTGCGACGACTTGTGTGTCTTCTCATCAGTGGTGGGACAGATGATTACTGCTGAGGATAATCTGCCTGTGGGACACCAGCCAGAGGTTACAGTGTCCACAGGAAGGAGGTATCGGGAGCCGCCAAATGCAGCTGCCAACATCACTGTGTGCTGAAGGGACCAGCTCCACCGTCTTCTGATGCAGCACGTCCGAGTGACGGACACGGTGTGCGGTGACCCGTCATGTGACTTGTCTTCTGACAGAGTGACCGACTCGTTACACTACTCTGGCTTCAACGTGTCCACAGCAACACCAGAGTGACCGACGGGCAGCTGAAGAACAAACAGACTCGGCACAAGGACCCAACACCAGGCAGCCACCACATCCCGGTCCACCTCACAGACCCGCGTGCCTGCAAGTCCAAAATAACCAACAAGTTCTCAACCTCACACATCTGATCCAGGTCCTTGGGGAACACCTCAAAGAGGCCAGAATCGCATGACTGTCCGACCGACTCCTGTCTCAAGTCTCAGCGGTCTTCTTCCAGTGAAGTTCTCAGCGTGAGGTGACGCACATCTACATATGTACAGAGTCAGCAGTGAGACAGCTGTGCGAGCACCAGGAGACAGAACAGTCTGAAGCGTCAGCGGTATCTGCGCTGCATCCTGCTGCACCTCTGGAAAACTTTGTCCTGCTGCTGGTACGTGTCAGGGTTCGACTCTGGCAGTGAGTCTGTCAAACAGACTTCTGCGTCAAGCTTTAAACGGAGATGGGTTTTTGGACGCTCCCTGATTATCCAGAAATTCTTCCTGGAGCTTGGCAACTCCCGTCTGCTGCCTCCATCTGCACACGGCTCCTCTGATTCCACTCGGCTGCTCCGAGGAGAAACGTTGGTGGAGCAGGAGGAAACTTGATTGGCTGGCTTGTTATTAAAAAAACAAAAGCAAAAAAATCTGCTATAAATAATAGCTAGAGAAGAAAGAGCAGATTAGAAGAGGAGAACGTCAACGAGCGGAGAGTGGGCGGTGAGTCAGAGCAGCTGTGATTTCACCACACGCTTCGACTCTCCCTGATGATGGGCAACTCCACTGCGCAGAGACAGATGGATGGATCGACACATAGGTCGATAGATAGTTCGACAGACATAGACAGACCGATCGACAGGTGGATAGATTGACAGGCAGGCAGGAAGGCAGGCAGACAGACAGACGGATCAGCAGATCGACAGATTGGTAAGACGGATGGATGGACAGATAGATGGATCGACTAGATCAGATTGATAGATAGGTCAACAGACAGACAGGACAGACAGAGATAGACAGAACATCAGACAGACAGAACATCAGACAGAACAACAGACAGAACGACAGACAGACAGAATGACAGACAGACAGAACGACAGACAGAACAACAGACAGACAGAACGACAGACAGACAGAATGACAGACAGAACGTCAGACAGGCAGAACGACGGACAGAACGTCAGACAGAACGACAGACAGACAGAATGACAGACAGAACGTCAGACAGGCAGAACGACGGACAGAACGTCAGACAGAACGACAGACAGACAGACAGAACGACGGACAGACAGAATGACAGACAGACAGAACGACAGACAGAACAACAGACAGACAGAACGACAGACAGAACAACAGACAGACAGAATGACAGACAGCACGACAGACAGACAGAACGACAGACAGACAGAACGACAGACAGACAGAACGACAGACAGACAGAATGACAGAACAACAGACAGACAGACTGACAGAATGACAGACAGACAGAACAACAGACAGACAGAATGACAGAACAACAGACAGACAGACTGACAGAATGACAGACAGACAGAACAACAGACAGACAGAATGACAGAACAACAGACAGACAGACTGACAGAATGACAGACAGAACGACACACAGACAGAATGACAGACAGAACGTCAGACAGGCAGAACGACAGACAGAACGTCAGACAGAACGACAGACAGACAGACAGACAGAACGACAGACAGACAGAATGACAGACAGCACGACAGACAGACAGAATGACTGACAGACAGAACGACAGACAGACAGAATGACAGACAGACAGAACGACAGACAGAACAACAGACAGACAGAATGACAGAACAACAGACAGACAGACTGACAGAATGACAGACAGACAGAACAACAGACAGACAGAATGACAGAACAACAGACAGACAGACTGACAGAATGACAGACAGAACAACAGACAGACAGAATGACAGAACAACAGACAGACAGACAGACTGACAGAATGACAGACAGAACGACACACAGACAGAATGACAGACAGACAGAACGACAGACAGACAGAACGACGGACAGACAGAACGACGGACAGACGGAACGACAGACAGAACGACAGACAGACGGAACGACAGACAGACAGAACGACGGACAGACAGAACGACGGACAGACGGAACGACAGACAGAACGACAGACAGACGGAACGACAGACTGACTGACAGAACGACAGATAGATAGATGGATAGATGGATAGATAGATAGACAGACAGACAGACAGACAGACAGACAGATTAGATGTGCAGTAGTCAGAGTCAAGACTTTACCAGAGCGAGTCCAAGACTTGGTGAAATAAGGAGATGGGATCTTTTCCATTCAAACACGGTCAAACGGTGGCTTTTACGATCGTTTACACGTAAAGTGTCTTGCAGTGGTGCAGAGGGTTTCGCTGGATGAGCGAGCACAGCAGCGTGAATGAGTTCGCAAATTGAAGCAGGAGTTCATCTCAAAATCTCACTTCGTAAACAGAGCGGAATTTCCTCCTCACTTTTCTCTCCTGTGGTCAACACTCCATGACAGTTGAGTTGGTCTGCTTTCTTCCTGCAGGGCAGGAGGTGAGCGACACCCTGGGCAGCGCTCCAGTCCATCACAGGACACGAATACAAACACACACTCACACAGACACACAGTCAATTAACATCTGCATGTTTTTTGCACTGTGAGAGGAAACCAAAGTGCCAAGTGGAAACAAACAGATGTTTGTTTGTTTTTTACCGTCAATATTTTTGTGTTAACCGTTTATTGACAGTTGAGTCTTCAGTAACAAATGCCACAATACAGTTCCAGCCCCACCACCCCAGCGGCACACGGCCTCAGAGCCACATGGGACCAGATCAGATGGAGACTAAAATACTGTATCCTAGGTCCTAAACCACCCTCTGAACACAGAGGACAGTGGGACGTGTGCATGGAGACTGGATCACGAGGCTCGAACTGAAAGAGTGGAGGGCATCACATCACCAGAGCTCTGCAGATGAGGTGGCGCGAGAAAAGTCATTTGGAGATGAGAAGGAGCACAAAGAGTTAAGCCCTGCAGGACTTACTGATGATTATATATAGAACCCACAAGAGCAGCAGCGTGTGTTTTATAAAGCCTCTCTCCGATGAACGTCTTAGTATATCTGGTATTACAAGACCTCCAACACACACACACACAGGCGTGCACAGTATAATCAGTATGCATAGTCAATCAGCGCCTGACCTCTTCAGCAATCTTATCTTCATCTCTTAAGATAATCCATACAGCTCCATCAAGACACGCGCTGGTGTTAGAGCAGCACTTGCTTTCTAAAGGGCCTTGAACTCAGCGGCCTCATTTCACAGCCACTTTTTCATAAAAACACGCGGCCCATCCTCACACCTGCCAACAGCCTCCCGCTGACCACTCAGCCGCTACTGTCAGACAACAGATCAGATGAGTGCTTCTAACACCAGGCCAGGAGGGCATCTCCTGCATGAGGAGAGGGGCGCAGAGGGTGAGGGGGGGTGCGGGCAAACATGCGTGAATCGATAGAAACAGGCTGGTGCTGTTGGCAAGACGAGGTCCCCCATAGTTTGGACCAGGCCCAGTTTGCACCCCAACACTCCCGAGACCCAGGGCACTAGCCATTCATCACCTTAAACCGAGGCTCCGGAGCTGACTTGAAACCAAGTGCAGGTAGATTCCCAGTGTCACAGGTCAGTGACCTGAAGGGTCCACCGTGACCGACAACATTAACACAACATTAATGAGTGTGTTGTTGTTCCTTCTTAGCAAACGACAGTCAGCCAGCACTCAGGCTAACGTTAGCGTCGACATACCTCTAACATCGGCGCCGCCCATTTCTCCTCCCTTGGTTGACCAAACGAAGTAAGAGGCTAGTTGCAGAAACGGTGGAGCTGCCACTTCCAAAATGTCTCCAACACTCGATACACAGGAAACAAAACACACCACAGCAGCCAAGGACACAAGACGCGAGTAGAGCGTAACGTCATGAAGCGCCGTCCCAAGCAGCCTCAGTGAGGCAGGTGTGTGTTCTTGAGTTGAGTTTGTTTTTCTGTCGCACTCCCTCCCCTGAGCGGACCCCTAAGGAACCCAGATCCAGAGGGTTGCTGATGCAGGACATCAACCATCAAATCGACATCCTACCCGTTGCTGGAGTTGCGGAGGACTGCCAGAGCGTCAGGGAAGCCGTCCAGGTTGTAGTCCCCGATGCGGAGGGTCAGCGGCTGGCTGGGAGTCCCCGGCGGGAAAGTCCACACTGTGTCCTTCTGCTTGAAGTCTGTCAGCACGGTGAGCCACTGCGAAAGCAAAAACTCCATTATTGAACAGAAGCGTTACGCTTCACTCACTGTAGCCCTTTCAAAAGGGCCGGATCAAGAATGGTGTGAGTGTTGCCATGACAGCCATGGAGCAGGGAGGCCAGGGTGAGTGAAGATACATAGCTCGTGTATGTGAGGTGTATTCCAAGCATGTCTCGTGAAACCACCCTTGTGTTGACTCTGCCTGCACATCTCACCGTCAGGGACACAAAGGAATTTGTGTTTGGAGCACAGACCCAGAGCAGCTGTAGCTGCAGCTATCACGTCATGTTCTGCAAGTCTGGGCCAACCTTTACAAAACGCCTCCAGCACGTACGGAAGGAAGGGAGTGGGAACTAGAAATCAGAGAACGACAGATGAGAAGCCATAAGAGGCGAGTCTACTTCCCGCCACTGAGGAACTCAAACGCTGAAGTGATACCGGTCCCGGTGGGTTTTCAACGTTGCAATGAGTATTTTCCATAGACAAACGCTTGAGCTAATGGGTACAGCATCAGGCATGGAAACAAACAGCCCGCCACAGAGGCCCCTCCTCCCCTCCCCAAGCGCCTGGCGAGTCATTATCACGTCTCACCAAGCGGCTATTTCACAGGACGGCGGTTCCTCCGCCGCGCGGCCTGACTTCCCACTTTGTCTGCCCCCACGACAATTAACCGGTGACGACTGTACAAAGGAAGAATTGGAACATTTTAATTCACTTTTCAAGAGAGCGGCTTCTCTTTGTGGCTGCACGCATTTCTATTCACTCCACGTTAATGGAGTTGAAAGTAACGGGAGGCGAGCGGCGCTGTTTTCATTAGAGGCCTTAATTGCTGACTGATGGAATCCTGCGAGAGAAAGGCGTCCTGTTTACTCAGACGCAGAGCAGGAAGTGGCGTGCGGGTTTACCCGGGGTCATCCCTCCTTTCAATTGAACAATTAAAACAGTCAACTCATGGAAATGATTTTCTCGCCTTCCGCCTGCGGAGCGCTGACTTCACAACCGCAGGACGAAGATGCCAAGACACACGCTTGTTTAAGGTTCCTGGTGGATGTCTTTGTGGCTCTAGTGGCCAGCTCCAACGGAAACGCAAGCTGTCTGCCGCGTTCGGAACTCCTGTCAGAGAATACTATGTGATTCTTTCAATCTCTAGCCAGTTAGCCTTAAATTTTCCACTTGTCTTGTTCCACTTTAATTCAAGTTAAATTCAAGCTATAGTGTAATTGAGAGAATGTAAAAACATTGGATTGGTTTTTTCACATTATAATACATGTTCACATTAAAAGATTTAAAGATATGGAATAATCAAAGACATTATTGGATACAGTAGGTCATCAAACCAGGGTCAATTCAGTCTGTCAAGTCGGCTGCCTGCAGGGATTTTTAATGACCAGCAGGTGTCAGTATTCAGTGACACAGTGTCAACACAGTATCAGCACAGTCCCTAACACATGAAGACATGAGACTCACAACTGACCTGAGCTCCTAACATGGCTTTTCTCCCTCCATCTGCCACTCACCAGTAAGTACTACATGGCTGAACCTAGAACCCTTTATGAAACAGGGCTCACTGGGCGGCGCTGTCGGTTAAAAATAATGTGCCTTTTCATACATTCTAATGCTAAGAGCGCCATCCAGTGGCTTTGGAAATTAAGGACACACTTTCATGAAGCCTCATCAGCCCACTAATAGTCACACCAAGGGTCAGATAAAACAAGATGGAGGCACTTTCTCAATTAAGCAAAGCATAAACCAGGACCACTACACCTGAGAGAAACCAGCCACAAAGAGCCCCTGCAGAAGAGACCTTCAATCTCACTGAACAAAGGTGAAGCAGTCGGGAAGAGGATCAACTGTCCAGCACTCCAGACTGGAGATCTTCCCCAGGTGTTGAAGCTCAAGTATCTTGTTCATGAGTGACGGAAAGTGGCGAAAGAGCTGAGCCGGAAGACAAAGCTCTCCACTGTGGTTGTGGTTGAAAGAGTTTCTCTGCCTGGACTCTCCGAGTGAGAGAGAGAAGCAGAGACTCAGAGTAGGACCTCTTCCAAGAGAAGATAACCAGGGGAAGGAGGATGTCCCCCAGTTGACCTGAAAACGTATTGGTATCACCCAGAAGAGGGAGGTAGGAGGCAGGGAAGTCTGGATCTCTCCAAGTCAGCTGGTGCCACTGCGACCTCAGAAGAAGATGGATGGACCAAACCCAGTGCTGCCTCATGATGGATCCCATCCAACTGTTGTGAGGCTCTGGCACTATTACTTTATCATTTTTAATATGGCCACCAAAAATCCAAGTAAAATAAGTGCTGAACCCAAACACCAGAGACGACTCGTGGTCCCCGGGGGCTTAGACCGAAGGGCTTTACACCATTTACACACCTGGAATCTCTTCACTACCATTGAAAGAGTTTCCAATCAAGATTTGAAATCTTCTCTGCAGACAAGGATGGAAGCCTGGAAATAGAGAAGCATGAACGTTCTCTAGTTCTCACAGAGAATCAGACACAGAGTCCAGATGGACAGTTTAAGTCTTCATCAATGTTGAGGCGACATATTGTGTCCAGAAGAGCTGCGAGGTTATTAAGCTCGGACACACGCTCTCAGAGAGAGAGAGAGAGGGAGAGAGACAGAGAGAGAGAGAGAGAGAGAGGGAGAGAGAGAGAGAGAGAGAGAGAGAGAGAGAGAGGGAGAGAGGGGGAGAGGGAGAGAGAGGGGGAGAGAGGGAGAGAGACAGAGAGAGAGAGTGAGGGAGAGAGAAAGAGAGAGGGAGAGAGACAGAGAGAGAGAGAGAGTGAGAGAGAGAGAGGGAGAGAGACAGAGAGACAGAGAGTGAGGGAGAGAGAAAGAGAGAGAGGGAGAGAGAGAGGGAGAGAGAGAGGGAGAAAGAGAGAGAGGGAGAGAGGGAGAGAGAGAGGGAGAGAGAGAGAGTGAGGGAGAGAGAGAGACAGAGGGAAAGAGAGAGAGAGGGGGGAGAGAGGGAGAGAGACAGAGAAAGAGAGAGAGAGAGAGAGAGAGAGGGGGAGAGAGACAGAGAGAGAGAGAGTGAGGGAGAGAGAAAGAGAGAGAGGGAGAGAGAGAGGGAGAAAGAGAGAGAGGGAGAGAGAGAGGGAGAGAGAGAGAGTGAGGGAGAGAGAGAGACAGAGGGAGAGAGAGAGAGAGACAGAGAGAGAGGGAGAGAGAGGGAGAGTGAGCGAGAGAGAGAGGGGGAAACAGACAGAGAGTGAGACAGAGAGAGAGAGAGACAGAGAGACAGACAGAGAGAAGCTCTCATTAAATGATCGTTGTGTGATGGCTGCCAGAGAAGCAGCCGCACGGGTGGAGACGATTACTGAGGTCCAGCAAGGATGGGCGAGCTGGAAATGACCAGAGATGAGAAGACGCAGCGGCTGTCGCCTCTTTCATGAGCATTAAACACAAATGATGGTGGATAATGGAGCATCAGCGGCTGCCACTCGCCCATGCCCCGCTCACTGACCGACCGATCGATCGGCAGGAGACGTTCAAATGTCACGCTGGGAGCAGGAGAAGGCTTGTCCTGGGTCGAGAAAACAAACGTTGAGTTGCGCGGGTGTTAGAGGTGGGAGGGCTGGGATGGATGGTCGGATTATTAGATTAGTGAGAGCAGACTTGACTTGTGAGGTCGTGTCAACACTCGGCCGCTCATGACTTCTGTGTCGTGACGGGGATACCACACCACCATCCTGATAACCGCTCAGCCTCAAAACTATTCATACCCCACAAGCATTTCAGTCAGTTTATTTTTGGGTCGAAATGAACGTATTTTGTAAAGCTGCTTTGTGAGTGAAGAAATATCACCAATACAAAATGTAAGACTTTGTCTCAGTGTTGTTAAGTTTATTGACTTAAAAAAAAAATCTATGTTCACAATTATTCATACGCCTGCGTTATTAAGTCCAACGTCTCTCTTTCTTTTCTTTTTTCGGGACAGCTCCTTGGCGATTCAGAGTGGATTCCTCTGGGATTTAGACCCACTCGTCCTTGGCAAAGGCTTCTCTAGCCATCGTTCTGGTCTCTACCTCCCTCCACAAGCTTTTGACCGGCTTGAGACCCAGACTCTGACTAGGCCACTCTATGACGTTAACACCACTTTTTCACTACCCTGGCCGTATGTTTTGCGTCATTCTGCTGCTGGTACAACCATTTTTGCAGCCAAGTTGTAGTTTTTCAGCAGAGTCCTTCATGTTGTCCATGAGGATCATGATGTAATCCTCCTTTCTCAGAAGAAGCATCCCCAAATGTTCCCACCACCTTCCCTTTTCCGTCTCATATTGAACAGCCATATGTCCAAATATTCCCAACCTCGTCTCATCAGACCTTGCTTCAGATGCCCTCGAGCAAAGGCCAGACGAGCCTCCGGATGTTTCTTCTTGAGCAGTAGCGTCTTCCCTGGCCTGCGCCCATGGAGACCTCCTCTGTTGGATGCCCTGGTCCCTGCCTGGTCAGTGACTGATGCTGACGCAGATCCTCACTGAGCTCCTTCTACTTGGCCATCATGACCAGAAAATGAGAACCACCATTTATACTCTCGTGGGAAGTATTGCGTATCTGTGGTGATTGTTGTGTTGCATCATCGAACGGGTCTGGACTACGTCACATGGGGAATCCCGACTGGAGGATGACGAAGGTCGAAGGCCTTTATCTGATTCAGAAGCACTTGACACGAGTGGATGGTGAAGCGCCACGTCTCCTGCGCTGTGGCAGGCTGTGACATTTAATCACTACATATATGGCAGAGTATTGAAATAGCGCCTAACGCCCTCGGTCACAGCACTCGCGCCTCATAACTGGACTGAGCAGTCGCGGCGCTGGAATATTAGCGGCCAACTGCGAGTGTAAATGAGCTGCTTAATGGAGACGATGATGGGATTTGCACTCGTGAGGTAATCTGATACCTTTAACGGCGCTGGCGGTTGGGATCCGGCATACAAACAGCTCCTTATCACGCGCGCGGACTGCGAACAAATGACTCGGCGAGATGCTTGGCGACGAGATTGTCAACATGGAAGACAGTGGAGAGGAACAAGACGAGGAGCTGACGACTGGAGTGAAGAGGTGACAAGCTCGCAGCCTCCCATTGACTCGACTCGGCAGAGGGAAGAGCTCGCGCTTCATTAGGCCAAGAAATTAAAATGTGGGCAGCCTGCGGTGAAGACGGGGGGAGGACGTGGGCGAGGCGCGGGTTAACACCGAGGTGCTTTAACATCCAAAGAAAACAAGGCAGTGAAATAAAATTTCAAAGCGGCGTCTAATGATGCGAAAGCTTTTACGATCTCCGGGATATAACGACTTGGATGCAACACGCTGCCCGGCGGGAGAGGAGGGGCCGAGGGCTGTGGATCACATGACCAGCGCCAACTGAAGGTCACTCGATCAAGGACTATCAAGAGCCTTGTTTTTGCCTGATCAAGCTGAATGACCTTCAATAAAGTCACAAAATAAATTACTTCCAGCGGGAGCTGACTCATGACAACTCGCGACTGCTGCAACTCCTGTAATTTTATAGACAAGTGATACTATTTACAGAGACTCACTTCATATCAGAGGTCATTTTCTTTCCTTTGACCTAATCACAATAGTCGATTGGCGAGTCCAACACATCTCACTGAGTCTCAGCGGCAGCAGGAGGCACCAGTTCATGGACTCGCAGAGTATCAGAGAATAGAGAGTGAAAAACCTCGAGCAGCACAGAGCAGGTTAGAGTCACTCAAAAGCCAGGTGGAAGCACTAAAAGACTGGCAGAGTCACCTGTCAGGCGACGTGACAGTGTTGCAGCCCGACATGAGGCCAGACCCTACGTCGCCGCTTCAGTGAGGACGCCGCTTCCTGCTAACAGTGTCACCTCCCTGACCCCTGGCTGACCAACAGCTGACCCGGCTAGCCGGACGGGGGGCCGTCTGGCTGCCACAGCACAGAGCTGGCACGTCTACGTCAGCCAGGATGTGATCTTTAAACCAGCCGTGTGGGTTCAGAGAGGAGCAAAGATCGAGACGCCTGACATGATGCCAACTGTTGCTACAGAGGCGTCACATGACCTTTAAATGTTAGAGAGACCTGCAGAGAGTCCTGACTTGCTCTCCTGGACTGTTCCAAAAACAGACCCTTCACAGGTCACAGATCAGAACCACTGTTTCCCTAATCACTAACTCACAGCAATAACATTCTTGCGTGCCATTTATACCGAAAACATCTTTTTCACTTCAGCTGCGGCAGTGTGACTTGGTGAAGTAAACCAGGAAACAGAAGAGGAGTGAGCTTGACGTCCGCTCATTTGTGTTCCATCACGTTCTGGAGTTATGGAGCGTAAGAGTGAAGTCGTGCTACATTAATGCGATCAGCGTGTGTCTGCTCCTCTCTGCGGGACGGGAATGTTCAGCCGCCAGCGTCGCGTCGTCCTTCTGCTCCTCCTGCGCTCCTCCTTTGTAATAATCCAGATTATTCACGAGTCGACTTGGGGGAGAAGTGTCTCCAAAGGGTCATGGATGTGATGACAACGTGGAAATAAGAGTGTTTCTGTTCCTGAAATCTACATGCTACCGTTGTTGCCAACATGTGGCCTGTGCTGAACCAGAGCAGGGTGTCCCCTGTGCTCCCTCCCGAGTCGCTGGGATTGACCCCAAAGGAAAAGGAATTTCAGGAAGATCAACAACGCTGACAAACAAACATTAATTTTAGTGCAATTGTTCTCTATCCCAGGTACTCGGGGTGACAGGTGGTGGTAGGTCCGTTGCAAGGTAAGGTAACGCCACAAATCTTCATCATCACCTCAAAAGTGCAATTTGACGGAACTGTCCAAGGACAGCGGTCCAAAAGTAGTTCAACAACGCAGACATCTATCTGGGCACCTTGCTCAAGGCGACGCCACACCCACATAACTCCAGCCAGAGTAAAGAAATAACAGAGACAATTGCTTCCCATGTAGCAAGAGATATGGTTCCAATTCTTTCTTTCTTGCCAGGAATCTTTGAATGCCAAGGTCAGGGTTATTTCTGTTTATTGCTGACTCCTTAGTATATTGGCAGACGTGTATTATTTCTGCACATTTATTTTACAATTTTTATGACCAGTTGAATGTTTTTATTTTTTCATTGAATCATCCTTTGTTTACAGGACATTTTGCCAAAAATATATGTTTGGAGCTGCAACTTTGTTTTGTCATGTTTTATGTGTGCAATAACGTTCATATTTCATGAGGGAAAAAATCGTGAAAGAATCGTGATATCAATTCTTGGCTAAAAAAAAAAAATGTGATTCAGATTTGGTACTGGCCTCGGAGGGGGGACCACACACCTGAGAGAGAAATTTGGGCACCTCCAGACAGAGGTTGTCACAGCAAGTAAACCTCCCCCACCTAAATAGCCTTGTGATGTCCTCCATCATCTCATGCATGAAGCTCAATTGTCTTCTTTTGCCATGTCACACACTCTTCATCCAACAAGTCCCCTGTCTCTCCTCTCCACCTGAGTCTGGCCTCCCTGTCTTTGTCTTCAAACCTCCCCACATGTCCCTCTGATATACTGAGCATCAGCTGTGACTCTTCTGGCTCTGCTTCCTGTCTTTGTGTCTGAGCTAGTGTCACCAGAGCAGCTCTCACTCCAGTCCTTCACTCTAGCTGCCACTCTCCAGACACAGACCACTCCTGACAGTCGTCTCATGATTCTTTCATTGGACCCATGGGAGAAGTTGAGGTGACGGGCAGGTTCTCGGGGCTGGTGTCTCTTCTAACTACTGGACAAGCTTGACCCCAATCACTAAGACACACACCAAAGGTGGTCGTGGTTTGTGGTACCTCTGTGCTGGTGACTCACACTACAGGCAGCTCCTGCCCAGTGAGTGATGAGGACGTGGGTTCACTCAGGCGCACGACAACTGCAACACAGCAAGATTTCAAGCGACCAACACCCAGGAAAAGCTCAGATGACCAGCCCAACACCTTGGTGACCAACGTCTTCACCCTACT
Source organism: Synchiropus splendidus (assembly GCF_027744825.2). Taxonomy (NCBI): domain Eukaryota; kingdom Metazoa; phylum Chordata; class Actinopteri; order Syngnathiformes; family Callionymidae; genus Synchiropus; species Synchiropus splendidus. Next base: position 33,598,191 of record NC_071338.1, on the reverse strand, counting down.
CTTGTCAAATTCTAAATGTTGTTTAGATTTTCACCTTTATATGTATGTAATAAATATCTAATGCATAATGAAATAAACTAGTGTCGATCATGTTGTTGTCTGTGAAGTCATAGGCCAAGTGACGACCTGGTGGCCGCATCAAATTTACCAGGTCAACAAAGAAGTCAATTATCAATTCTCAGTCAATTTTAGCTAGGAGGCAGTGTTAGTGCACAGACTGACTTGCAATCATTTAACATCAGCAAGATTAATGCTGCCACCTGTGTTGGGTTGAGTCTGGGTTAACCATTCATTTGAGAGTCATCAGCCTCAGGTACGGACCCCAGAAGACGCATCCAAACCAGCTAAGGACTTCCACATTAGAGCCTTTAGAAAAGGAAAGCTCGGGCACTTCACACAGGTTCTCTCCAAAACTACAGTTTCTAACTGGATTCGTAGTGACTTGCTTCCTTTGAAGCTTCACTACCAAATGAGAAAAAACAGCAACATCAACTGCAAAATCAACCCTGGGGGAAAATCATCCAGGGCAAAACATGAAGGCCATGGGCACTCGCACACAAATGTAGACTGCAGACACCATCCTGGTCATCCTTCTCAGATCTCACTCCCTCAACAGTCAGAGACGGTTCACACTTGAACATTGCTCCAGAAAGCTGCACACTTCATGAGACCGTCACTCTGTCACTTCATTACCGTCCAGGCAGCAAAGACAAAACTAGTGTCTAGGGTGAGCAGGGATGAAGGCAGAGTGAGGGGTTCTCGCCAGCTCGAGGGAGATGAAGGAAAAACAACCATGGAGGGTGGTAAGTGGGTGCTGGCGCTGTTGCTCATCAATCGGGCCGAGCTGTATGTGGCCCTGAAGATCTGTGACTCCAATCTTAGCAAACAAAGCGACGCTCACTGGCTCGGCGGTGAGCGTGAGCCCCCCGCGGTGAGGAGATTATCTGGCCTGGAATAGACAGCGGCAGGATGAGGAGCTAAGCCTGGTGTGACGGCAAAGTGGAGCCACTGAAGTCCGAGAGTTTTGTGATCTGATGAACCGCCACAACCATCTCATGGGAGCTAAATGGCCGAAACCTGAGGGAGATTCACCCTGACAAACTAAATGGAGGTTGGACATGAATCTGGGAAACAAAAATCTTGATAACTTTTTTCTCAACTTCCGACCCTGAGTTAGCTCTGTACATACGAGGCTGAAGAGGAGATCGCCTCTCCAGCGACACTAGTCACATGACGAGCACATGATGGGGCGCATTCACGGACTCATAAATGTACATGAACGGCTGCTGTGTTGACGTTGATGACACCATCAGATGGGTTCGTTCTCCCTCTTAATGGCAGCGTGCGACTGAGAAAATGGCTTCAGACAAGATAATGGTGGCTTATTTTCTCTGCTGATGCAAAACATGATGAGGGGCGCCGCTGAGTGACAGGCAGGTAGGAGCGGGTGGAGGGATGCTGAGGGCTCACCTCTGTCTGCTCAGACTTGGCCAGGTAGATGGCGCTGTGCTGACAGTCCTGGTCCAGACACACAGGCAGGAGTTGGTCTTGAGTTCCGTCCCCATCTGCCAAACAAAAGAGTGTCACGGTTATCGTCTCGAACGACTTCCAAGCATGTTTTCTTTCTTAAACCAAAATGTTAAAATCCTGCTCCTGCAACATAACACAGACGGTGTGCACTGTGGAGTATTTTTCCATCTGCAGTGCACCGTCTCTGCAGTTAATCGTCACTGCCAACTCTCTCATTCACACTCGCTCTACAGCTCTGAGGCTCAAAACACAAGACTGTCAGTCAGAGGAGCAAACCAGGGATGATGCGTTCAGGTGCCGTCAGACTCCACTGATGAATGTTCGTCCACCTCAACACGTGCGCCTGTGTGCGGACCTGGACACACGCCGCGCTCTTCTGTGTTCCGAACTGACCAGGACGGTTGTTTACTTGTGTGTGTCCGTTTGTGTTTCTACATGTGAGTGTGTGTGTGGCCCTCAGAGTGAGTGTGACTGTCGCAGACACACAGTTGAGATATGGTGAGAGGAGAAACAACGTGACAGCAGAACTCAGGACGACGAGCTAATTTAGTCCCACTCCGGCTGTCGCTCGCCATTTTGTCTCCCGTGTTTACCGGCAGCACACGCACACACACAGGCACATACACAGGAGAGACACACACGCACACACACACAAAAAACACACACATGCAGGCACATACACAGGAGAGCCAAACACGCACGCGCACACACACACAGCCACACATTCCCTCTCAGACTCGTCCTCCTCCATCAATACCTTCTTTCATCTCTGTCTTCATCTCCTTCACTCTGACTGATTGATTGTGTCCCTCACTCTCCCTCCCTCCCTCATCTGTCTCTTCTGTCCCTTTTCCTTCTTTCCACTCTTTCATCCCTCATTTCATCTTCCCTCCTTTCATGTCCGGCATTGTCCCTCCTCTCTGTGGTCTATCTCCATCCCATCGCTTTCCTCCCTTCTTTTTCTAAACACTTCTGTCCCTCTCTCCCTCCTCACTCCACCTCTCTTCCAGAATCGTCCTCCCATCTACATCCACCCTCTTGCTGCTGATGATTAGCAGGAGATGGACAGTGAGATGCAGAGGGAGGAACCGGGAGCAGGGCGATCAGATCATCGGCAGCAGGGAGGCGGACCATCGAAGGGTGGCATTTGGAAAATGAGAGTATGCAGAAGAGCAGGATGAACCTATGATCTGTTTCCACCTCTGAGTGGGTATGCGCCTCATTTGCAGACGACGTAATGAGGTTGATGTGCGAGCAGGGAAACCAAGGTCCCGTCCTTTGGGAGGGAATCGCGACGGAGAACTGAAGGCTTAGAAGAAAAAAAAATCCTCTTTTCAAGAACACACACGGAGTCTTGGAGACGACACAGTTCTTGCACCATCAAGACTTCAAAGACACAAATCACATGACTACACTGGTCCACACAGTGTTCCCAAGTCACGCCAATGACTGTGATTCAGTCATTTACACCAGGAACCCCAGGATGCACCAAGAGATCAACCTTGGAAATGTTGTGTTTCTCTATCTCGCTCTCCTCCACTCCAGCCAGTTCTGCATGACCTGAGGATTCATGCAGGACTCCCTGGTAGCGTGGCCCTCGGCTCTACTGTTGAATTCCATACCAGACAGTGATCCAGATGTGGTGTGATTGTGGTCTGAGTGAGGGGTTGTAGGACTCCAAGTCCATCTTCATTCACCTAACTCGTGGCATCTATTTTGTCGTCTCACTCCAAGGTTGTTGGACTCAGATCTTCAGGTGGTTCCATGGGTTTTGGAGCCTTGTGATGCATAGGCTGAGTCGTCTCCAAACAGTGTCTACAAGTTTGTTTGTGGACATGGGGGAGGAGGGCTCAGAGGTCAACACACACACACACACACACACACACACACACACACACACACACACACACACACACACACACACACACACACACACACACACACACACACACACACACACACACACACACACACACACACACACACACACACACACACACACACACACACACACACACACCTGTACTCTGATGTTTGAATCATCACTTCTGAAAGCATGCATGTGAAGGACGCTCTTATCTTCAGAGTCGCCCGTCATTCACCCCCCTCCCATGTACGGTGGTGGGACTCGCTGGTGTTTCACCTCACCATGAATTATGCATCGCTGCTGTCACTTTGAAAAATGCAATTACCTCAGTGATGAGGCAGATGGGCCCGTTTTGTTTGGCATATGCTGCATCTATTACAGAGTGTTGAGCTGCCAGCGCCGCCACCATCAGACCAGCAGGAGGTCATAATGTTTCACACCACAGCTGCAGCCCCACGCGCAGCCGACTGGTCCCCACGAGGTTCTGACTTGTGCCGGTTGGGACGAAGCTCCAACATGAGAGAGAAGACCTGAGCCAGGTTCAGTGTCGACCATGTGAAAGACTTGCTGACTAAATTAATCTGACAAGTCTGACAAAGGAGGAGCCGTGCTGGCGGCCGAATCCAGAAGTCTGTCAGATGCCGTCACTCATCTCCGCAGTGTGAAACTAAAGGGTGGAACAAAGGCGGTGAAGATGTGAGGAACAGAGCAATTCCCTCTCCGGATCACACAGGACACGCCTCTCTCCGCCGCGCCATCTTGCCTCCTTTAAATCTGCTTGCCAGGAAGCATTCATGCTCTCCGTTCACGTCTCTGTCCTTTAAACATGTCGCGCTTTTCTCTTCAATTCAACACTGTTTGGTGCGACACTGCACATCCCCGGGCGGGGCTCTGTCGGGTCAGGTGAGTGAAGACGAGCGCTGATGACCCGCAGGTGGCGGTGAGCCAGTCACAGAGAGCCTCGATTAAATTGTTGTTAACCTGATTCCAGGATTCAAACATCTCCACGGTCACCTGAATATGGCAGCTGAACATAGAACATTCTGAAGTGGAGTCATTTTAAAAAGCGTTTCAAAAGTTGTCTCACGCTGAGGTGGATTTATCCATTTGTCTGCTGCGAAGAGGGGTCTGGATCGGCAGAGTTGAGGCGGATCACGGACACACACCAGACACGTATCACCTCTGCAGCAGTCATGCAAGACACACACAGCCGTCGTGAGTTAGGGACAGACAGGTGAGTCTGTGTGTAGCAGAGGAAGGAAACTGCCGCGAGAGCAACTGACCAAAGTGTACGCGAGAGAGAGGGTGAACCTTGAGGCACACCACAGGTCATTTATTTACTGTCATTTATTTCATCTTTGCGGTTCTTTGTCCAAGTCGAGTGTAATTAAAGTCTGTTTTTATTCCAGATCATATGAGAGGTGAACTGAGGGCACTTTTCATTTACACATCTCAGACCTGTGCCACTCACAGTTTCTGCCCGGCGACAGCACGGACGGGAGACAGAAGTCAAGGACGAGCGAAGATCTAAAACGCAGAGGACAGGTACGTGTGTCTGCTTCGGCAGTGCACGAACGTGCGAGAATTGCGTTGGTGTGAATGCTTTCACCGAACACGGGGTCTGATTTTGCATCTGAACGTGTGTTATTTTTCATGTGTGCGACTGAAATGAAAAGAACACTGTGCTCTTGCACCACCACGAGTCCCAGCGTGGAGAAGCGTAGCCATTGTGCGACTGAGATGAGCCGAGTCTGACCTGCAGCTTCTGCGAGTTCTGTGTCACTCTACGCCTAGTGTTTCAGTGGGAGTGTGGTGTGTGTGTGTGTGTGTGTTAGCAGGGAGTGTGTTTCTCTGCTCAGCTGACCAGAAGAGTGCGAGCGTGCATGCTGAAAAGGATCAATGTTCACTTGTGTCATCACATTCGCTGCCTGTGTGTATCTGTGTCCTCTCCACTTCTTTAATCTCTGCGTCTCCGCAGCGGAGTCGTGTCGAACACACTGGGGGCTTTTTCAGGACACACTTGTTAATCCTCCACATTCAGCCAGAACGTCTTTTCTCAGGATTCCTCCTCATCCGCTCTTCCTTCCTCCGCTCTGCTCTTCCACTCATCCTCTGTCACTCACAGACTCGCCTGGACTCACAGCTGACCTGGCTGACTTGATCCTTGCTAAAGTTGCAACACAAATTTGCAATGTGAACCACAGAGCATACACACAAGGCACCCAAGTATGAAACACAACGTACAAACACAACAGCGCCACATGCGTACATCCTTGTTTACTGCGTGTGTATATGTCGGCAAGCGTGTCTGGAATATGCAGTATTCATTAACGAGTTTAGTACAGTTGTATAACACACATACTGTAACTATGTATATGCATATGTGTGTATGTGTGTGTGCATGGAGAAATCAATGTTTATATAGTACCATTTGTCAGTGATCAAGCTTGACACACACTGGAAAAATGGTCATGAATGGCCAGCCTCTCACCCTTAACTTAACCATCCTAAACATATGGCTCACCCGAACCTTGACTCTCAACCAAATTTACGCTCTGTCCTCACAAGGTGGCTTGTCAAGACTAGGTCCTCACAAGTATGGTCATTACTGCTCCTCAGAGATGAGGAGGTTTGCTCACTAAATATTTGATGGAAGCCTGTGTGACACAGATTAACAGATTAATCTCAATAAAGAGTTATCAGAGAGAAGCATTGAACACACACGCACGCACACGCGCCAGAATGTGGACACAAAAGTTAATTAAAAGCCACAGAACATGACGGTGCGCCACAGATTGTCAGTGAAACGGTCAGAGCTCTCCGAAACTTTTCCATTAAGAGAAGAAGTTTTAAGAAATTGTCACATTGTTGAAAACGGCACACTGAAGTGGATGCTCCAGGTTTCTGAAAAGTCCTTGAGAACTTCAGGAGGCACCATGGGTTAGTCAGAATGCCACGAAGAAGGTCTGCCACCTTCAGAAATGACGGGATCAAGCATGTTCCATCAAACAAGTCAGGAACAATCGCAGACAGTCGTGTTGCTGGAGCAACTCTCAGGGCATTAAAGGGCGATAAAGAGCCTATTTGTGTGGGACACCTGAGGACAAAATGGTGATGGAGGACATGGCTTTATGAGGACGTCAGTCCCTCTGATACTGGTGCTGAGGTGAATCCTCTTCTCTGCTGAATGTTTGGTTCAGAGAACCTCTTGAAAAAATTCCACATTCCCTGGACTAATTAGATTTTCTCTCCAGTTCCTCACAACTTTCCCCAAAGACAAGCCTAGATACATAAAGGAGACAGACACCATCTAGCAGATCTGCTGGGGAGACTAGGTGTCACTTTGGGGGCCATCGGTCTGCAGCAGGGAGATTAGTGAGCCGGCGCAGATTTGCGGAGGATAAATGTAAAGCTGAGCTCAACAATGGATAGGACCGGCCAAGATTGTTTGAGAGGATAAGATGTTCAGTAAAATCTTTGGCGGTGTGAGAAGTCTGCGTCTGTGTGTGCAGCTACAAACAAGATTAGTCATTGTAAGCGTGTGTGTACAATGAAAAGTTATGTCAGCGGAGAATTGCGGCAGAAAGAAACACACAGATTTCATTTGCGACCCGATTTGCAGGAATGAGTTGGTCGTACTACTTCTGAGATAAAAGACCACTTCACAAAGTACTAAAATTAGATTTCTTTTGGCGTCTCATGTCACCAGAGTGAAAAGACAGGTTTAAAGCAGCCCAAAACCTCAGTGGTCTGCTGTTGTGTATCTGCTGGGATGTCGAGGTGGGGTATCAGATAAGCAGCTAACATCTCTCAACTCTCTTCTCACTCATGTACAACCACTCAAGTGCCCAAAATAGAGAGACACGGGGCTCAGAACATCTCTCCTGAGGGAGGAGGCTGTGAGCAAGAACATTCAGAAGATAAGACACCAGGGCTGGGGTTTCAAATGGGAAACTATCAAGCTGCTATCAAGACCTTTCCAGACGCTCACCAAGGACCATGATAACACGTCACAAAATTAGCCCCGCCCCTTCCCCAATTCTATTGATGGCTTCAACTAGCTGACAGCGTTATGATGGAGAGCGGGAAACGGAATTCTGTCTCATCAATGCATGTGTCAAATGTAAGCAGTAAAATAGGGGCATCCAAGCTGATGCACAAAGGGCCACAGTGGGTGCAGGTCTTTGTTCTAATCCAATCAGGTGTCAGCTGAAACACGCAGCACCAGACTCACAGTCTTCAGACACCTGACTGGTGAAGCTATGTGTGTGTGCTGCTTGGGTGGGAACAAAAGTCTGCACCGATTTTGAGGCCCCTGCTGTAAAAAAAAACGAAGCGAAGCGGTACTTGGGTTCCACTGAGCTGATGGTTCACACCAGCAGATAAACCGAGGCGGCACTTATGATGGTTGACATCCCAGTAAGTAAATCAGTCATATCGGTCTGTCCATGCTCATCCAGCAACCAGCCAGGAGCAAACCAGGGTCAGCAGCCTTACAGCCACAGGCATGGCATTCTGATCATTCTCAGCCAAGTATCCCCTAAAAATTGGAGTCGCAGAGGAAAACACACTTGACTGAGAGGAGCAAAATAACTCTGCCACTCTGAACACAACTGGAAATGAAGAGGAAGTTTGAACACCCTTGTTAGATGTGTGGACATTGGAGTTGACAACCCAAACGTGCCGGCAGTGGGGTTAAATGAGCAGCCATGTTGTAAACACTTGGAAGTCAGAGTTGCTACTTTATGATGCTTCTTGCACGGCGGTGCGTTCACTGAGCGTGAAATGGATCCACACAATTTAAATCGCCTCGGCTGTTATTTCGCTTCAACTCAGCCGAGACGATGAGAATTTGTGTTAGCTCCATTTAGGAGAGAAGCTAACAGCTCAACTCATGGTGTGAATGTGTTCTCAGTTGTCACATGGCTACTTTGAGATGACGGCATCTTGTTAACACCTCTGATGCGGCAAAACTGTCACAAGACTCACCAAAATCCACAAAGGACGACTGGCCGACGTTGGGCACAGGAGCGCTTGCTGGCATGAGTTCCTGCTTGCTGAAGACACCATCCTGAGAGAAAAGACAGCAGAGTTAGGCACACAGCAAAAGGGGAATTGTTTTGATTTAAAATGAGCTGAAACAATACAAAATCATGACAATAACAACGCTGTCTCCATTAGTCTTGATGCAAGACCACAGTCGATCACTGACCAACAAGACCACAATGGACAATGCAGGCTTGAGCTGATACCAGGGCAACACTCATCCAGACAAGAGCTACCTCGAGTTAGAGCACAGGTTCTCTCACAGAGCCTCTCCTGGACGACTGAGCTTCACTCTAGAACAAGAGAAATGACCGATTTGTCTGTCCACCTCCATCCTTGCCTCACTCAAGACAACAGAACACATTCCACAACAACACTGTTTCTACAACACTAGCAATGCTGCTTCTGTTGCTGGCAAATTTGAAGATAGTGATCTTCATCTTATCGTGTATTTAGACTAAAATCTCCAACTAACTGCATCGTCATTCACTCGATAAACAAGCCTTGAAAAGAATAGAGCTTTTCCATGTATTGGCTGTTTTCTTATCACAACATTTTTAGATGGCTGATGCAGTTCGACCTTCAGAGGTGGAATGGATATTTGTGTTCCTGAAAGTCTGCAGCGTGCTCCTGTTCAGTCGGTATCCAGCAAGATCTCAGAAACAAGTCTGCAGCATTGTGAAGGAGGAAAGTTTCTTAACTGTTAGCATCAGCAGGTGAACATGTTCCTCAGTGGCTTCTCATTCTGCAGGATTCAGCAGAGGTTATCTACACTGCAGCAGCCTGGACACCGGTACTATCAGCCAGTTGCTGCTGGGTTTGGGGCGGTGACAGAATCAGACTGTTGCTCCTTTGATAACGTGGATCATATGAGAGACAGAGCGAAGAGAAAACCCTCCCCATTCAGCTGAAGCTGCAGAAGCTGTAGAGTCCAGAACAAAACAACCAGCGACATCACAGTAAGCTTACAGATTATAAAGCTTTCTCAAGTCCTCACTTCAGTGAAGTCACTGCTACAGATGGTGTCAGAAGTGGGACGAGCAAATCCCTTCCTTCACCATGGCTCTGCTGAAGACATTGCCCCGATCCGTCAGTGTTCACTTTCCCTGCACTGTTATTCAGAGTTAGATTTCACAGCATAGTATCACTTCGGGTCAAACTCAACCTTCAGGTCAGCTCAGCAGTAGAATTCAGCGAGCTTGCGGCACTGGAGAGACCCAGCCCATCCTCCCGTCTGGTACAACCCCGACCTCTTTAAATGAGGACGCATTCATGCTGCGTTTAGGAACGACAATGGAGAAGTAAAATAAACTCAGTGTGTATTTGCCTCGAGAGCCACAGTCTTTGAATGACACTGAAATCTGACGTCTTCCTTAATGCTCCATGAATGAGATGATGGAACGTCTTCTATACATGCAGGACGCACGTGTGGCGCGGAGGAAACAGGGGAAAGGCATGTGAGTTTTGGGGCGATGGAGAGTGTTTGAGTTGGATGCAGCAGCAGTAATTCGGTGCCGTGGGAAGCTGTGGCCCGCAGTTACAAACATTAGTGATTTATGAGGACGACTCAAAGTGATAGGATGATTGAGTCCCACGGACCAGATGTGCAATATGTATGAGAACGAGTTGATTCATTCCACTGCCATGCACTCGCCAGCTCCCGGGTACATCCAGGAGACACTTTCCCAATGAAAGGAAACTTGTTGAATACAGTGGACCATGACAAGAACCAGGGCTGGAGCTGAACTTGAGAGGAATGTGAGACTTGTGAGAGTAGACGATGGGTGGGAGTCACACTCGTGGGCGACTCAAAGTGATGCCAGGGAGGCAAATGCTAACTGACCCAGGGTGAACCCAGAAATCAACCTCACAGAACAGACTTGTGAGAACAGCAGGTGCAGGTAGGGGGTGCAGGTCAGTGATGTCATCAGATCCAAGCTGATCCAGGCATCGAAGACCATCCTTCATTTAGCAATGCACTCGGGTGTCACTGCAGAGTTACACGGCGACGTCATCTTGGATTTCAGATTGAATGTGTCAACTGCACACCAGTGATGGAGTGTAGGACCAGAAGCTTCCAGGCGGTCAGGACTCCAAGCACTGGCTGACCTTGGCGAATGCTAGGATTGTTGGCTGAAACCTTGACTGTCTGAGCTGTGTGGTGCCTTTTTCTACTAGACAACCAACTGCTGAAAGCGTCCATCACTAGCCTTCATGTCCTCCACCGTCATGGCCACACGGTTGTCTTCCTCCTCTTTATCTCCAACATTCTTGGTCCCAAACGGTCTCTCCTCTCCACAAACCACCTGTCCTCCAAACCCTCTCCACTTGCCCCTCTGATAGACTGATTTCCTTTCCAGTCCCTCCCAAGGACAACCTCAGAGTCTTCATCTCTGACCCTTCTGACTGCTGGGTCTCCATGGGAACGGCCCGGACAGTCCCATAAACCTTTGGTTTGCAGCTGCCCGGACGTCACCACCCTCCCTGCACTCTTTTTCACCTCCTTCACCACCAGACAATTCTCCTGGAATAGTTGGTCTGTCTTCCTTCACCCTTCTATACTCGGTCTCCAGCTCATTCTCACACTTGTTCTTTAACTTTGATTCCTGTCCTCATTCACCTCTCTCTCATTAGACATCAGTTCATTACCTTGGCCAATCTGTGTCTCCACATACTGATTCATCCGACGCCACAAAAAAAATTTGAGACCGTGAAATAAGAAGAGCAATGCTCATAACCCGCTCTGCTGCAGATTGGTACAGCAGAAAGGACCAATGAGGGACGATTCCAGTGACAGCTCCACCTACTGATCGGCACTCGCCATCACCTCCATTCTACCTTCTGGTCATCCTTTATGTTTACCATCGCGGCGTGTTCAGACCCAACGCACGTGCACTGCAGCATCAGCCATGTGCATTGAGAGGCGCCTGTGATTGATTGCTGCTGCGCGGTGATTGCAAGATGTCATGATTAAAAGTCTTGAGTCAAACTGGAGCAGCTGACTGATGTGTGAAGATGAGAGGATTAGTCCTGTTATTGTTTCTCCCCTCTGTTCTCACACAAACCTCAGTAGGAGGCGTGAAGAGCGAGCGCAGCAACTAAACATCTCATTTACACGTGACAAGATAGGACGTCCCTCATCAGGAGAAATGCAGTCAGAAGTCTGCCCGTCAACTTCAATCCAAACTAAAGCTCCGGTCACTTTCAGCAACGGTGGCAGCAGCTGAGCTTGTTGTCAGGAGCAGCTGTGGAGAGCCTGGATAGCTCGCAAGCCAAAAATGAAAATAAGATAAGCAAAACAACTCAGCCACTCCAAAAGCATGCAGGAGAGCTTTTGCTGTGAAGAGACGTGATGGAAGAGGAAATGGCAAACTAAGACTTTGGTGTACTGCATTATATTTAAAAAAACTAAGGGAAGGACGACAAAATGAAAAAACTCTTGCTCAACTTTCTTGTGAAGGCCTTGTTCGGATTCTTATTTAACAGTTTGAGTTTGAGGTTATGCTCCAGAAGAAGTAAAAAGACCATCGCTATAAACGAGTAGGGACATGGAGGTCATCAAGATGATCATCCAGGTATCTCTTCAGTGAAGCTTGAAGGAAACGTGATAGAACAGCGATGGAGATATTTTCTGGAACACAAACAGGTGAACCGGCTAAATGACTACATCACCGCTCTAGCATTGACCTTTCAAACCCCGCCACTCTACTTGCCAGCCGGCAAAAACGTCTCCAGCTAATCCGTTATAATCAGAGGTAAACAGAGGGCCGGGAGGAAAGAAGAGGGGAAGAAAACAGAGAAAAGTAATTAAAACAGAGGGCAGAGGAGTGCTGGCCTGTGACCGATAGATGCGGCTGCATTGAACCAAACGCTACGCCAGGATTAACATGGATTGAATGTGTGTGCGCGCTTGTGTTTACAAATGTGGGTGTCCATCAGAGGTGGCGGGTCCCAGGTGACTTCGGTCAGTGATTTAAGAGTAAAACTATGCCGATGCTAGAAGCATTTTGGTCCAAACTAAAAGTGCCAATTCACAAGCAGTGATAGAGTCTGCGGGAAGGAACGGTGGCGTGTTCCGAGCCAACGGGCTTCCACCACTCTGGTGTTACTGCGCCAGGAGCTGGGTCTGGTCCAAGGAGATACCAAGGCCTTCAGTGCCCTGGCCAAGTTAGTGAGGGTTGGGTGGGCATGCCCAGCGAGCAGGGTGAAGCCCCAAACCCTCAAGAGTAGCCTGTGCAAGAGATCTACTGTAGAGGCAGACCACAAATCGGTCCTCCGTGGCTGCAAGTTCTGAGGCCGGTTGCACTGCCATATATTGTCAGAAGAGATGCAGTTAGACGAGGGCCAGCAGCTGCAAACCTTTGGTTGATATTCCAGACTAAAACCACAGACCTGACAAGCACCACCGATTTCTAAACTTGAAAATGTCCGAGCCTTCCCGTGGCTGTCCACATTCAGCCAGTCGACAAGTTTTAAAATGCCACTTTAGCAATCAGAAGGCTGCTGGAACAGCGTCCCAAAGTCAGGAGAAGAGTGTATTGATCGGCGGCTTAAGTGATTAATGAACGACAGTGAACACTGAAGTCTGTCTGGCGAGTGACCCGGAGTCAGAAGTGTATCTTCCTGCAGAAATGAGCTTAAAGTTGCTGCCTGTTCACCTTTGTCATTACTGAAGCAGGCCTGCACTCTGAAGAGTCACCAAGATGTTCTGCAATTTACATTCTCACCTGAGAATCTATTCAGCTCAAGAGTGACCTTGAACTTTCACCTCGTGTTTGACAGAACACGATCAGGTTTTATTCCTTCAAGTAAAGACGTTTTAAATTCTAGGGACGTTCAACTGCAGGTAAATACATGCACAGCAACGGTTGCACAGTCTCATTCACCACATCCTGTAAGTCAGCATGGAGCATTCACATAAATATCTCAATAGTTTTGAGTTTTCATGACCACTATAACACACCTCTGGTCCTGACCGTACAGCAGGTGACCACAACACTGACCAACACAGTTGAGTAGGTACTCAGATCTAAGAGGGATTTCACACGACAAAGTCAGGCTCCGGACAAATCCCAGAGATGCCAGCATGAATGAACTGAACCTTGGCGCTGGTTTTAAGGAGACGAGGTTTTGGTCCCAGACTTCTCTGGCAATAGGTAGCAGCAGGAGGTGACACCTTATCTGAGACAACTGAGACAGAAACGAGGTAATTCGGGGCATCAACACTGTTCAACGATCAGTGGATAAAGGAGTTTCAGGAGCGGCAAGGATTAGGTCAGGCGATGAAACCAAAAGCCTGTCAATGAAACACGTCAGAGAGCTTTCACTTTTTTGCCGCATCATCAGCCGTTTGGAGTCAAAAAAATGACCAGCTGGCTACCTTGAGTACTAAAAAAAAAAGTCCAGAGACAAGCAAAGGCAGATGCGTGAGTCGCACAGTGAGGGTTGAGACAGATCTCTGCCCTTCTGGGTCTGAGCCCGTCGGGTGAAAGCAGACTTAGGATCCTGCTCTGTCAAGACTGCAGCAGGACTCAACCAAGGTTCAGTCAGCACTGAGCTCTGTCTATCGCTGGTCCAGAGAATCAATCCGACCGCAGCGGTAACTCATCATGCTAGTCAACAGTTATCGAGATCACCAGAAGGAGTCCCCTTTAAAATTCAAGACCTTCACTTCCTCATCAAGAATCGCCGCATCGGCACTAGGACTGCTCTTTGGACTGGGCTTGTTTACGGCGTTTTGTCCCTGCTTGGTCTCTCGCTGCTCACACCGACAGATCCTTCAATATCTGTGTTCCCCTCGTCCTCCCCCCTCCTTCTTGCTCTTCTCTCCTCTGTGATAAGAGACTTCTGTTCAGCTGGTGTCTCGACCTGCTGAATTTCAAACAGGCCCCATCAACACAAAAAAAAAAAAAAACAGTCGTGGTCTCCCCTCTGCTCTCTCGGAATATTAACGAAGGCTGCGGCACTTCTTCTGCGGTGCTGAGCTGCATCAAAGAATTGCAGGTCAGGTTGTCAAGCAAGTATTTTGGTGCATGATCATCTCACTGTGACTCGTGAGTGGTGAGAGGTCAAACATCTGACTCATCACCATTGGTAATCTGACTGCAGTCGTGCGCATGACGGTCTTCAGCGAAAGCTGGAGGTGCAAGCTAGTGACTGGAGGAACCCGTTACCAAAAGAGGTCGGGAGCTGCACCTGCACCCGAGAGATCCAAAGCAGCCGATTTCAGCGTGATCGGTGAATGCCCATCACTACCAGTCATTGCCGATCACAACAACCGATCACGAGTGACAGCGAGACAGTGGCTGAGATGCATCCACTCCTCCCTACTCGCTGCTCACTAAGCAGCAGCATGTCTGCTGTAGAGAGACATGCTGTCATAGAAAGTTTGCATCCTGCAGCACAAGCACGGGAAAATGCTGTGCAGGGAAGCACCTTCAAATTAAACACGCCATTTAAAGCGCCAGCATTTGACGGAGCCCAGAAAGTTTTCCGGGCTCCTGAAAGCGAGACATCTGGTTCATCAGCAGTTAGCGCAGCTGCCGCTTAGCAACACCCGCCGGTCCGAGCGTGACATTCGGAAAGATAAGAAATAATTATTCATTTCACCGAGCTAGATGAGCAGCCTTTCTCAGGGAGATAGAAACGACCGGATCCGTTGCAGTTTTGAAGTGAGGTGCAGCGTTCCTCAGCCACCTGAATCTGAAACTTGTGTAAACATCTGGAATGGAAACTTTCATAACTGCAGTGCTCTCTGTCTCGGAGTCCCCCTACAAGCGGCCAGTAGGTCAGTATTTCAAGGACATAGTACAGTCTCTAGAGATTCACCTGCGACATCTCACATCCTATTACGTTTTTCAGTTGTATCCTTTGGGCAGAATAATTGCTGCATTCAAGCAAGGTTTCTTTTAAGTTTTGCCACCTTGAAGAGGGATATAAAAAGTTGTTGATACAAAGAAGGTCTCATCATTTTGATTACAAATTCATTGTCAATCCATGTGAGCTGAATCAGTGATCTGCACTCTGGCTGATCGGTATCAATGATCGGCAGCAAAAATCCTGATCGGCACACCCCTATTCCAAACTAAAACAACATGCTCACACCCTGTACGGAGCCCTGGAAGTGACATGCATGACTTTATTTTTATCTCGAGATAACAGTTACCTCGAGATTTTTATCTCAAGATAGAATCGTAAATGTTAGCGCATGCCTAACTGCCTCTCTGGAAAAGCATTATGTATATATCCACCTGTAACCACTATGTCTCCCATGGCTTCGTAACTGTCAACATTGTCATTCAGTGTCTGCAAGTCAGAATATTGCAGACGGCAAAGTCTGCGCTTTTAATCTTCATCTCGACATAATTTTTATCTCATGATAAATTTTGTGTCCAACACATGGAATAGAATAAAGTGATTCTATCGTGAAATTACAACATTTATCGCAACTTTTTTTGTCCATATCACCCATCCCTACTATTGACTGCACAGTAGAAAACCCAGAGTGAGAACATAGAAATGACCCCAGCAGTGTTTGAAAGGAAACATTTCTGGCCCTTGGACAAATGTACTTGTTGACCCCACCTGTACACAAAGTCAGATTTAGAGAGAGGAACAAATGAAAGTACCTTGTTGATCCACGTCTGAAACCCTGGTCCTTCGACAGTCAGGAATATATCTGGGTAAGGAAAACACAAGAAGAAGAGACTGGTTATTCTTATAGTCAGGGGCCAGAGAACACATGTTGTGTGAGAGCGACATTTCAACAACAGAGCACATGGTGAGACCTTAACACTCTGACCAAAAGGAGGAGTCCTCCTCGACTGACAGGTAAGGCAGCGGTGACAGTCATGTGACTACATATCAACATAAAGAGGAAAGGGGGTCAAAATTGCATTGTAGGGGCCCCATGCCGGCAACACACTGGGGAGAGAACAGGACACCTTTTACTTTTCATTGCCTGAAGCACCCACTCTACATGAGCAGGGGTGTCGATGTCAAACAAACACACCTCACCTGTGTCCTCTAGATCAGTTGTAGCAAAGCCCTTTGAGGACTGGTCTAACACCCTTGTGCTATAGTTTCATGCCAAAATGAAGCAGTCCATGTGCAAAAAATAACATTTTCACACATTTTTTTTGCAATAAGAAGTACCAGGCTGCTTCTGGGACACGCACCATGGGTGGACACAAAGCTTGAGACAGTCATAGTAAGTTCAATTGCGAGCTCACTTCCTCCCCACCACACAGGTCTCCTATGCCTTCACAGAAACATGTCAACGGCTTGTCCTGGTTTTGTCTCATTTGATGCATCGAATAAAGAGCAAAATAACATTTCGGACTTGGTCAAGCAGAGTTGTTTTGATGTGCAGCTCAGAGTCACACATCTCGACCCGTGAGAGTCCTTCACTGTCACAGTGTCACTTATTCATAGCAACACAGTCGCAGGCTTCCAAAGTAATTCCCTGCCCGCGTCTCTGTCAAGCTGCAGAGGTTTGATGTGCGGAGTGTGAGATTCCCAGAGAGACCAAACGGTCGATACTTCTTGTTTAAGCTTCAGAGCGAATACTTTTTAGAAATAAAGGTGAGGGCGGTGAAGGAGGAGACCTGCCATCCAGAGCACCAGGAAATCACTCCCTCACTTTCTCTTTCCTGAGGCGTCACCCGCTGGTAATGCCTTCAGCCTGCGGTATCGGAATCCGATAACCTGCTCTTGTACTCATATTCTCTGCTCCACGAGCTCAAGGCTGCAGGCTGCTTCCTCCGCTTTCATCACCATGCTACTCCTTCTTGCCCCTGTAATTGGACATGAAATAAATATTGGCATTGATCTGCCACCGGGCCACGGTGTGCTGCACGTGCTGCCCAGCTCTGCATGTAGAAATACAAATGATATTTCACAGTAGAGAGAGGGGACTGCAGTGACAGCAGGAGTAAAGGTTGTGAGTAATGATGGAGGCTAATATGGTCTCTTGTGAGGACCAGGGCGAGCACTGCAGAGGCCACCATGGCACCTTCACCCCCAGAAAGAAGCGGCATGACATGTTTGTCTAATAGATTCGGAAGGTGTCAAAGATGACGGAAAATGAAGCGCACCGGTCACAGAGCTCTGCTCTCGTACTCACTTTGCCAGGGCTGAACATTTAATCCATTTTTAATCAAAAACATTAAAATTAAATAATGCGATTCAGTGACTATGAAAGGTGGCTGCTGTCGGTTGAACGGGTCAGCACCACAGTTCTCTTCACAACTAGCAAAAAAGTGACTTGAATTGAGTTGGAACTGTGGCAATCAAGAGACTCATTCAAGGCAGAGACTGAACTGACAGCGACAGTGGATCAAACATCTGGTAAGAATGAGTCAACAGTAGGGAGAAGGCATTTAAGATGTTTGATACATGTGGCATCAGCCTGAGAAACCCAGGCGGCCCAGCTCTTTTCTGCTTCCTTCAGGACAACACTCCACCGCCTCTCCACTCAGTGCGACTTCTCTCTGGTTCTCCAACAGTGCTTCCTCTATCCCAGTGATTGAGCTCAGACGCAGGCGGCGTTTCTTGGGCTGAGGCACTTGTCGTCAGTACAAACCACCGAGATATTATTCTGGGTGCAGCCTCTGGATCCAAGCACCTTCAGGGTAAGTCAGAATCTGGGCAAATAAAAAGTTTGTCCAGCTCTGGTTAACAAACCCAGAAGAATCTGGAGTCACACTGACAGTTAGCTCCTGAAGCGCCACGCTCGGCTGATTAGCATTTCATTGAAAAGGTTCCCACACAGAGCAAACATCCATCAGTAATTCCTGGCAGATAATGAACGTGTGCACAGATGACGGAAGCACACTCACACACAGGACAGACACACTGGTGCTCTTCATGATGTGCATTTCACTCGCAGAGGGTGGCGTGTTGATGAAGCCGCTTAATCAGCCAATCAGGCCTCTTAGACAGGCTCCAGCCGTGATTGGATGATTAGCTGCGGTGGCTCTGTGTGAGAGGGAGCGGCGGTGAGAGGGGCATCTTGTAAACACTTAAGATTCTCCACTGCCTCTTCATCTAGTTCAGCAAAGTTGAACACCAGCAGAGTCAGTTCACCTCTGCCCTGCCAGAGCTCACCACTAACAAACCTGCGGTCGGCAACCCCTGGAGCACGTCCACTGACACGCAGCGTCTCCGAAAACGGATGTCACACAGCAGATATCTCCTCATATGTCAGGTCAAGGAGTAACAGTGCAGAATCCACTGCTGGATTTCCTTGTACATGTGTCATGACTCACAAGCTGACATGCATTTTACTATCCTGCCAAAAATGGCTAGAAAGGGCGACACATTTTGAACCGGGCAGATGCAACACACCCCAGTAGCGGCACATTCAAGAAAATCTAAATCCTTATGGAATTTGAGCTACGCAATTGTTGAGTCATAATCCAGAAGGAAGAAACATAGCTTCAAACTTCTCACTCCCAACTTCAAATTTGCCCCAGAGCCAAAATTAGCTTGGCTAATAATCCATAATCCTTGGCTTCTCCCCCCCCAACAAAATAGCAGTTGTTCCTTATGACACTCAACTATCCATTGGGTTGAAAAGGTGTGAAAAGTACAGTCAAGGTGGAGGGCAGCGTCTCTGAGGTGGACGAATACCAAGGATAAGGAATTACGATAATAATGGAATACAACAAGTCTGTCTGGGTGCGTGTTGCCCACAGTGCCTGGACCTGGGATCAATAATGTCACAACTGTGGTCGTCACACAGGCTTCAAATAAGTTTTGAGGAGATGTTAAATTACAAACTAGGATTTTATTGCTTTTTTCTGTAATCATTGACTGTTATTCATGACAATGATGATACTTGTAATGACCGTAGAACACATAGCTACACAAGCGCTGACTGGCTACCAATCCAATATGAACTGTTCAGAGAAAATCACATCAATCTATAGCTCAGAAGATGATGCGTTTCATTTGTGGAAACTGACATCATGGAAGTACAAGGCACACACCCTCACTCCAGACACCTCCTCCAGCTCTTCCAGAGGAACACTGAGGTGTTCCCAGGTCTTCAGCAAGATATTCGCGCCAGAATGGCCTCCTCCCAGTTGAACATCTCAATCGTCCATGAGACATCTTGACAAAAAGGCTCTTTGCATCATTCCAAGGAAGGTGACCACGGGCGAGGGGAGAAATCCATCGGTCAGAGGAGACCACAAAGTCCTCATGAAAGAAGAACCATCTCATCATCCCTTCCCACAGCCATACAGCCCAAGATAACAGAACTCCTCCTCCATCCTGAGGAGCATCTCTAACCTGGAGAGGTTGTTGTTTTACACCCTTCTCCTCATTTACAGTACATCTAAGCACACGCAACACACACACACAAGATTCAGCTTCTGGTTTTCAAAACTACATTAAGACTTTCAAATTAAAAACATGACTTATTTTTATTGTCATTTATTTGTCATCTTTTTTAATCTGATTTTTTTTACTTTAATGAGCAGAAACCTGCTCCTGAAGATAAACAGTTGATGGACAGAAAGACGTTTCGGTCAGCATTTAATACCAGCGCTGCCAGTTTGCAGCTCAACCTTGTGTCTGGATCTGAAGAGGGGTTTAAAGAGGCTATTATGATCGCAGGATGAGGCCTTTTATGCAGATTCAAATCCCATCTTGACAAGCAGGGAGACACAAATGATACCTCTTATGACGCTACGGTCCAGAGGAAGTCGGATCAGAGCTCTGACATTTCCTCGCAGGCGAACTTGGACCTAAGTGGTTTGCTCCACTTGGACCTCACAGGAGCAGGCCACGTGTACGGCACCATTCCCTGATCTGCTTTGTGTGATTTTGTGGGTGTTGAGTGGATAAATTGGAAACAATGATGAAAGACAATCATCATGTTCGTCAAGTGGTGAATCCAACATCAAACGGCAGATGAGAAGGTTTGTCCGACCGTGACGGAGCTCACAGCACAGATTAACACACAAGACACAATGTCTTGTGAGAAGAATAGAATTCTTATCACAACACTGTGAGCAGATAGACTGGAATGATCAAAGTGATCCACCAGAGGCTGTAAAACAATGCTCATGGAGAATTGGTGGTTCAAATCGCTGCCTGGAACTCTTCAGGATTTACTCCGACACTTGCTGTGCCCACAATGACTTGTGAAATAATCATGTAAAGGCAGCATGTATTTTAAGCTCCATCTGTTCGGGATGCTGCTGCGCCGCTCCCGCTCGCCTTTTCTCCACTCGACCAAGGACTGATGGGATTAGCCAGCTGCGATTGTTGCGCTGGTCAGTGACAATCGTACAGGTCTAACAGGATTATTGTCGGCTGGTTGGGATGCCTGGACGGTCGGGCGCAAGTCTTCTGTCAGCTGCTGAGACGTCCTTATCACAGCTACGGAGATCGTGTCCCACACGGGATGCCGCATCAGCAAATTTGATCAGGTCACCTCAAAATGGATGTACAATTAGAAATGATAACTTGTTGAAATCGAAAGCAGCTGGCATCGTGTCGTGTCTAAGGCGGTGTCACAGAAAAGGTGAAGAGACCCCGACATGCCCTTCAACTGCTCAGAAAACCGAGGGATCATCTTGCCAGTGTATCCTGTGTTTGTCCTGGACTTCCACTCAGCATCTTACTAGTCCAGGAGACACACACTTAACTGTCTACTCGTGGAGGAGCAGACTCATCTCTCCGAGAGTCCAAACAGAGGTGAGAGGAGAAACTCTCTTTTTTTCAAAAGTCTTTTGTCTGAGCTCTTCACCACAGATACACAGTCCTCATGCCTGAGGTCCGTCCGACCATGTCCATCCTTCCCACATTAATAAACCAACATAATGAACTCCACCTTCGTCCAACTGAGAACCAGGACCTCTGACTCAAAGTTGCTGATCCTCATCCTGATCACAAATGTACACAAGACAGCTGAAGGATTGAAGACGGATGACTGAGAGCAACGAAGGAAATTTGAGTGCTTGTGGCAGTGCTATGAATGTGCTGCACGGCGTGACAGGAGAACAATGCGTGAAACCACCCAAAACCAACATAACCCCTCATGATGAGACTCTTCTGAACCCTATAACTGTTCATATAGCAACCTGTTTGACTTCACGTCAACAAAAAGAGCTGATTTCCAAACTTCAGCATGAAGGAACCGCGCAACAGCTCTGCCTCTCTGCCCCGTGCTCACACATATTTAAGTGAAAAGAGCTGTCACACTCCCAGCACTATGCAAAGATGCATCCATAATTGAGGTGTTTAAATGTGTTTGTGTGTGGGAGTGAGGGCTTGCGTAACAGCTACTGGGATCCACAGCTCTAAGTGGTATGCCATGTTGCAAGATAATTAACGTGCAGCTCGTGGTGAAGGCAGGAGCAAGGGCCACTCAAGGTATCAAAAACACACTGCAGATCGAGAACAAGGGACACCAGAGTCCCTGCCATTACGCAGCTTTCATCAGTTTCTTTTTCATCAACACTTCCTTCTTTCTAACATGTCGTATGTCATCTCTTGGCTCTGAGTAACACTGGAATCCACACACAAGCACGTGATGCGCAGCTTGTGAAAGTGCCCCCCCACCCACGCGCCGCTCGCTCGGCTTCATCGCACTGTTGCTGAATGGAACCGTATGCCGTCGCCTTTATCAGCACAGTGATACGACCAATCATGCACAATCAGCCACTGATTAATTACATGTGTGTGTTACTAATGACGGGGCGCCGGCTATGACTGCTGAAGTGCATCAAAACAAACAAGGTGTACGTGAATCAGCAGGTGCGAGGAGGCTGCACACTCCAGGGCCCAGAACTGTGGGAGCGGACTGGATCAGTCGACTGCATCGCTGTCTGCCCATGTGATTCATTTTAAGGTGACAGCTCCAAACCAGCACATCAGTCCACACAGGCGTACTGGTGACTCCCAGGGGGGCCCACAGCTTCCTGGCTTGTGAGCCACTTTTAAACAACTGGGGTGCCATTCTTTCTTAAGACTAATCTTCCACTCCAAAAAATAATGACTGACAGCCTCAATCAAATCGCACAAACTCATAGTATCTTTACATCAAAATAAGATTTAAAATGTTTGTATTTACCAAGTTATATTTAGTTAAGATTTAACAAAATGTCTTCCTTGCTCGCAGTACTCTCAATTTCTGAGCATGATTGTAACAAGAACTCCAAAAATTAGCATCCATCCTGATCATTAATTAATAATGATATAATAATCTTAAATTGTTAACTACGCTGTCAAAGACATAGACCTCATCCCAAGTCCAGGGCTCTGAAGTCCAGCTGTAAGAAAAAGTCTGGAGAATTTGAACCAATCGCAGTGAGGGGGCTTGGTTTGGAGGCCAGGTATTGTGTGTTCCCATCACTTCAACTACTACAACCAGTTTTGAGTCGGGAAGAAGCAACAGCAGGTTATACGGCAAAGCAGCCAAAGAAGTGGAACAGCCACACCAAAAAAGTAATGAACAAGAAATGAGGCGAAACACGCATCAACATCGCGGTGCCGATCTGAGACGGTAGTGCCTGGCAGCTCTTCCCCTGGACAGGTGAGCAAACAAGTTAACAATGCTGCAACATTTGTTTAATTTCTTGTTGTTGATGATGATTAATATATTTGTTAAGCAAGCAGCGACCAATCTGTTAAAAGATGCAGTTTGGAGGTTCTGGCTTCTCAGTGATGGTCTCAGTGAATCAGTCGAATATGTTGTACAGACACAGGTTTCTGTGCCAAGGCCTGAGAACTGGCATGGTACGGCCTCAGTTAAGAAGACATTCCACCGCACCAGGATGAGAACTGTTGGGAGTCAATCATTTTCCAAAGTCCACAAACTGCAGCTTGAAACAAACCCACTCAATACATGCCTCCACCCAGCCTGCACACTCCTCACGGCCTCCTTCATCTCTGCCCACAACTCTGGATGACCCAAACTTGGTAAAGAGATATGAATATTAACTGCAGTTGAACAGTCATGGTACTGTGACGTGGAAAGCGGGACGAAGCAAGTCATGACTTTTTTTCTTGGTTGTATCGGTTCCGGCCTCAGAGCACTTCTGCCGTCACACTACAGTTACACTGATTTCAGCAGTACTGGGAAAGAAATGCCTCTTGAGGTTGGAATATAACTGCACGCTTTCGAACAAACTTCACAGCGTACAGAGCAACTCCTACTAAGCAAGAGAGTGCCAACAGAAAGAGGGTCCTTCAGTTATTCATAGACGCTCCATCAGATTTGTTAAGGGGATTGAAAGCAATTTAAAGGCCTCCGCTGACTGTTTGACTGAAGCGGCATAATGTCTCTCTATTCCATTATGTTGAGCCGCAGCGTGGGCATAAAGACCAGGCTTCCTATTAGCCTCTGGATAAATAGATCGGGTGACGCGGGCGAAGGCTAAGCCTCGGCAGAGAAAAGGATCCCTGACACTGAAGAGAATGGACAGCAGCGGACCGTAGCTGAGGTGATGCTGTGGTATTGTCTTGCCATCACCTCTCCAACGATCCCTTTATCTCAGGCGCAGACACAAGTCTTGCTTCCTGAACTGTACATAGCAGCTTGAGACGGGAGCGTTGTTCCTGCACACCATACACTAGTTCGTCCCACCAGGATGCACTGAAACCTGAGTCTAAAAAGCTGGAATAAGAATCTGACCTCAGGTTCTGTGTGGGCACCAAATGCAAGCCATCAGCAGCATTTCACTCAGGCTTGTTAAAAGAGGGTTTTTTTTTCAACACTTGTGCTGATCATCATGCAAATTAAAACATTTCTCCATCCAGTTAATGACTTCAACGTTAGTGATGTTTAAACCTTGTGGGCAAGAGTTCATGTTGTGCTAGCCAGCATCCAGGAGGCAACGAAAAAGGAAACTATTAAACTCTAGTGTTTGTGCACACAGCTTGACTCCGAGGGTAGAGCTGCGTAGGAGAGGCGACAAAGATCACAGGCAGTTTACGGCATACAAATGTTCCCGCCCACTGTTTCCCACCACAGCTGCATACAAGTACAACTCGGCATTCGTTCCACAGTGCACTGCTCTGAGCCTCCAGCACACTCAGAAAAACAAATTTCTTTAACTCCTCAACGTTGCTACGTAACAGTCAGCGACTCATTACAACACCACAACACACCTGAGGTCCAGAAAGGTCCGGCTCGGCTCGGACTGCTTGGACAGCTATAATGGGGGATGCAGCTGAGCCAATAATTTATCTGAAGTCTCATCTCTTTTCCTCTGCCCTTGCTGGAGGAGAGTCAGGAGCAAGGACGGAGATGTGATAAGTTAGAGAGCAGTTGTGAGTGCTGAGGAATAAAGCTAATGGAGACAAAAGAGAGTTTGGATCATTCTCAGCGAAAAAAAAAATAAATGTTTGTAATATTCATTTGTTGTCAGACGCATTAAAATATTTCAAATGATCCTTGTTATTCAAATGGCCACGATGAATATATGTAGAGGTGCCACGTTTACACACTATTAGATCGCTGACACACTGCTAGAGCACAAAAATGACCTAAAGCTGTAAGCTGGATTGACATCAACTGCACCTCCCAAATATCAAGCTGAACATGGGCTTCTCTGATGGACACGTGTCTGGCATTTTTGCAGTACTTTCTGCAATACTATCTTGATGTAACTAAAAACAAAGATTTAAAGTAACTCCAGTACATGAGATGGGACGACTGATGAGTCGATGTACCTTCCCCACCACAGCAGCAGGCCTGGAGTGACACCAAATCCGGTTGCAATGCCCGGTTGTTCTGGGTCACATCCCATATTGCAGACCTGTTTTCGGTCCAGTGATGCGGCAGCACTTGCTGCATGAGAACAGTAACACAGCACAATTGTTGCATAAAGGACAACATCCTGGGAGCGGGTTTACTTGGTTGAAATGTGTCTCTATTTTTGTTGAAATATTGTTTAATTTGATTGTCACCTGTGACATGTACATACATGTGCTGGTTATGACGTTTTTGTTTACGAGTTAAATGCGATTCAGTTTTTCCAATTTGTGTTTCATTTTGAAAAGTTAACTGGACGCACATTCATCATTTTGTTTGCTGCACGAAAAATCTGTTTTTAACTGTGCGGCAGAGTGGCTCCAGAAAAGGGAAGACTCAATGTGAGTAATCTGACTGACTTGCATTAATTCTATTCACCCTGGAGTAAAAATGCAGCATCACAACCGGATTTGTGGCGAGTCAGGGGCGAGAAGCCAGAGAGAACAAAATTCTTAGCCTCATACAGAAAATTGCAGAGACCCTAACAACATATTCTCCCTCCCATGGCATAATATATTGATGTTGGGAAAGTGGACATCTGCCGATGCCGAAGTCAGCCTTCAGCATTACATGTTGATGCATCAGTTTTTCAAATGGGACACATATTCTGCCTTCCATGACATAGTCTAACAGCGTAAAAGAAAGACAGAGGTTGGGGTTGGAGTAAGCCAAGGGATGATGCTCTACTTGATAGATAAAGGCCGTCCATCTCAGTGACATTTTTGCTCCATTGAAATACTTGTCCGTCAACATGCAACACAGAATGCAGACTTCAACAGCCACACATACACAAAGATCCACTGTCCCAACATCAACATGACGCCCTGGGCGTGAGACTGGGTTGACCATGGGTAAGGAGACATAGGTTAACGATGTGCTCCACAAATAAACTCGACTGGCATCTGTCCGACAGCTGTGTATCAGAATGAAAAAATGGAAACCCCACACCGTTTTCGCGTTTACTTGTGGTCAGAAACAGCATCGTTCTCCACTCTCCTCGCTTCTTCGGCTGTAATGCATCCAGTCTTGATCGCAGCAGAAAGCCAGAGCCGCATTAACGGCCCTGGTGCTGTTTGTGTTCATGCCGACTCCATTCACTCACTGCCACAACGCTCCGAGACATCATTACCATGTGTCGAGGTGACACAAACCAATCATTTGCATCCCATTTCCAGTATCTCCAATCTGCACTACGACTGAGAGGAGAGGAATGAGCTTCGACTGCAGGAGACTTCTGCAGAGGACAACATATTTTTCCTTTCTGCTCCCTGGAATGTAAAAATTGATTTTGAGGTCGCAGGCAGAGAACCTTGTTTCTGAAACAAGGTTGTCTGGGTATCACCTGTGTTCAGTCCATCTCGTATCTCATTATTCCCACACTTTCGTCTAGTTGCTTACTCTTCTCTTTACACGGATGGACCAGCTCTGTGGATTGACTATGAGGATTCACGGCTCCATGAGCATCGTCGGGGCTTCTGGGAACATTGGGGTGTGAAGAGTTCGCGGCCAAAAAACTTGACCGGTCACGAACACTGATATGTGGACCTGTTCTCCTGCTAGCGAGGAGCCAGCCAAGTGTGAAACAAGCTTTTCCAAACTCGCCAAAAGCCCCAAAAGACGATTTAGTGCCGTGTCGGTCTGGTGGCAGCAGCAGAGAGCTTTTACAAAAAACACTATGTTATGCTTCGACCTGGTTCTTGGAGAAACCTCTCAAGTTTGACATGGAGTAGGTGACTAATCGGCCCTCGAGCCGGGACATACACCAGCGGCTGATTGTTGCGGTGTCTCCCTGTGTTCTCAAAAGTCCGACACTGACTGCGGTGCATCACCAGGGGGCTCTCTCTGTGCAGGTCATCTAAACTCTATGAATCTTCAAATACATAAATCCTTGTCCCCATTCTTCCCCAGCATCCTCTCACCCTCCTCCCTCCCGCATGTCTCCGACTTATTACTGCAGAACTAAACATGATTCCTGCATCTCTCAGAACCTACCAGGTCAGTTTCCAGAAGATCTTAGTCATTTGTCAGGTATGTCCATCTAGTGTTGCTCGGTATTACGGCTTTGAACTGTGTGGGTTTAATTCTCCCCGTCAGGCCTCTAGATATCCACCATACAAGCCTTATCTTCAAGAATGTTCACACTGACCATGATTTTGGGATTTATTTACATATAAAGCCTCTGTAGAGGTGTGATTCCATGCGACCAACTGTTGCGCTACAACACGGGAGCAGCGGATGGGGCACCTTTGCGGAAACAAACAAACTCTGAGGTTTCAAAATCTGAACTTCAGGGAAAGGTCGAAGGGCATTCACCGACTAGAGCCCAGATTTAGCAGTGGATAAGTGGGCAATTTCATCAACAAGAAGAAGTCATTTGGAACAGAAACTGACAGCAGCGGGTTGGCAAGCTGATGGACCCAGAGATGGTGGTGTCCAAATCTTTTGTTGCTACTACATACATCCACAGGAGATCAATTCTGCCTCACTTTCCACCAACTTTAGAGCCTCTCCAGCAGCGTGTTCTACTCCGACAACACAACTTGAAAGCTGAGCGAAACCATCCTTTCGACCAACAAAGGATCGGTATGGTGTGAGTAGCATGACAAGAGTCGCCGTGTTGCATTTGGTGTGATCATTTCAACACACCGTGTCACAGCAGGAATTCAAGTTGAGTATGTAAATGCTCTAAAAGGAAGACACAATACGCCACATGAAAGTTCATATCCGAAAGACCAGGTGGTGTAACTCGCTGTAGATATAATTTTTCTGATGACGAATTTTCACTTCAATTCATTTTCATAGGAAGGAAAAGACTCCAACATTTTTGAAAGTCAAGCAAAAGCCATGATTTCGAGCAACCATTAACTCACAACCAAAGCTATCACCCAACAGGGGTCACCTTTCATCTTCTGCAGCCTGAAACCCCAGTGTGCTGGAATTACTGGCCAAAGCAGTGAACAAACCCTCTGCTCTCCCTCAGCATCCCTGACATTCCTGCACAGATAAAATGCAGAATACAGGCCGAGAACAAAGTGAAAGGCCCCGCAGAGTAAATCTGTCTCTAAGCTAATATGTCGCCGCTCCACACTGTGGCGACTTCCACCCGATCCATCAAACCGGCTCATTCACAAACATGGCAAACGCGCCCGCTGAGGACAGGGGAAATGCTATTCCAGGACCGAAATAATCTCCTAAAACCATTACAGGGAACAACGTAGGTGCAGTATCTATGGGAGGGATTATATCCATCGCATGCACACACACTTCCATCCAATTTTGTTGACAAATACTTTCTTTATGCGACACGTGTTTGGGTGTGTGTAAATAGAAACTGCTGGTGGATCTACAGCAGCGAGCGGGGAAAAGCTAATTTCACGGTCAGGAATAAAAATGTGCAGTGATGCTTGAGCAGCGCTGATGCTTGAGCACTGGATCTGAGCCTCCATCGATGTGAGCTGATTTGATTGCTACAGAGACACATCGCCTCCACTTCGCCGAAAATACACTTTAAAAAGATGCAAATGTGTTATACCACATTAGAGCCACCTCAGATTTACTGACATCGTTCTGATCAAGCTACACTGATATGATGGCATGAAGCGAACCTGAATCTTCGAGTGGTCGCTAGGCAACCGACCAATGACGTGTGTCAGTTTGCTGATGTTTGTGTATTTGTGTCCAACTGAAGCAACATTAAGGGCAACAGAATGAGTCCGTGCTGGGTATTTTTAGGAATAAACAATCTCCTTGCTCATACTGTAGTAGCAGTTATTTGAAAAAAAATCTTGAGTCAAGGTTGCACAAGACATTTGTGATTTGCCTGACTCCATATAATAAATTCCCAGCACAACAAGTACATTAGGGCAAGACTAACGCGTGAGGTGAAATGAAACAGTTTGTTTGCAAAAACACATTATTGAAGCATCACAGAAACAAAGAAAGAAATATGTACATGTTAAAAAAAATATCATGCAATAGCTACTCTGAACCAGCCTTAGCCATAGCAACGTGGACAGCCACAGTAGCACTTCTGACGGCTAACCAAAAGGAAAAGTACCGTCATAATTCATGTACTGCAATAAACCCTGGATGTATACACCGACGTACAGTTTGGATCGACCATTATTCATTTCCTGGAACCGATAGTCAAGAACAATCTGGCTTGCTTTCTCAGAGCCACTGTGGTGAGCCTGAAACTTGACACCAACAAGATCCTGAGTAACTTCAAGCAGACTTCTATCCATCCGCTTCCTCATGTGCTTCCCCGGGGTGTTTGGCTTACCTACCGTATTCCTAGAAATCCCCTTTGGTTCTTCTAGGTCTAGTGTGTCCCTGGTCTGACCCTGGCCATCCTCCCATGGACAAGCTGGAGCGCTTCCCTGGGGAGGTGCCCTGGACTCATCCAAAGGGATGATGCAAGAGCTGCCTCCACTGCTGGGATGCAGCAGCTCTGCCATTGTGGAATACCAAGCTTCTCATTCTCGGGCACAAACACCCTCCCAACAAAAACCATTCTGGCCACTTTCTGGCGCCTGTGACGCGGCTCTTCTGGTCGCTGGCTTCTGACTGCATTTCATGAGCAATATCCTTGGGTGCTTCAACCCCTCCAACAAAAGACCTGGAGGATCCAAACATACTGCTCTGTGTCATAAGTCATCAAGTTTGCGGGGAGGGTCCAACACACACTGCATTATAATCACCATGAAAGTGACACTCTTTAAGGAAAAGAGTAAACATGTGACCAATTTAACAGATTCTTGTTGACCACTGGAAAACCCAGGCCCTGCTCTCAGCACTGCCACGTTATTAGCCAGACAATCAGGCAGGCACTTGGACACAGATCCTGCATAATTGGATGCTGCATGGAGCATCACTGTGCCCGTTGCCTAGCAATGCCTCATTCTGCCAGGATGGCTTGGACCCCCAGCCCCCACCCCACTGACATGCGGAATCTATAATTACTTAGCAATTACTGTGGTTTCCCCCTCAAACAGGTTGATGGTGATCGCTGCTGCGTCCTGTTGGTTGATATGATGCGATACGGCCCCGGCCACCGACGCCAAGCTGCTCCAGGAGCGTGATTTGATAGAGCTGGATGCTCCCAGTGAACGCCACTCAAATCATGAGGACGTCTCCTGTGGTCGCCGGGTTTTTGATGATTACAGAGGACTTAGCGCCGGATCACACCGCCGTCTATTGTGCGACACTGAACTTGCTGATTTCTCCCGCAAAAAGCAGTTTTTCTACTAATTGGTTGTCACCGTAATAAGCAGTTCACAAAAATGGAAAATCTATATCTCGAGGAAATCAGCTAATCCTCCATGAGCATAATGATAGACTCGGTTGTGACAGGCATTATGTCACCACAAGACACTGCGAAGAGTGTCATTTAAAGTCCATCACTTCTGAGCGGCAGACACACTCTTGGATTTGAAGTTATGAGCCGTTTACAGTGTGTTATCTTAAGTGTTTCTCGTAGATGTGTGCATTATGCTGCAATCAAAAGCCAATTTCAATGGCACGGACTCAAAAAAGGAGTTGAACCTGGGGAAAAGGCAAAACATGAAAAACGAGAGGGAGGAGAGAGGAAATGACCTGATCAGTTATGTGGCCTGATCGAACCATCTGTCTACTTCAGTTGGGGGTACATCGTATAATGGAATGTTTCTACAGAGTGGAGCCCACTGGGTCTGGAAAACATCAAGATTACGCCCTTATTTAGGGCAATAAAAAAGCAGGTCAAGGTTTCCACTTTTGTCAGTTATGGGTCCTACAGATGTGTTATCCTGTCTGTGCCTACATGGGTCTCACAAGGAAAGAACAGGTTTTGAACCAACAACTCATGGAGATGGCAGCTGAACCAGATAAAGTGGTGACTGACTGGTGATCAAACCCTCCAAGCTCACTTGGTTTGATTGGTCGTAGGTACTGACTTAAGTTACCGCTGTCTAAAATGCAACTCAAGTTTATTATGTTAAAGGAGAATGCAACTTCAACAAAAACTGTCAGCATGATTCATCTCAGCAGTCATGGGTTTGTAAACTGAAAGATACATCCGCAACATATGACTGTTCCAACCTCATGATTCCAACAGGTACAGGAAAGCATCAGGGTGCGTTGGGGAATATTTTTGAGCTGTTAGATGTTGAGAGTGCTTAAAGCAAAGCCTTGTTTACCGTTTGGAACAAGCTTGCTGTCTGCTTCCCGCAAAAAAAAATCCAAAAAAAAACAAAAAAAACACTCAGACTTTCAAGTCAAGTCTCGCCTCACACTTGGACACAAATACATTCCCAGAGAGGAAGAGAAAAACATCTTGGCACAAGCATCAGAACTGGCCCAGGGAGCTCAGCGGTCCACTGAATTTTTTTCTGTCATAATATGGCGACTGATTCACTGACTGGGCCGCGTGCGATACAAGTGCGTTAACCAGTGTATTCACTTACACAAGACTCTTGCTGGTACATGTGATCCACATCACTTGAATTCTAAGTGTCAGTAGACATAATTAGGACCGTCAAGATAACAAATAATGCTGCTCAATATATAACCGCAGACAAACAATATTATGGTCAACATTTTGAGGCCAAAGTAACCACTAATGCAATAATAATGTCACAAATAATGCAAGTTCAGAAGTGATGACAAAAAAAAGTAACACCACAAAGCTGTATGCCCACTTGACACACATGAATTTGTCTTCTTTTTTTTGTAGTAGTTTCATGTCGTTTCAAGCTCTTCACTCTTCATTGCTTAGAAATACTGCTCATATGTTCATGTTGTTGGGCTCACCAGGCTCATTAGCTTCCCACACCAACTGTCTCTGATGGCACCTCTGATGGTGTCACATTTTCATGTACATCTGGGAATAGTGTCCTTTCATTGGTTCAACACCAAGGGCTCGTTGCTGTCGCGCTTAGTATTCACCCCACAATAATAGTCAAGTGGTCTTGAAGACAATCCCTGTCAAATCCACTGCCTTTTCACCAAGACTCTTGATACCACATATGCATTATTCACCGCGGCCACACAACGAGCGGGAAGAGAGTGACAAAAGCATCCAAGGTGTTGAGCCACAGAAAAGCCCAACAGAGACGATGGAGGGATTACAGCAAAGATAACACACCGGTGCGACCCTGCAGGTTCGCTGGCAGCCGAAGCCGATTCAGCGGGCTAATTGAGGCCGCGACACCTTGCAGGAAACTATTCATTTTTTACTGCCAACATGTTGGCAGGGAGGTCAGCCAATGTACGACGAGAGTCTGCTAGGACTCGGCAGTGACTCGGCTTTGACGCCATCCCCTTCCTCTTCTGAAGAGCAGAATTCACCTCAAGGGCTGTTATATGTTACTTTATAGACTAATTATCTGAGGCCATGAAAACACATAGCAGGGTTTTATGTAGAAGTCAGCTCAGCTCAGCAGGATGTCTTGTCAGTGAGTTCACTCACACTTTTAATACAGGCTGGCATGTATTCTGCAGCAATTCACTTTTGACAACACAAAGAATAGAGTCCCAGCAGCGTCACCAAAACACTGATTCAGGTTTGCTGCAACAAACGGAGGCTCGATGCACAGAGTTTCAGAGGACAGTGAATATTGTTGTCTTGCTGCAAAGCACTTGAATGTCGTGAGTCTAGGTGAGAGCCAACTCTATGCACACAATAGAAGTGCATATACAGGATCTTAACTTCCCTTGAGCACAAATACAAATGGTTGTTTTGACACTAGATTGTGTTGCATGTGAAGGAGCCATACGCAATAAGATCAAGACAAATTATGACCACAAGTCCTGGTTTTAGGGAAGGAGCCTCCATGGTCCCTGACCTTTGCTGATGGTATATATATGGAACATGTTGGACCACGAATGTTCGACATGAAAGTAGCTGGCAAATGAAGTAGAGGAAGACAAGCTCTGAGGTTCAGAGATGTGATAAAGGAGGCGATGAAGAGGAGAGGTTTGAGCAGTGAGGACGACGAAGATAGGTTAAGGTATAGGAGGCAGACTTGCTGTGAAACCACTGAAAGAAGGTGGCGAAATACAAAGAAGACTTATGTTTGCTAATCAGTCGTTAACCGGTTTATAAACACACTAACACACCCAATGAACAGACTGGTGCAGTCAACAGCCACCCACACAGCCATAACTGTGGAGCTCCAGCCGGTGGCATTTCGACCGACAGTGGGGCACGTCATCTGAACTATTCTCTCATCATCCCTCTGCCTTTTCCATCTGACTCCTAAGTGAGCTGTTGTGCAGCAACACTTGCCCTGTTCTGTCTCCTGCCATCTGCATGTCGGTGCTTGCAGCGGCAGCCGACAGTGGGACATCCTGCAGATGTACAGCAAGGCTTGTTTTGGTGGAGACTGCAGCACTTTCACCTGCAGAAGCCTCAACGGCTTCTGGAAAACACTTGTACATTGTAGACGGGAAGCTATTTGTGGAGCCTCATTCTGAGAGTGGAACATATTCCTGATCATCAGTGAACACAACAACGAGCTCTGAGAGCACACGGTGAAGAAAGAGCTTGACTATGGAGCTGTGTAGACAACAGAAGGAAACGCAGACAGAAGACAAGAAAACTGAGAGGACGCATTCACCAGTTAAGCTTGCAATTGTGGTAGCAGTCGTCCTAGAAATAGGGCAAATAATAAAGTTATACAAGTTATAGAAGAACTAGGATTAACAATGAGGTACCTGTGGAGAAAATATGATTAACATATCATGTGCCGGTTCTCTCTACTTGTGGTAGAAGAAAAAATGAATAGTAGAAATAGTAGTATAAGTGATGTAAAGATAGATGCTGGTGATCGGTGGCATTGGTGACAGCAAGCAATAGGATAAATAATAGAAAGAAAGAATGCAAAAAATTCAGATGTGGATGTAGAACTTGTGGCGGTAGTTGTAGTAATACAAGCTGCTGTAGCAGCAAGGCAAAGTACAGGTTGTAGTGACAGTAGTAGCATTGGTGAAGTCCAAGTAACTTATTCACACAATGATGGGTGAAGGGTGTCACGCGACACACGTAGTACTGAGATCGAGCCAGCAACCTCTCAGTCACAGGCCGACCACTCTACTGCCCGAGTTATGCTGCTAGTACAAGCTCTGGTTACATCAATATACTGTACCTCACAAGTTGTCTTGTCGACAAACACAAACACAAACTCACTTAGTCCTCAGACCGTCTGAACACATCACCTGACTGGTTTGTTTTTGTGCAGCGCTGTGTGAATGAGTGATGGAGAGAGTTGAAATGAAAAGGACCATATCTGTGCCAGTTCAGTGTCTTTGTGGAGCATAAATGGACTCATGCAGATCTAATACAAATTAAAAACCCGACTTAGGGGTACAATTAAAATAAATCTCCACTATAAGCAGATAAATTCCAGACTGCTGCAAACAGGATTTCCTGGAGTCAGCGGCAGAGAGGCACAAGTTTATATCTGCTCGCCTCTAATCCCTAAACAGATGAGAATTGAAATGAAATGGACTGCGGTTCAACGCTGGCAGTTCGGGCGTGAAAGCAGACGCCACAAAGACACACCTGCAGTGAGAGTGACACCACTAAATCCTCTCTGATTGCTTTAAACACCAGGATTACTTTCCAGAGGCGGGAGAGGGCTCCAGCAGACAGCGGGCAAGCAGAAACACCGATGAAACTATTCTGGATCGATATATCAGCTTACCGCTTCAATGTTTGCCGCGGTGATTCGGACCATAACATCTTGACTGCATTACATGAATCCAAAATTGTGTTTCATTAAAGCTGCAGTGACGTTGACGGGAGATGAAATTATCATCTGCAGGAGAAAAATCTGATTCATTTGCATTTTTATGAGTCTAAATTCAACTTCTGAAAGAATTATTTGACTTCTGGGGGAATTTGGACACATTCATCCATTCATCTCCAGCCTTTTAATGTCCCTGTCATGCACTCTCTGGCCTACAGTAAACTGGCCGGTTTAAACATCCAGGCCGTGAACTAATGAATACACACTTGTTAATTAAATGAAAAAATGATTTTTTACGGCTAAAACGTAGATGCAGTTTAACTCGGAGATCTTACAGGCTGGTGTGGAGGAGTTTGAATATCTTGTCCACGCGTGAAGGAAGGATGGAGATGGGCTCACAGAGCTACAGCGAGGAGGACTCACTGTATCTGTGGAGAAGAAAGAGCTGAGCCAGAAGAGAAAGCACCTGCGCTCACCAGCTTTGTCGTGACCCAAAGAACAGGCCTTTCTCTGTATGGACTCTCTCAGTGAGAGAAGCCCTGTCATCCAGAGGACAGATGAAGTATGTCACTGACTCTGGTGCTCCCCCAGAAGAGCCGGAGCCATTTTATGATGCAGAAGCTTCAGCTACAGATTTGGAATGAAAGATACAAGTCTGCGTGGGACAACAAGTGGCAGCACAAATTGGCTAAGTTGTTCCATATCTCTTCATTTACATTTGCTCGATTCCTGTTTGTGTGTGGTCTGGCAAGATGTACAAATCCCACTCATCTGCACATCACATCTCTCGTCCACCCGGTCCACTCTGATTGGCTACATCAAATTCAGAATTTGCAACCAGAAAACCAACCAAAATTCTGTGACACAACATGGATGAGTGCCTCTGACAAGTAGAATATCTGATTTATATCATCAATATCTTTAACCACTTTTCTGGAAGAACGCCCAGGTGAGCTAGAAACCTCTGCAGAAGTAGACTCATGGCCCATCCTAATGTACCTGAAGAGCCAGGTTATGTTTCTAGTTGGGGCTTCAGGAAGAAAGACCTTCTGAAAAAAGCCCAGAAGGAGATGAGTCAGCATATATGTCAGCGAGAGGCACGTCTAGAAGCACGACCCCTGCATTTTAGGTGGGCACCATAATGACACCCTCCACCCATAATAACATTCAATCTGACCACGCATCTCGCAAGAGTTAACAAAGCCCAAACACCCTCTGAAAAGATCTGAATCTAACTCCAGCAAGTCTCCAAATTTGGTTGCAACAATGCAAACGGAAGCCTATATGATTTTTATCATGGCACCCAAAATCTTGACGACAATTAATGCTACAGTCCAAACATCAACAACAGCAGCTGTGCGTCGAACATCTAAACACCAAACTGAAGTCTCAGCCAGTCTTGACGCAAGGTTAATTTAGCACAGTGACAGATATTGTCCCCGCGACTGACAGGGTTTTTCTCAGGCAGCATTTCACCACAGCGCACTGTCGTGTGTCTTGATAAAGAAGCAG
Source organism: Synchiropus splendidus (assembly GCF_027744825.2). Lineage (NCBI taxonomy): Eukaryota > Metazoa > Chordata > Actinopteri > Syngnathiformes > Callionymidae > Synchiropus > Synchiropus splendidus. The sequence goes on along the minus strand of NC_071338.1, from coordinate 33,561,737 downwards.
AGTTATTTTGCTTTTTCGTTTACCGGCTCTCTGGAAAGACATTAATAATTATTGATCCCGGCAGGAAAACCCAAAAGGCCCACCGGGGAGAAATAAGATATAAAATTAAGGCTGCTTGTGGGAATTTGCGGATACAACAAATCAATGCGGCGCAGTGGAGCGAGATCTGAGCCGCGGCAGAGCGAGCCCTTTGGCAGAGGGTCTGTCGTCTGACACGCACATCACTCTGGAGACGCAAGATAAATCTGTCTATCAGCTCATCAACACCGAGTCATCAGGTACACCCTGAAAGTTGTGTACTTAAAACACCAACAGCACACCCAGCAAACATCACAGGATCAAATCTACAGCTACAAACTGGAAACAGATAGGAAACAACCATCAATTTAAGGGTCATGTAAGTGAAATAATATAGAAAAAACAAGAAATTCAAATGCACGAATAAAAAGAAAAAAAGGAGGGATCAGGATGGAGTGTGACCTGAGAACACATCTTTACATAAATTGATAATCTGATCTAATCTGATGCTGTAGGATGCACAGTATCTCTTCCGGTCTAGCAAACAGGGAAGAAGATGGCACACTAACAGTCAACCATCACCGACTGTGTTCTGTCAGTTTTATTTTGGGGAGAGAACAACAGGGCGCCGAGATGTTTGTAGCTTTGTGCCAACTTCGTCATTGCACACAGCGCTAGCAGTGTGAGCAGCTACGAGGACAAATCGAGGCAGGGAGCAGCTGTTGTCAAGGTGGCCAATCGAACAACAAAGCTCTACGCGAAACCCTAAATCAATTTCATCACATTTTTATCTGAAGCATCAACAAGACGACAGAGCCGGCGGGACTGGCACCAAGCTGTCGGATGAAGGACGAGCTCAAGTGATGCCTGACTTCACTGACGAGGAAAATGATTGAATGAAGCATGATAGACATGGACCTTACTGTCCAAATAATCTTTTCCAGATCTTGCGCCACAAAAACACCAAGAAGACACCACCTAAGAAGATGGTTTGTTATCTATAGAGCAGCAACCACTTCAGCAGCACAGTGCAGCCACTTAGGCTGGAAACCACAGGTGAGATTATGGCAAACTGAAGTGTGGTGGGCCGCCAAGGTCGCCTCAGCATACAGGACAGAATGTATCATTTTCAAAATTTAATACCTGTACCTATACAATTTCATAAATAAACAGTAATAAAAAAAACTAAAATAAAAAAAGTCTCTTCTGAGGAGGTTTTGGACCCAAAGATGTAGCTTTTGTAACTCCACCGAGTAGGGCAACATTCTAAGTTAAACAGCCACCAAGGCTTTGCACATCTTCATCCTAACAATCAACAGCAATATCAGCAACCACCAACTTTAAGCAGTCAATGCCAAGCTTTTGTGCTGTTAAACCTGTTCAGGTGTGTGTTCAGTGAAACGCTGATGAACAAATGGTGCAGAGGAATTCAGTGAGGCCTGACTCTTACCGGCAGCGAAGTCGTGGTTGAGGTCAATGAAGGCGTTGGAGTGAGGGACACGGATCTTGACCGGAGCCGTCAGAGCAGGCTGCCACACCTGATCCCTGCAAACCAGACAGACATGTTAGTGGAGAATAAAGCGGAGCCAATTGAGTTTGCACTCCAGCGCAGACATTGAAGGGAAGCCAAACTTCCAGTTTGTGTGACACCACAAGTAAATGGAGGACTGCAAAATTATGGCAAAAATGTGATTATTTTTCATGAACTCAGGGAAAACATCTATATTTTTATTGGTTTACTTTTTAAAGATAAGCATGCTTATGGAGCAAAATGTACCTTTAAACATGAATGACAGAAAACTGAATTAAATAACGCAATAATCTAGGGTCTAGGGACACACTACTAGAACACATATATCACGATAAAGTGCAATCGCAAAGTGAAACAATTACAGACGACAGGAAAGAATGCTGTTGTATTGTCATCTCCACCACCTCATGTACTGGCATTACCACATAACTGGTGAATTTGCAAGCATTAACATGATCCAGGCCGGCAACGGTCCTGAAGTACGTTGAAGTAAGTAATCTGCATGACTGAACATTTAAATCCCTCTTGGCTACACTCATGTCTTGTTTTATTTCTTCCATGATTTTCTAACTTCATCAGGCGCATGAGTGGAAGCTAAATGCTAGTTTCAGGTAGTGAACATTTGAGAACATTTGAAAGTGTCACAGATAAATTGGACTACCTGTTGGTGAGGTAGCACACCTCGGTGGCATCCGTGTTCGTGACTCCAAAAATATCAGGTATCATGTCACCGTTGAAGCTGTGAAAAACATCACACGTGTTAGGTCCAGGTAAGTTCTGAAATCGTCTTCAACAGATGTGAGGTGGAGAAGAGCAACGTACTCCATGACCAGAGGCTGATCCGTGAAGGTCTTGTTCAGCTTCAGGCGGTCACCCAGTTCTGTAGAGATCACAAAATATGACTAGTTTTAGTGAAGGACGTCACACTCTGGAAGCAAACAAGCAACTGACATGGCAACAACGCTGCAATGTGATGAAGCAAGCAGTCAAAAATATCACCTCCTTTTTTCAAGAATCGTCTGTACAAGCAACAATTAAAAAATTTCTTCAATATGATGATAGTACACAATAATGTGATTTAGCTTGTTTTTTTGTGCACAGTTGAAGGTAGTGTTTTCTGCATTATTCACTTAACACAAGCAATAAATCATTGGATAGTCAACACCACCAACATGAAACCGTATCCAAACAACATCTGAAGACTTCTTCCCTGTGTGCCAGGTCTACATATTAAGGTGATCTTCACTACATTGTTATGAATAACACATCATTATTTAACGATTGAACTCATCGTCGAAATATGTTTGGCCACTGACTATTTGTTGCATCCTTCATTTTTAGTAAACATAATGAATGTTCCCTTAAATTTTCTTGTGTTTGTATATTAACTAAAATTATTATGACGATGGACAGTAGCTTATATTTACTTTTGCAAAAAAATTGTTCCAGCTGCATCAGTAGTATTTTTGCACAGTAAAAACAAATCATTTGAAAAGTTCATCACATGCTTGGCCCTCGGATGCAACTGATGTACGGATGTACCACCACCCTTCTTTTGACAAACTTCCTCTATCACATGAATGAAGGGTAACGAAGTGACTTCCCGTTCACACCCAAGATGAAACAAGAAATGATGACACACAACACACTTCCAGTTGAAGATTAACTCTTAAACTGTAAAATACGGGCAAATGTCGGTGAATATCACAAGTGTGTCACCAACAGAATAACATTCAATCAAAAGGACTCAAATGAGGACACATCATTGTAGTTAAATTGAAGGGGACAAAAATGCAAGATCACACGAACAATCAGCTCAGTGAGCAGATAATGAAAACACAAAAGCCAGCGGCTAAAGTTACCTAGAGTCTGGTTGTTACCCCAAAAGATGAACACAGTTGCCGTCCGAGAGTCGATCTGCGTGGTGAGAAGAACGTCCATTTGAGAGTCTCCATCGTAGTCACCAGGAACCACGCTAGTGATGGGCCCGTCACTGAAACACAAGAGAACGCCTCTGTCACCCTGACATGGAACACAAACTAACCAAATAAAATGCCTATATCAACACTGTAATCCTAAACTCTCTTCAGGTCGTTCTTGCCTGGCCATGTGCTCTTTAGTGATGTTGATTCTGGGTTTGAAATAAGGTGCTTTGGAGTCCGCCAGGAAGATGACCACTTCATTCTCTGAAATGAGGAAGCGCATTGTTTGACACAGACAATTTAGACATTGAATGGCATTATATGACGTGTTGATGTTAACGTCAACATACGTTCTCTTATGACGAAGAAGTCTGTCTGTTTATCCGAGTTAAAATCGCCGAACGCCGCGATAGTCCCATAGTTTTCTGCAGCAAAGAGATCCGCCGTGACATCCTGCAGGGCTAGTGTGCCACACGCTCCCGCAAAAAGCAGCAAAAATGCCAAAACATGACATTTAATGCGGCGCATCCTTGTGCTAGTGCTGCTTCCGACAACAACACCAAGTACTCGGCGGCAAACAGCTTTACGGCAGCGTGAATAACCCCGTATTTAAATCGATTTGACTTTTAGTCTACTTTTCAACAAGATGCCAGTTTACATACCGGACACTTGAATATACAGGGCGAAATAACAACTTGGGGATGTAATTAAAATGGGTATTTAAAGTATTTCATATTCACGACAGTGTCGTACTATATTTCTGTTTGACAGCTCCGTGTTGAACCAGGAAGCTGAATGTGGCGAGAAAACCGGAAACAGCTTTTATTTACAAAATAAAATTGTGAGCAATTTATTTTAACTCGTATTACAGATAATGTGTGCACGATTGGGGCTGAATAATTAGTTTTTTTTTGTATTTTAAAGGATTTAGATTCATTTTAAACTCGTGAAATGGATGATTACCAACTAAAACATTGAGGACTCTTTTATTTTCGAGGTCAGACACCGGTAACGCTTGACAAACACGGGTATTTGATTGTTGTAAACATGGCGAGCTTGGCTGATGTCAGTTGGAAACTCCTGGAATTCAAAGCCCGGTCCAAACGTTCAGGTTTGACCCATTCTTCTGCATGTCAGTTGAAAGTGCTGCTTGTGACGGTTGCAAGGAGCATGTGTGAAGTCTGCGCGTGCTCCACCGAGGTGTAGAAAGCTCCTGTTTGAATGCTGCTCTGCATGAACGGGTTCGGGCATGAAAGGTCAGGGGTTTAAATGCGCTATTTTTGGACCTTTTGCTCCGGTCAACATCGGCCGGACTCCAAGGCTTAGCTGCGTTTACTTATCTAAAATGTGCCCGTTATCCCAGCTAACCGTGTCTTGTCACCCTGAGCCTTCAACGCAGTGTTTCTGACACGGTTAGGTTTGTGTTTGAGTTGATGCCTTTCAGAGTTGTAAATACAGAATAAAGTAGGAGCTACAACCTCATCTTGATGGAGATGCATCGACAGGTTCTTCTTTCATAGGAACTACTGGATGAATCAACCAATTTCTGATCTTGGAAATTATAGAGCTACAAATGATGCTGGACATTAGTGAGGGGCCATTGAAGTTTAATCTTTCTGTTTTTTTGTTTTTTTGTTTTTAAAGAAAAAAGTATGAATAACATTAATAAGAGATTAATTTAATTGTCTTAGAGATTTATCAATGTATAATAAAAAAATGAAATAAAATGTAAAAATGACCACATTAATCTCTTAAATATTCATACTGATGTATCAAAGATATTTTTCAAAAAATTATGGCAGTTATGAAATTGTGAACTGTAACTACTGCATTGTGAAAAAGTAAGATCTGAATTTTTGGGAACATGAGGAGCGAAAATTAGTATTTACCCACAGACTATGAGAACACACTGATAAAGATGAAGTAAAGCCAATATTTGAATGGGCCCCATTTGGTTTTTCCGCGTGTTTATAGTTATCAAGAATGTTGTCCAGATGAAATGTCACTTTGACATGTGCTGGAATGAGAAAGAACCATGTACATTAATGTTCTTTTCTGTGTAATTTACATGATTTAAAAAGGCCATTCACCCCTGTTGGTCTTTCAATGTGAAACGGACCACTTTAACAATCGATAACTTTGAAAATACAAATATTAAATATTACTTTTTTATACACAGCTATTCTATTGGCACATGAGATTTGATAACTGATAAATGTTTGTAACTGTTCATTAGATTAATGTTGAGAAACAACCAACACAAGGGTTTATTTTCAAGGCTGAAACACAGAACTGTTCAAATTCTAAACACTGACCATTTAATGGTGGGTGTAATGAAGGGTTGCACAGACCTCAGGAGCCTGGGGTGGAAGCAGACCACAGACTGGACTTGACCTGGTTCTGCCCTCTGGTTCAGACTCAGATGCAGAATCTGAGCTTGGTATGGAAAGAAAGTCATAACCTGCCGTGCTGCCTCATCGTCGTGGGGTTTTGAGCAACTCATGCGGATAAGCTGTACTTTTACACTTTATTTTATGATGTCCTCACCTGTCTTTGTCTTTTCAATTCTACTTCACAGGACTTTAGTCATCACGTGGCTTGGGAGAGCTTTACATGCGTGTAGTTGGTTTGAAATTACAGACATTTCTGATCTTATAAATCTACAATAAATTGCTCAACTGGAAAAAAGGGAAACAAAATCACTCCCAAGTACAGCTGGGACAAATATGAAAACAATATAATATTTTTAAATGTATTCTAATGTATTTTAAATGACCAAATATTATTTTTATTACTATAGATGAGTTTCTTTCCTGTCCAAGCCATTCTGCGGTTTTCCCAGTATCACAGTACGATTCGAGTGTTCTGTCATATTCCATCTGGATATATTTCTTTTCCCCCGGCAAGTTGGACGTGGACCAACACAGGCTCTTGAGGCTTAGTTTCCTCTCCATGAACGTGTTTCAGTTCCACACCTCTCTGAATGAATCCATCTTTTGGTATTTCACATTCACGTTTCTTCCTGAAATCACCATTATTGGATGGTAACGACATTCTTTCCACCTACTGAGATGTTTTCCTCATTTCTCTTTCATTCATGAAGACAATAACTCTCAGATGTGTGTAAATGCCTCCACAGTTTTCAAGCGTCCTCCGTCCGTGGTGTTAATTGAATAATCCGGTGATCATGTTGGAAGTCATCCCGACTCTAATTGCCTGTGGAATGTTAATTGCATGTGTGATTGAGTGTTAATCGCTGCACGACTCTGATCTAACTCTGCTACTAACTTCCTGTCAGCTGCTGTTGATGTGTGACTTAGCCCAGCCCGACCGTTGACCCTAGTTGACCTTTTGAGAATGGCCGCAGAGGCGGCGCCCGGCCGACCTCGCCGCAAAGTCCTCGGACAAGGTGAGTGTGATGCGCAGAGGAGTCCAATGAGCAGACCGCGCTGTGAAGGGGTGTGATGTCATCGTCATCCGGAACATTCTTATTAGCTATTGAAGCAAAAGAGAAGGTCAAATTACATCCTCACACAGATGAAAGTCCTCACCTCACTAGATAGTCTGGATAGGGAAGTGCTTGCCAGAGCGTCAGACTGCAGGGGACCAGGATTCAAAGGTTTTCCAAACCTCCAAGAACTTCTGCAGCCTCTCAGTGAATGTCTCTCCAAGGGTTAAACCTGGTCGACTGTCTGAACAACTCATATCCTCCCAGTGCGTCTGACAGACACTTGGCTGGAGTCACAGGGATCTGTGTGGATGTATGAGTCCACTTCCTGTCTCGATACTTTAGTCAAGATGAGCAACTTTTTCAGATTATCATCTGGAAGTGTCTTGGCTAAACTTCCGTGATGAAGTCTTCTCCATCGCAGAACCTTCCAATGTTCTCCAACCTTTTCTTCTTATCAACGGCACCTCTGCGTGTCTGATGGCATCACTGACATAGAGTCAGTGAGATTACTTTCGTTCCACTGCTGACACATAGTTGAGGTGGATCAGTATACTCTCCCCTCTGGCTGAGGAATGTCTCCCCCTCTCTGGACGGGGAGTCTATATTGGAGAGAGGGAGACGCGATGACATCACCACCACGGAAACTCTGAGATTATTGCCGACCAGAATGAGCGATGTCCTCGGTTACCACAGTGATCGTGTCCAAGAGCCGCATCAATCGAGTCCTTCATAGACTTGTTAAACACCGGTTCCGGATTGGAATTAAAGCTGGTGTATTGGGCCGCTCCTCGCTCTCCAAAGTGTTATCTCAACCAAAGACGAATGAGCTCCGTCGCCCGGACTTTCGAGCTGATGGGAATTATGCAAATGTGTGCGAGAGTATTTCTCCACCTGTGGAAGTGACCCGAGGTCCAACCCATTAAAATGTAAATCCCGGCAGATCCAGCGGACGAAGGAGGTTTCCCTTTGCAGCTGACAGAGCCCAGCTTTCGGAGCAGAACCAGAACCACCGACCAGCCCGAGTGTTGCTCTGCATGGTTGCTCTGTTGTGAGATTTGTCCTTCACTGAATGTCTCTGATCAAGCTAGTGGGAGAAATTCATATCGCCCATCTGAAGTGAAATAAACTTTAGATGTTACATAGAAATCTCAAAGGTTCTCAAAAGAACAAAAAACACAAGTGGTTTTGGGCTTGGAGATGAGGATTAGAGGATGGGATGGTGAGGATGCTCGGGATAGAGGGTTCCAAGCGTCTGGAATTCAGAAGAAAAAAAATGTATTTGGACAGAAGTAGTGAAGATATAAGCATGTTAATCAAGAATTAAAAACGTGGCTATAGGAATGTTGAAATGGAATAAAAGAAGTTAAAAGCAGTATCCAAACTTTAAATGTAGAACTTTATATCGCTGTATGGGACCTCTGAGGTTCAGAAGTCCGACTGGGACGGGCTGTGGGGCTTCTTGAAACCTCATTTTCACAAAATGAATGAAGAATGAAGGAGCTGGAATCATGGTATATGTAATGTAGTTTTATTTTAGAATGAGAATTGTCGTATGAAACATTGGATGAAAAGATGAAATGGGGGGATTTGCACGACAGGATTGAAGGGCGAGAAATGCTTAGTAAGAGGTTTACTGATCTGCTGTCTCTTGAGTGGATGCAGAAGATGAGTTAACTGGAAAATGGCGTCGGAGAAAGCGAATGAATGTCTGTTCAAGTGTGGTTCTAACGGCTCCGTCTCCTCTCAGGGTCCATCTACGAACCTCTCAAGCTCTCCTTCCTGCAGCGGGAGGACGAGCCCATCTGGGAGAAGCTCGACCGCTACTACAGCGCCGGTGAGTTTGGAAAAACACCACCTGCAGTGTTCTGGCTTTGGATCTCTCGCCTTCCAGCGCCGCACTTTTGGGAGTCCATTTCTGTGATTGTTTGTGAGGCCTCCTGTCGTGTGTCACACCATTAGAAGTAACGACTCGGAGGGAACGCTTCAGATGGCTAAATGAGACTCGGGGGGCTTTACGAGCTCCTTTTTGAAACGGTTATTTAAGGGGAGCGGAGAGTAACTGGCGATTAACCAGCGAGGACGGAGGGATGTCGATACGTTGTGTGTGTAACTGACTGGAATTGATGGTCTTCTCACTCCAGCGCATTTTGCTCGGGTGCAGCACAGACCAGCGGTCGTCTCCGAGTCTGTGTGTGGAGTTGTCACACATTTGCTTGGTTTCAAGTCATTTGTCTGGCTGGCAGCGTCAGCAGCTTCTGAGTTGAAGCTATCAGGGACCACAGAACCGTTTTTCAGACGCGGGCCCATCAACTTCACGATCGAGCTGTGAACTCAGATGATCTCAGAGCATTGCATTGGACATCTAACACGAGTGAACTCTCTCGCTCCCTCGCATGTTGGTGACTCAGGGATTTGTGTGAGGAGATTTGTAGTTAGTGTTTCTGTGTGTGTGTGTTTACATGTTGTCTCCAGAACTGGTACTTGGGTACCAATTGGAGAACAATCCCCAAATACACTGATATTTTTTGGCACTGTCTTTACTGAATACACAACTTTTCCCTCAACGTGTCTTCGTGTTGATAAAGAGCTGTTGTATGATTGCTTTCTTCTTCATGTTTGTTCATGCATTTACTGTGAAGCGATTGGTCGGTGAGAAAATGGGCGACTTTAAGAGCCGTCTTGGTTTGCAGCACAAGTACGATCACGTTAGGTTATTGGAGCAGAACCTCATCCCGGTCTGCTGCTGTCGGTGCCGGCCCGTCAGGAGTTAAGCTGCGCAGGCGTGGCTCCGAGCTGGAGCTGATTTGTGGTTATCGGACTCGGCAGCTGCGTTTAAACTTCATAGATTTCTGTTCAAATCTGTCAGATTGCAGCGAGGGGGAAAACACGGCGAGCGACCCTGTTTAATTATTGTGTCGGGTTGTGGAAGCGTTGGTCCAATTCCCGCGGGAAACAAAGCCAACATTGTTATCGGCGGCTGCCAGACCCGCTCGCCAATATACCTGCTTCCACTGGCTGCTGTGGAGCGAAGGAGAAGACTGGGCCGGGGTGACAATGACAAATCAAACCAGTTCCATTTGCCTCCTCCTCGCTCCGTCTTTTGTTGCTGCTGTGATTGGAGACTTGTTTTCCATTATCCAGAAGAGAATAGTGAACGATGGATGACCCCAGCCACGCGCGGTTCATCACTCTGTCATCCACTTCCCTCACTCGTTCACCTCTTACTCACCAGGCCACTCTGACCCAGTGATATCATCACTGCCTGGTCTCAACTTAAACTTTGAAATATAAAAGCAAATCTTCATTCTTGATGAGGCGTGGGGAGCGCGTGACCCGCGGGTCGCGTTGGAGCCCATTAAGCTCTTAATCTGGCCTCTGACTTCACCACCATCGTCCGTTCGTTTATATCTTGGCAAGACTGATGAGAATTAATGCGGAGGCCTATTGAGACTCTGACCGCCTGTTTTGCTTTCAAGGAGATGCTTCAGTGGGGAACATTGTGATAGTCAGGCTGTTCTGTCCTGATTTTGCCCCGTGCTGACCAAGGCGGGCAAACGTCCGAGTATCTCATTCTCTAGGTGAACGATCAGGGCTGAGGTGTGCCAATCATCTGCTGCGAAAACTGTCATGGCTGACAATCAGAAATGCTAAACATCTTCCACATCTACTTTGAAAAATCAAAACAAGGAAGTAAAGGGGAGCATTTTGATGCGAAACGAGTAAAGGCCCTTTCATGCTCCCTTTACGTACGATGTGAATGTACCCATCCTTTTCAAACCGCGTTCCCGTCATGGGTCACTTGCGTCGTCTTCCTTACGTTGCTGTTCACCCATATATCCAGCAGGGGGAGCAGCCCAGAGTCAAATGTTTATGACAACAACTGGAAAACCAACATGGCGACTGTGGAGTCAGGATTGATGTATCTGTTGCACAGAAGAAGGAACGGAGGCAGCGTTGTAGGAGGCGGTGGTTGGTTCCACCGAGGACCGAGAATTGCCACCGTTGTTATTGTGTCTCATTAGAGCAACGTATTGGGTAGTCACGGCAACACTGCCCCCCCATGGTTTCCAGTGGTACTGCTCCATTTGGGCCATATCTGCAAGTTTTGTGGAGACGTGCAGAAATACGGAGGGAATGAACGTGGTGCATGGACAGAAGGATCCGTCCGGATTCGTGTGGAAACATAAGTGGAACTTAAATCTCACGCCGTCTTCACCAGGTCTCTTCCTTCAGGTTTTCAGGCGCATGCAGCAGTTGTTTTGCTGTCAATGTTTTTCTCTCAGGATTTTTCTGTGAAAAAAAGCGCCCATCATCATCCATGCACGTGTTGTTTTGTCACGTAGTTACAATGTTTCTTCCTCGCTTTGTCTTCACGCGCGATTCCTGGCTCGCAGTATGAGCTTCTAGATTGGTTGCAGGGCCTGAATCTTGATGTGGGTGCTATGTTGAGATTATCGGGGTTCACTTTTTTAATCTTTACTGAGGTAAAAACTCATATTTCGAAATCGTCATGTATGTCCCTGCTTTAGATCAGTTGTGCATGTTTTAACGTTCATGTGACTGTCTACTGAACATGACATAATCCCCATGATCCTTTGCTCCAAACAGTGTCATTGTACATTCTGCCCAGGTGCACAACTATATTATTCGTCTTAACTAGTTGGACTTTTCCCTGCAATTCCTATGTCTCCCCTCTAGGTGGACAGTCCAGACCTTTGTCAGGGAGGTGAATGTGGCTCGAGCACCCTTGAGCCATTTATAAAACTGAGCCACAGTGTAGGAAAGTGAGTGTTGAGTATTTAATAAGGAGAACAACCACATGTTCTTCACCTAATTTCAGGCCCTCGGGTCAAAGGTTTGCCCCCAGCTGAGCTAACTAGTGAAAGACTCTCTGACCTGATGCTACCAGTCCCGTCCAGCTAGTGACAAGGTGGAAGCATGCAGTGTTTCAGGGGAGTGGATGATGATGACTGGAGGTGCCGCCATCACTTAGCGAGAACCCGACTCAACGTCTCATCCACTACAAGTCATCATCAGTCCCCGGACATAAATGATGAGCGTACGGATGTTGTTAGTTCTCCGACTGGAAGTTTCTGTGGATGCAAATCAGCAGTTGTTGAGAGTTTTCCGTCACGTCATCCATCAAGCTAATGTCCCACTAAATCAGCCGCTAATGTCTCAGACAGTCTGCTGCTCCACAATGAGCCGTTTTGCTGCCGGGCCCAAATGAGAGGAGATGATGAGAAGGAAGGAAAAAAATAGATCTCCTGAAGATGCCGCGTTTCTTTTTTTTTTGTGCTGACGAAGTTCAGCTCCTTAACATCCAAGGTTCTGATGGACCACAAACATCCACAGGCTTAAGAGAAATGCTGACAGCAGAGTATTCTTCAGAGTTGTAATTTTCTGGAGCCAAGCATCAATTTTCAAGTTTCTATTCTGAGAGCTGTTATTTGCAGTGTTTGACAATCTTGACCATGATGAGTAGAGACGTGCACAATTGGTTACACCAACATTGACTCGCGAGTTGAGACAGGAGGCCTGATATTCAGATGATGCGTTCAGGGACGCTCATCGAGAGAAGGTGAAGACCGAAGCGACTAAATGAAACTCGAAATGAACAGAATCGTGACATATTTCAGGGTCATGACTGGAGAAAAAGCCAGTTCTGTTTGTTGACTTGGGCTGATCTCGGACTTCAGTGTTCAGTAATGTTTTGGGATTCAGTGTTTTTGGTCAGTGCTGTCAGCAGACTTGTGGAGAGAGTTACAGGGAGAGGAATGTTTGGGCGTCTTTACAACTAGTGAAATCAGTTGAAAAGCGTGCATATATTTCTTGAATGCAGCCATTAGGTCCACGATCCCGTCTTGCTAAACATCATGTGTCGTCACCACGAGACCCATTTGCTGGTGATCCACCTGGAATGGCTGTTATCAGTCAACTGCAAGGATACTGTTATAGTTTTTCAACTGAACAGCTACAGCTCTATGTGGATGAAGCTGAGAACCACGTCCCAGCCATAATGAACCAGCCATGAACGAACGAATATTTTATGATGTCAACAGTAAATCATTAACTGTTGTTAACAAGTTCCGTCAGCGCACGCCAATGTCATATGACCTCGTGTCAAGGAGCGTGACCAAGACCAACTGAATCTAGAAGTCCATTAGTCATACTGTCATACACATTTACTTCATAATGCAAAAGAAAAGTAAAGTTTTTTTCTAAATCAACCAAGCTGTAATGCTTTCATTGGAACAGGCTGGTGCAGTAGTTCTGTTTTCAGTTTGGTTTTCATCTTGATGTCAGCAAGGTCTTTCCTCAAGGTCTTGGTCTCAGGTCAGGTGATTGCGAGTGTGTGTGTGAGTGTGTGTGCGTGCGTGCGTGCGTGCGTGCGTGCGTGCGGGTACAGTGTCTGTTGCATGCTTCTCTTAGCTATGATGCCCGTATGTTGCTATCGCGCTATAGCCTCACACTGGAGAGACACAAGCTACATGACATCCCACACACGTCGACCAAACAGTCATAATGTACATCTGTGATTCTACAAACCACTGCGTAGGTTTGGGAACAAGATGGTGTCGGTCAGTGGAGTCGTGAGAGCCGTCGAGTCCCAGCTGATCAGTCAGGTGTGGACGTGTCAATCCTTGGGTTCACTTGGTACGGAAAGGAGCTCGGACTGCACATGTTTAATCTTCTAAAGTGAGCTGAACCCACAGTTCCCGTAAACAAGTGTATTAATGACTCCTGAACCAAGTAGGCTCCTCCACTCTGGCAAATCTGCCGGCTAATGAATTTAAAGGCCAGGTTTCCCTTCAGTTTGAGTAAGAGGCAAGCGGCGTCCTCTGACCGGTCGGACTGGCGTCCAAGAGAGGCAGCGGCTGATCGCGTCCTTTGCAACTCAATTCATTTGTGCGGTATTGAAATCCAGTGTCGCTACAAGGACACACACGTGGACGATGAATCAATATCATGTCCTGCGGCTGGTTGAGACACCACCGCGTGTTTACATGTGCGAGCCCGCACTTCATTAGCGCTGGACGACGTGAGGAGTTTGTAGATGTTCCTCCCAGTTCACCAGAACAACCTCCTCCACTGACCCCCCCTCCACGCAGAGAAGCTCTGGCACTTCTGCTCGGTAACAAATGACAGGGGAGAATGGATGTCCCCTTCGTTTGTAGCGGAATAATGCACCGAAGAAAAATGGAGTGATCCCTCCAGACAGATTAGTCAGCGGTGAGCGGACCTCTGCGGGGGGCCCAGCGTGTGTGAGGGGGGATAAATGACTTTTCCCAGAAGCCCTCACTTTGAGCATGTAATATCTCAGCCGGCACATTGCAGAACGCCTGCGATCTGTTTGTATTAAGAGCTTTCATCCGTCGCTCTGTCGTGTGAAATGAATGCTGGACGGGGAACTCGGAGCTGAGAACTTATTGATTGAGTGGCATTGTGCAGTCACGACTCTCCGGGATGAATGACGACCAGGAAAACTGTAACCGACAACAGAGTTTTATGGATGTCTCGATCGTTTGTCGTGGAAGCGGGTTGAACATGACCCGCCTGGTGTAGGGGCCGGCGTTGTGTAGCACGTGTCCAGACCAACTGAGGGATGGATGGCTGAGTCGTGGACAGACTTCAGCCTCAGAAGGTGGGCGATGTACAACCTGGCCTGACGTGAAGGTTCCATGGTTCTGTCCCGAGTCTGGGTTAAGATTCTAGTTCATAGCAGTGTGCAGTCGCAGTTTGTGTGAAGTGTGCAATAAAGTTACACACCATCCGTCCATCCGACCGTTCATCCACACATCGGTTCATCCATCCATCCGTCTGTCTGTCCATCCATCATCCATCCATTCATTCTTGCATCCATCCATCTGCCTGTCCATCCATCATCCATCCATTCATTCTTGCATCCATCCATCTGCCTGTCCATCCATCATCCATCCATTCATTCTTGAATCCATCCATCCATCTGTCTGTCCATCCATCATCCATCCATTCATTCCTGAATCCATCCATCTGTCTGTTCATCCATCATCCATCCATTCATTCTTGAATCCATCCATCTGTCTGTCCATCCATCATCCATCCATTCATTCTTGAATCCATCCATCCATCTGTCTGTCCATCCATCATCCATCCATTCATTCCTGAATCCATCCATCTATCTGTCTGTCCGTCCGTCATCCATCCATCCATCCATCCATCCATTCATTCATCCATCTATCCGTCCGTCCATTGAAACACAGACACACACGCAAACATACATTCCCTCCAGACACACTCGCATATGCAGTTCTCTGTGCTATTGTGGTCTAAATACCGAGCATTTGTTGCTGATGTGTTTTGTGCGTTTGTGTGTGTATACCGGGGAGAGAGACTCCCTCCCTTGTTTTCTCAGTGTGAGTAAACACTTCTGTCCTGTGGATGTTGCTCTGGGTTGTGTTCCAGTCCCATCTCCATCTGTTCCAACCCCAGAGTGACCTGAAGCTGTTTTCCATCTTGTCTTCCCTCCAGTCAAGACCACCATCCTCAACTACCAGAGCCCCACCACCGGCCTCTTCCCAGTGAAAACATGTTCCGGCTGCAAGGAGGCCAAGGTCCGTGACTCGCTGTACTGTGCTGCCGGGGCGTGGGCGCTGGCTCTGGCCTACAGGTGACCACCACAGACACACAACTGAGCCACACTGCTGCTCATCGTCCGGTTCATGCTCTGGTTCCCTGAGCTCCAGCACTCACCGTGACTGACTGTGTGACCATTTCCACGACTCTTGGCCCCGTCATGGTCAGATCAGGGGAAGCTGGTCCAGGACAGGCTCCGTGCTCCTTTATCAGCTGCGCGTTCGTTTTGTCTGTTTCGAGATTAGTGTGTGGAAAGGGAAGAATCTCTGCAGGGTGACAGAGGAGCCGGGGCTGGGAGGATGGCACTGGAGAGCGGGGCTCCTGTGGTGACGCGAGATGTTGAGATAAGATGGAGGAGCAGAGAGAGGAGCAAGACTGGAACAGCCGAGTGACCGGTTGCAGATTGTGGTCATCAGTTACCCTTCTGTTGGAGGTGTCAGCAGATTTCATTAAGATGGTGTGTGCCATTATTAATGTGAGCATGTGTCTGTACATTGTGTGGGTGCGGTGTGTGTGACCAGGGTACATGTCTGTCTCTTTTTGTCTTGAATGTGTTAGTCATTTTCAATCGCGTCGCGATGAAATGTGGTGTGTTGAGCTCTGTGTTGTGTGATGCGGCTCACTCTGTGCCTGATACGTTTCAGTTCTTCAGTATAGTCATGCAGGTGTGTGCTTGAGTGTGTTAATGATAATAACCAAAACAGTGTTCCTGGACGTGGGAATGTCAGTGTGTTGTTTAAGCATGTGTGTTTATCCTGAGTGTGTGTGTCAGTTTGGAGTTTTGATCGTCTGGATTTTTAGTGTGTGTTTGTCTCTGTGTCTGACTCTACTTGTATTATTGGCCTTGTTTGTGCTGCCTCGTGGGGACCAGTTCTTGACAAAACACTGTCCCTGTGGGGACCTTATGTCTTTGTGGGGACCTTTTGATAGTCCCCACAGGTCCAAACCTCAATTTAAGGTGAAGACTTCACATTATAACTTGACATTATATCTGGGTTCCTGTTTGGTTCAGAGTCATCAGGTGAGCCATGTGTTTTGCAGGGTTAGGTTTATGGTGAGAGGCTGGGGAAAGGGTGATGGCCAGGAGAGGTCCACACAATGTCCCCACAGGGATAGCAATACAAATGTGTGTGTCTGTGTGTGTACTTGTACGTCTACCTTTGTGAGAGTTCAGCCATTTGTTTTAGAGGGGTTTAGGGGGAAAGGGTGATGGCCAGGAGAGGTCCCCACAAGGACAGTGGGACAAGTCTGAGGAGTGTGTTAGTGCCGTGAGTCGGGAGTGTGCGCGTGTCAGAGCTGCAGACGCCTCTGGCTCCCATAATTGCTCGTCTCATAAATGTTATCGGTCACTGAGCTGCTGTCACTTTCTAATTATAATTTAATTTGTTCCGATTATATTTCAGCGTCTGATAATCCAGCGTAGCCCCACGTGCACCAGCTCCGTCTCAACAGCGCCTCCATGCTGTGATATAGGCAGTGCGGCTGTTTCACGCTTGGATGATTCACGCGATACATGAGCGGTTTCATCTCCACACTATATGCAGGGTCTCCACGCAGCCGCGAGGCCGACAACACGCCAACTGCCTGTGCTCCTGCTCCTCACTCCCCCTGTAGAAACCCTCGCGTCCGAACACGACTGCGCGGAGTGAAGTTATCCCTCCGCGGCGACCGTATCTGACACGAGGTCGTGATGAATCCCTCCGGAAGGTAAACAAGCTCCTGGGGTCGATATCCAAAGTCTTTATTATCCCGACCTTTGACGTGGAGCGTTTGAAGAGTGCCAGCTGCCGCAGGAAAGCGCTGACTGCTGCCGCGGCCACCGGCGCTGTAATGGATTCAAATGTGAGCTGGGTCTCGTGAAAAGCTTTATCTTACATTGACAGTTGGCAGCCGGCCGTCGGGCCGGGTCCATCATTCACTTCTAATCACTCCAGCGGGGAAGGGTTTTGGGGAATATGTACACTCCTGATGAGTTTATCGGTCGCTGCCTGGCGAGGTTACAGCGCTGGCTCTCTTCCTCGCTGGAGCGGCCATGTTTTCCATCCACGACCCCAGACTTCTCTCCACACAGATGGATGGAGCCACTTTTAGGGGAGCAGTGAAGTTGGGCCTGATTATTGTGATGCTTACTGGAGTGTTCCGCACAGGCGCATCGATGACGACATGGGCCGCACCCACGAGCTGGAGCACTCGGCCATCAAGTGCATGAGGGGCATCCTCTACTGCTACATGAGACAAGCGGATAAGGTGAGTTCCTCTGAGCAAGTTCCTGATCAAGGTGGGAGTGGCCGCTCGCCAGCCTTTCATGAGGACCGAGGGCTCGGGCCCTGCGCTCCAGAGAGCTCAGGAGCTGACAGCCGAGCGAGTCGGCCTGGATGCAGCTCCAAACCCAGTCCCCTGTTGATTTCCTGAGTTGTTTGGCCGTACTTTAGCAATCATCTTAATTAACGTTGAACAGCGGCGGGGGAATTGAGGGTAGAGACCTTCATCGACTTAATTACCAACCCGCCTTCGGACTGGTAATTACACAGAGCGGCGTTCGTCAGAGGCTCGGCTCAGACGCTTCCGGAGAACATGAAGGGTTTAATGGAGACGTGGCACCAGGGCGTGACGCGTCTGAGCTGAAGCTGCCGCTGTGACTCCTGCTGCCTTCATGTTCCATGTCATCTCTCCTGAGCTGTGGTCACCACAGTGGCGTTCCAGCGCTGGTAAATACGATTCCACTGCCTGGCACTGAAGCCACGTCTTCCATGTCACGCCTGTTTGGATCAGCCATGAGGGATGTTCTTGTAGTGTGTGAGGGGCTCTAGGACCGTCCGCACTGCTATCTGCCCCAGGGTGACAGGGTCATTTGTCCCAAACTAAATTTGGCTGCGGCCATATTTCTCTGAACTCATTAGCAGCTCATGAATATGGATGAATATTCATGAGCTGCTTTACGTTGACCATCGATCACCGACCTGTGAGATGGTTCTTCTGCCTCCAAATTTCCCCAAAGTGTGCGATGAAAAACAAACGTGTTTGGGAAGATTTGGAGCAGAAGTGGGGCAGAAGCAGGGACCGGACCGTGTGCGAGGCGGACTGTCAGGTGAAGATAAAGTCGTGCGGCGAGACTGAATAATGGGAAGTACACAGATTGAGCTGGCTGGGTGGAGGGAGGGAAAGGTGGGGGGTCCAGCAAGAAGGAAATTGGCACAGTGAGGGGTACTGGGTGGCTGTGATGGAGAGAGCTGAGAGAGGAGAGAGAAAGCTGGGAAGAAATGGGACAAAGGGACAATTATTTATAACTCAGTGACACACACTGAAGTCCCAGCTGCGCTGCCACACACGCACACACACGCACTCCCAGTTATAAATAGAAAGTGGTTCCACTCTATCCCTTGTTGCATGTGCAAGTGAAAATGATCAGAATTTATTTCGAGCACGTCCATCCTCTTATCTGAGGTCAAGTCGTGGGGCCAGTGTCTGAACTGAACTGATGGTTCCGTCTCCAGAAACCTCCTCCAGCTCTCCTTCTGAGGTGCTCCAGGTCAGCTGTGTGACCATCATCTCTCCCGAGTGTCCTGGGTCTGTCCCAGGGCCTCCTCCCTGACTGCGCCTCTAGCAGAGAGTCAAGGCACAATAAGGCTATCGTGGCGTTATTGAGCCCCTCACAAAAAGGCTTTACCTTGGCATGGTAGCGGAGCTGTGTAGGTGCTGACCACTGCGAGGCTACCGTCACGCTCATTTTCTCTTCCTGTCTGTGCCCGTCCTCACCTGCAGGTGGAGCAGTTCAAGCAAGACCCCAGCCCCACCAAATGTCTGCACTCCATGTTCAACGTTGACACTGGCGATGAGGTCCACCCCTACAACGACTACCACCACCTGCAGGTCAGTCACGGAACTGCTTCATTGAGGAACACCCCTCTCGGGTGGTCTATTGACCGAGCAGCAGAGGTGTGTGTTCGTCAAATTGCTGAGAAAACGCCGTCCGTCGATATTATTGACGAGGTCCATTTGGCGTGTAACATTTGGTGGTGGAGTGTTTGTAAGGAGGGACCGATCCATCTGAGACCTGCCGCAGAGTTTTCTGTGACCAAAGAGAAATCCATCTGAGCTCTGAGGACTGTGACCACACACACACACACACACACACACAAACACACCTGCTTCTTTGTCTCATCTGCAGCTCAGTCTGGTCCAATTCCTCACCTGCTTCTCTGCTGTTGCTCCTCCTGCTGACCCATAAACCCTCTGGTTTTCCCTGTATCTCTCTCACTGGTCTCCACATCTACACTCTCTTTCCTTGTCATGGTTTCCCACCCCAATTGTGTTTCCTGTCAAATCATGTTTGTCTTTGGGCACACTTAGGTCTGGGTCTTCTGGCATCATGATCTTCCAGCTGTTTCCAGATCTCTCCCCAATGGTCCCTCTTCTAAATGATGGTCTGCCTTGTAAATTCTCTGTGATCGCTGGTCTTCCATGATATCATCCCACTTCATTCCTTCACCTTCACCTTCTCCCTACTCCTCCATAATCTTTGGTCCCAAAATTCTGGAAAACATGTGATGAGGCCTTCCACTAGTCCAGCTTTGAGTGAAGGTGTTTGTGTGTCTGCAGATCGATGCCGTCTCTCTGTTCCTGCTCTACCTGGTGGAGATGATCTGCTCAGGCCTGCAGATCATCTACAACACAGACGAGGTAACACGCACATGCACCCTCACACAGGTTTGCTGCCTAACCCAAACCCTAACCCTAACCACCCCCTCTGGACCTCTCATTGCAATCACCCTTCCCCCAGCCTTGTTTACATGGTGGAATTTTAGTGTGTGTTATTTGTAGTTTCACGTTTAGGTGCGTCGACAGTACGGCGAGGTGTGTGGGAGTGTGTTGCTCCTCTTCACGAGGCAGAGCAGGTCATGTGACTTTCAGACGTTTCTGACTCAACCAAAACGTTTACCTCCCGTCTCGCTGTTTTGCTCCCGCTGAGACGCTCCATCAACTCTCTCCCTGGGTGATTTGGGAGCAAGAAGTTAAACCCTCTCCCGGGAGTCCGGGCGGTGCTATCTGATCTGGCGTGGCACCAGGCCGTTTGGAAACACTGGAGTAACGGCGCGCTCTTAATAAAGCAGCAGACTTTACACACTGCTGCGTCGCCGCCCTCAGGAGTCCTTTCAACTCCATTAATTGTGTTGGTTTTTATCGTCCGCGTTACTTACCAGCGCTCATCGCTGGAGTAGGTGCTGCTGGTGAAATAATGCCTGTGTTTGCCGAGCAAAACGTGCTTGAACAATATCCCATTTAGTAATTAGAGCTGGTTATTTATAGACGCCCCCCGACTCCCCTACTTTGCTTTTTGAACATCCACAGTTGTGTTTTCTAATGAGCGCTGCCTTTACTGCCATGTTTTATTAATGAGTCTTTTAAAGACGCCGGTTCAGTGCCGGGTGGGAGGCAGTCGCTGGAACCGCCACAGGCGCTTCAAAGTTTGCTCCACGTCCAAGAGATGGACTGGAGCTCGGGGGGTGTCTCCCCCTCAGTGACTTACTGCAGGGCGAAGTCCCTGCACTGCTAAAGCACTGGAGAGAACCATGAGATCAAGTTCACGGGTTTGGTTCCGGACAGCAGCAGGAAAACCACGCCGGTCGTGTGTTGCTGGCTAGCGCTGTCGACACACATGAAGTGCTTTTCTGGGTGGATTCAGAAATGCAGCGATGTGTGTGTTGTTTTCTGCCGTGCTCACGGACACATTCACAGAGACCAGTCCCTCTCCTTCATGACAGTGTGAGACCTTCGGGGCTAGAGTGAGACGCTTCGTGACTTTGTAAGGCCTGATAAGCGTGGCTTCACTTCTTTTGCCTGCTAAAATGGTGAAGACGTTAACTGTCTTCTTGTTGCTTTCGTCAGCTTCTGAACTTCAACTTTAAGTTGTCTTCTGCTGGACTTTTAGTTGTGGAGAGTGATGGTCCATCTGCTGCTGCTCATCACAGAGAGGGTGTGAGGTCCCGATCATCTTGGTCCTCCTCCCGATTGGCTCCTCTATTAAGTCCTGTATCTTTCTGAGCCAACCTTCTTCACTAGCTTTCATCTTCATGCTCCATCCCCAGTACTGTACATGCTCGTGTCCAGTCTGCTCTTGAGCTAGACCAGTGCCATAGTATAAGGTCTCCTGCCCCTGGAAGGTGCCTGAGGCGTCTGATTGAGGTTAAACAGTTGCTAATTTTCTCCACACCATCTCTCTGCAGTGACTCTTCAGCGAACTCCTGGGGACGACATCAGTAGTGTACCTCGAATCCCTCGGAGAAGGTGGTCTGAGATCCAGGCACTGTGATGTAGTCCTCCTGGTTCTCAGTATGTCAGCCAGCAGTGATGAATGGATGGTGTTGAGGTAGATGATGATCCTCTCTGCTGAAGTACAAGTGTGACTCACACGTTTTTGTCTAAGACCTTTCCCTCTGGGATTCCACCCCATCAGAGCAGCTGGTGGCGTCTGCTTATGAGGCTTCACTTAGTTTTCTGAGCCACTAGATGTCTCTCTTCGTTGTGAAGTCTTTGGATTTAAACAACCCTTTGCATGAAACCCTGCATCACTTTTTAACCGAGAGCGGCACCTACTGAGCTCTGAAAATGAGGACATGTTTATGAAGCTTCATCAGCCCTTCACTCGCGGTAGGAACTTCAGAACTGCAGAAGAAATTCAGCGCAGCTTCTGACTTGGACACGACTTCTTCATAAATCTTTGCTTTACTTCTCCTTCTAGTAAAATAGTGAAAAAAACTCTTCATCTTGTTCAGTAATATCTGGAAAACTCCAGGATGAATGTGAAATGCTGAGATACTCTGGAAAAATCCCAGAGGCGCTCATATTGTTTCCATGTGGACTAGGGCTCCTCACGTTCTCCCTCTGACCCGGAGGTCAAGTGCACGTCCATATTTCCAAGTGATTCCCTCCATGTGGGGGTCGGGGTACATTTGTTGCTGAACCTCTGCAGAGGTGAGCGAGGAAGCTGCACTGCAGTATTTTCAGAGTCTGCTGCTCCTAGGAGAAGCTTTATCGACTTCCTTCCAGATGCCATTTTCACTCCCGTACAGCATCAAATGGAGCGTCTCATTAGCCCGAGTGTGTTTGTGTGTGTGGCGCAGGTGGATACAGTCGTGCTCTGGGGTTGCTCGCTGGCGGCTCAAAGCCCCAGCTGACAAGCCAACTTCCGCACGTACACCTTTTCTAAAAAAGTCCTGAACAGAGCGGCCGGGCGGCGGCGGCGGCGGCGAGACGGATCGGCTGGTTTTGGCCGGTGGGCAGGAACATTCATTAAGATGCCATTATGATAGCGAAAGTTTGCTGCTTTAATAATCCTCCTCATAAAAGCCCAAATAAGAACAGAAGCACCTTTTCTCCCTCTCGTCCCTGCCCTCCTTCTGTCTGCCCCATTTTACTCCTTGCTATCTATCTTTCCGCAGATTTGTCACCGCAGATTAAATCGCCTGTCACACACACTCGCACACAGACTCTCACACACGCTGAGATGCTTAATGATTTAAGGCCTTGTGAAAGTCATTGCAGATTTTACGTCTGTCCTTTTTCTTCTGTTGCATTTTATGCTATTGATTTCACCTCTCCAGTCCTCGCAGTGTCTTCTCCCACTGCATGACGGATTGGAGAAACTTTGCTGACTCTGCCAAAACACACTCGTCCCCAAGAATTGTTCTTCCAGCTGCTCAGCAACTTGGATCGACTTTAGCGCTGTAATTTGTGATTTGGGTTTGTGTCTCAGGTCTCCTTCATCCAGAACCTGGTCTTCTGTGTGGAACGAGCCTACCGGGTGCCGGACTTTGGGATGTGGGAGAGGGGCAGCAAATACAACAACGGCAGCACCGAGCTGCACTCCAGGTCAGTCCTCGAGCCCCATACTGTCAAACCTTGGTGAATGAACCGTAGTGAGCGTAGCCCAATCACGGGTCTCTGTTCCGTCCGGTTCCGCCCCACTTCTGGTCCTACAGACTTGAGTCTTCTGGGACTGAGGTGGGTCAGAGACCCGCCCTTGTTCATATCTTCAAACAGCAAGCGAAAACTTCCTTGATTCTGATTTGATCCCTCCCACTTTGATATGAACGTGGTCTGGTGAAAAGCCACCTGTGGCTGTGAGTCAGAAAAGCACAAAGCTGTGTGGGTCGGTTTGTAAAGGAGGGCCACTAAGAGTACCAATACCTGTGGCACATTGCATTGCAGCGGAGGTTCTAGCCTCCCCAGCGCAGCGCTGGCGGCATTAATTCGGTTGATATACGTTGTTGAAAGAACAGAATAGCCTGCGTTATTGACAAGCATTTAAGCTAACCAGCACGTTGAGGCTCTCAACCAATGTTTCAGTAGCACATGCTCCTATTGTGGTGATTCAACCTACGACATTCCTTTGATTTTTCTGTTTTCAACTCATTCCGTCTCCTACATCATTGCGCTGTTCTTCTTTGTTATATTGTTAATTCTATTATTAATTATTAGCCACCACCCGAAGTGAAGTGAGTTTTCATCCATTTCCCTGTTTATCACAACCATGACTCTCATTTACAATTGACTCTGGAAGGTTTCAGGGTCGAACCTGAGTCTCTGAACCAGTTATGTCCCTGAGGTTCTCTGCACTTGAAGGACTCACACGTGTGTCTTCTGGTTGCAGCTCTGTGGGTCTGGCCAAAGCTGCTCTGGAGGCCATCAACGGATTCAACCTGTTTGGGAACCAGGTACGTTGAATAATTCATGGCGATGCTCACGCGAGTTTGCCTCCGATCATGTCACGTGATGAAGATGGTCGGCCTAGTTTCCCGTCCTCGTCAGCCGAGGCTCGTTCCCTCTCCAGAGATCAGTGAGACGCGTGTGAAGAAGCGCTCTCCCCGTCTGCATCCAGAAGTGGGACACCACTGCTCATTTAATGTTGTGTTCTTCATTTGCGGGTTTTCGGTGGCGTCCCTGTGCACGTCCTTCACCTGCAAAAGCAGCGATGACCTGAATGAAAGTGGGCTCCGCAGGAGAAGAGACGTGACCGTGTCACATGTTAAATGTTCCGTTGATCCCACGGACAGTGTCCCCGTCCATCAGTGGACCTTCCCCTGGATTGTGATTCATTGGAACTCCTAATGGATCAGAAAATGGCGGCGCCCGCTCCAACGCCTGCTCTGGTATCGGTTCTGCTGCTCTGCATCGGGCAGAAGAAATACCAGATTCCTTTCACTGACCAGTTTAAATGTCTCTGCTGAATGATTTCGGTGGTCCAGCTTCCTGAGGAATCAATTCCAGAGGCCAACTGCTTTATGATCTGTGTGCGCCTGGCTGTGAGTGTTCGGCTTCTCTCGTTCCTCTCCCTGACTGCGAGCCGTCCAGGCTTGTATTAACCATCTCTATCAGTCTTGATTTCCCAGCGGAGGCTCGCCACCAGCTCCTTCTGTGGCAGGAACACTGGCAACCTTCTGGAATCACTCTCGTCCTGCCGCGTCTCCAGCGCTCAGATATCAATCACCACCTCGCAGCCGACACTTCTGAGCGCTCCTGAAACAGCAGTGCGTGTTGTTCAATTTAAACACAACCATGCGTCAGATCCTTTGGTTTCATGGCCTCTGTCGAGCCCCTTCGTCTCGAACGCCAGCAACACAAATACCTCACGTCGCTTCTGGAAGTTGGAAATGGGTTTTGGCTCGTGAAATAATATGAAAATCTTTATTTGGATTGATTACAGTGAGCCCCATGCTAAAGTTCAAGGGCCAGAAGAAAGACTTTAACTTTAAATGTGTATTCAATACTAGGTTTCTAGGTTAATATGGCCCTAGGTGTGTACGTGTGTGTACGTGTGTGTGTGTGTGTGTGTGTGTGTGTGTGTGTGAATGGTGTGCGTGGCCCTGTGATGCACCTGTCTCGGGTGTATTCCTGCCTCTCGCCCAGTGAGCGCTGGGACAGACTCCAGCATTCCAGCAACCTGAAGAGGACTAAACACTGGTTCTCCAAAGATGGATGGCTGGATGGATAAGAAATACTTCAAGTGGACCTCAAAACTCCAACAGTCACATTGTTATTTGACGACAGCAGTGTGGGGAGAGGAAGAAGGGCAGAGACACCATTATTATTGAGCTCTTCATTGTAGTTTTGGGGGTCCTGTTATTAATGGACACTTGGTGCCTTAAATCTGAACTGTTTATTGTGCCTGAGTCGAGCATTGGACATCGACTTTCCACTGCTCTCAGCCTTTTTGGGCATTTAAATTCAGGGAAGTCGTCCTGAAACTCCTGTGAGACTGCAACACTTGCAGCTGGAAAACGTTAAGTACAAACAGGAAATTGGTTCACCTGTCCTTGAGGTTCCGCTGAATCCCTGCCTTCCGCTCCCTCGCTGCTCTACCACTGAGACCTGCAGGTCTGAGACTGAGGTACCTGCAGCTCCTGGAGGTCCTTGCAACCATCAGGACCCTGCCAGGCTCTTGGACCTTCTTATCTCTCTTCCCTGGCAAAAGCCCCACAGTCCCTCGTACACTCAAACCCATGGATGTGGGACAAGTCCTGGTTTTGTGTTAGGGCAGTTTCACACTGCAGGTTCTGTCTTGGGCTGTCTGAGTCCAATGCGCTCTCTGCTGTGCAGCCTCGCGCCTCTGCACCTCAGGCCATGTCCCTTTTTTTCTCCTCAACTGGGGGCGCTCTATGCTCAATAGCTGGTTTGAGACCCACGATGAAGCACGTCTCCAGGAAGTCGTCATCAGCCACGCAACAGCCCATTTACCGCCATCACGTACCACATATATGTCAATGCTTCACACGACGAGTCGTCCTCAACTCAGATGTGAACTGATGACTGACTCTGCCAGGGCTGTAACAGAACGAGGCGTTTCACAGGCAACAGAGCGTCTTGATTGGTCCACGCTGCTCTCACAACACGTTGAACACAGTGAGAAAGATGACTGAGGATGGAGAAGGTTTCGGTCAGTGAAGTGCAGATCCAGACAGAAATGATCAATGAATCGCCTGGTGATCTTCAGTGACTTGGGAAAATCTTTCCTCTTCACTGTTCTCATGCAGCTGCAGATCACAGCAGTGAGAACAGTGACTGTAGTGTCTGTCAATAACTCAGGTGTTTATCAGCCTAATAAAGGCCAAAACACCTGAGGTATCAAACACCCACACACATGGCGAGTCCCAGACCACGGCGCTCCTGTTCCCCAGCACCAGTCTCCTGCAGCTGAAGCTGCTCACCTCAGTGTTCAGGGAGTCTGAGAAGTTGTTTTTGAACCATGTTGTGGGCCCAGACAGCCATCAGACCCTTTAACTGCCAGGCATCTATCATGTTGGTGCAGAGTTGCGCTGTACACGTAGTTTCCAGCATCTAGCGCCGAGTCACCTGAGGCCAGAAGCTCACGCCTCCTAGAGAGTTTCCTGAGACAAAGTGCAGGTCTCCAGCCGTGATCAAGTCCGTGGACAAAACCCGACTCACTTGTGTGGACATCTTGGACTTCTGAGCCGAAAGAGCGTTGTCTCCCGACAGAACCCGTGGTGTGAAAGCGCCCTTAAAGAGGAGGGAAGTGTGGTTCCCTCAGCCGGGGTGGATCTCAGTCCTCAACACCCAGCTGAACCTTGCACCCGCTGGTTGGTCCAAGAGTTTGGAAGCCAGCTGCTGATGGACTCACCCCAGGATAAGGTTCTGCGCTCCTCTTTGGGGTCATCTTGGCACTCTGGTTTCCTCCCACATCCCCAAAGCCTGCATTCATTTCTGACACTTCCCCCCCTCAGAATCACAGGGATCAAGCCGTGTGTTGGCCTCAGAGATTTCGATGAATGTCAGAGTCAGAGGCAAGAGTCCGCAGAGTCGGGGTGTTGGTTGGCGTTACATTGGTATTAATCAGTCGCCTCCTCTCCTGCCACCAAGTTTCTGTTCTCCCTGGCTGCTGATTTGACTAAAAGCTTGTGTTTTCGGGAGAAAACTGACTCAGGCAATCATCATGTATAATTTATCCCACATGCATCAGAAACTGCTTAGCAGGTGGACGCCGGAGTGGAGTGGTGCGGGGTGGGGGGGTGGTGATGGATGGGTGAGGGGGGCCAGGAGCAGTCTTTTAAAAATCCCGACTCTTTGACTGAGCGAGGCGTTTGGAGAGCACCGGCCCACGCGGTGTTGTTGTCGCCTCGTGCCGTAGACGACTCTCCTCGCCCACACGCTACTTCACACCAATGCATCGCTGAAAAGCTCACCCCGCCAGGCCATGTGGAGGGGTGGCGGTTCTTTGGAGAGCACCGGTGTTTCCTCTTGAATCGTGTTGTAGCAAAGGTCCGGCCCGCCCAGGGCTCTCAGCACACACACGCCTGTTACATTCTGCTGTCCTGTCCTGGCCGACGAAGAAAGTAGGAGCTGCCACTAGAGGGAGCTGTGTGACATTCTGCTGTGTGTCTGCAGGGCTGCTCCTGGTCAGTGATCTTCGTGGACCTGGACGCCCACAACAGGAACAGACAGACTCTCTGCTCGCTGCTGCCTCGAGAGTCTCGTTCCCATGTGAGTCCATGTATCACTCGCGTTGGTTCCTGGAGCCTGAGTTGGATTGGCCGCTTCATGTATCTATATAAAATAGTTTTTAACAGCTTTAGTGAAATTATTTAACAGCAGGTGGATGCAGAGGATAGAAGATTTCTGAAAATGCCAAAAATAAATCTTCAAATATGACATTTAACATAACATTTATATAAGTGTTTATAGAAAATGTTTTACAGAAAATGTATATTGTTTTTATTATTGTATGAGTGTAACATGTAAATAGATAAATTGTCCTCATGATTTTTTATGAATAAATAGGTACGAATGCTGCAGATAAAAATATGTAAAAAAATATACACACAGTATATATGTCATTTAATGAAACGTTTTAATGTACGTTTTAAATTTGTGGATAAGATCACCCAACTTCTCATGTCAATTTAATCTGTGGGCGCAGGACTGACCCTCACTTCTTCAAAGGCTGTTTTTGTGCCTGCAGAACACGGACGCGGCTCTGCTCCCCACCATCAGCTACCCAGCGTTCGCAGTGGACGACGACGCCCTCTACAGCCAGACGCTGGACAAAATTGTCCGCAAGCTGAAGGGCAAGTACGGATTCAAGCGCTACCTGCGGGACGGCTACCGCACCACCAACGAAGACAAGGACCGCCGCTACTACAAACCTGCCGAGATGAAGGTGAGACCCTCTTGGATGCTGCTCGAGTGTGGTGGCGCGGTGTTCCTCAGGGCTCAGGTGTGGAGCCCTGAGTTCTCTCCTGACAACACAAGCTGCATCAGCTGTTGTCCGGTGGACCCAAGTTCAGGTTCTCCATCCTGGTCGTCCCAGTCTCCCTCCAGCAGACTCACCATTTTGTGCGATCCGTCCGGAGAAGTGTGTCTGTGTCCACAAGCGCCTGGACGCTCGATGATCTGTGATAGTGACCAACTGTGGAGAAGTTCTTGGAAAGAAAATATGATAAAGAAAGTGATGGCGCCCCCTACAGTAGACTCTGTTCACGTGTTGGAGCAGTTGTTAAAATTAATCCAAACATTTTTCTTTGATGAATTCTATTCCTTGAATGGGGCCTGGATCCAGTGGTTGTGGAAAAGGTGGGTTCTGAAGTCAAAAAGCTTAAGAACCCCGATTTAAAGTCTTGTGATCCCGTCCTGACACCCTTTCATGGGAGAGTGACTTTTCTGCCCATCATTGTTTGTCTTCTGACTGGGCGGATGTACCTGGTTGAGCTACTCACCTCCTTGTGAGGACATTCTGCTTTTAGGGACATTGTTCCTGCTCATTTAAGTCTCAACTTCAAAATAACTGGGTGATTCTGACGGGGTTCCAGTCTGGTTCAGAGTCCTGGTTCAGGTGAGCCATGTGTTTTGGAGGGTTCGGTTTAGGGGGAGAGGTCTATGAGAGGTCCCCACAAAGATGGTGTGACCAACCAGTGTGTATGTGTGAGAGAGAGAGACCCTGCTGTTGTCCAGAGGTGGTTGACTGAGCCCAGTCGAGTGTGTGATGGACACTTTGTGGGCACTCAGGCTCAAACCAGCCGGGACCAGACTCTGCTTACCAGACCGGACCGGACGCTTGTTTACCCACATCCTCCGTCCTCCTGCGGTGGGTGTGGCCGCCTGGCAGAGACCATCCAGGGAAGAGCGACATCATCTGCAGCCTGTTGTCGTGCCGTTCCTGCAGAAACCATAATTCAGTGTCTGATCTGGTTCAGTAGGAGCCTCCTGACCACAGGAGCAGTCGCCCAACATCACGAGGCTCTCTGACTCTCTCTCTCTCTCTCTGTTGCTCTGCAGCTCTTCGATGGCATCGAGTGCGAGTTCCCTCTGTTTTTCATCTACATGATGATTGACGGTGAGCAAGCTTCCGTCCGTTATGATGTGTGGAGTGGCTTGTTGAGGAGATGGAAGCAGAGATTGGAACCTTTGGAAAATGACATTTTTCTTGTTTGCCAGTCGTCTGAGGACTCGCACACACTTCAGACTGTGTGTGTGTGTGTGTGTGTGTGTGTGTGTGTGTGTGTGTGTGTGTGTGTGTGTGTGTGTGTGTGTGTGTGTGTGTGTGTGTGTGTGTGTGTGTGTGTGTGTGTGTGTGTGTGTGTGTGTGTGTGTGTGTGTGTGTGTGTGAGAGAGCAGTCTGCACGAGGATGTGTCTGATCACAGGAGCGACTCGTTCAGATGTGTCTCATCAACTCAGTGTGTGTGCGTGTGTTTTCCAGGTGTGTTCCGAGGAAACCGCGCGCAGGTGAAGGAATACCAGGAGCTGCTAGAGCCCATCATCTTCCAGTCTTACGAAGGTACCTGGACCCAGCGAGTGGAACACGCTATGGCCGACTGCCTCATGACGCGCAGTGCTCATTAGGTCTAAGTCCTGGTTTTGGACCTCGATCCTCACCTGGTCCAACTGAGGCAAGGAATGACTACTGATGGTGCCAGGATCTCAGTGAACCTGGGACGTGAATGAGTTCCTTACAGAAAACACAAGACGCAGCGGTCATGAATCTCGTAAGGTTGCGCTTCTTTTTTGAGCGCTCCTCGCTGTAGGATGTGATGTCATCACCAGGACGTCCCTGATGAGGTCCGGGCTAGAAACATCTCTGGAGCACTTCATGTGTCTCGCTGATGTGCAAACATCCAGCTGGCATATTACCGTTCTGGTGTCGATTTGGAAACATGATTCAGGAATGGCTCTCTAGTTAATCGGATTCATTTGCTCCTGCAACTGAAACACTTCCTCAAACAAGCACTTCTGTGACTGACTGGGACCAACAGTCAAGTTGTGTGTCTCCAGTGGCTGAAGAAAAGCCAAGCGTTTGCTCTGGGTGTGAGATGAGGAACCTCTCCTCGTGGCACTGACCGCTGCCGTTCAGCCTGAAGACAGACGACCCGCAACTGCCGCAGAAGATGTGGGGAGGACGGTTTTAAAAGGATGCATCTGCAGCGCTGAGGCTCCGAGGTCTCAACGGGATGAAAGTTCTGAACCACTATCCAATAGATTTGTCTCTGTAATGACCTCCTCTGGCCCCCTCTGCTACCAAATGAAGTTCCTGCAACGGATCTGGAGAGTGGGCCGCTGCAGATCTGTTTTAACGTCCAGAAACGTCTCCTTCTCCGAGCACTAATGGCCAGTAAAAGTCCAGCGCTGATCTATGGACTCTGGACCGGTGGGTCCCGGCGGAGGAGCCGTTTCCTCTAATGAGCCGCTCGCTGGCCACTTGTCATCCTGATGGATCTGCTGCACCCATTTGCATTGTTAAGAGTTTCAACTTGGAGAAACCGTCGCGGGGCCGGGCACGCGGCACACACACCGCCGCGGTCCTGCCGACGCTCCCCTGCGTGGCGGAGCCGGTGAAAGGCATGTGGAGCTCCAACTGAATCTGAGGCGTCACAGGCTGCCTTTGTCTCCGCTCAGCCATGAATCTTAACATCAAAACATCTTTCTATATACAGAGCTGCGAGTTTTCAAACCTCCCCAGAACCTGGCCACGCTTGTTTCATCTGAAGACGTTGTTGTTGTTGTTGTTGTTCTGACTCTGACTCTGGTGTGTCAGGTCATGCCGTGATCCCCAAGTACTACTACGTACCGGCTGACTTCGTGGAGGCGGAACAGAACAAGCACGGCAGCCAGAAGCGTTTCCCCAGCAACTCGGGCCGCGACGGGAAGCTTTTCCTGTGGGGTCAAGCCTTGTTCTACATCGCCAAGTTGCTGGGTGCGTGCGTGTGTGCGTGCATGTGTAGTGACCCTGTGATCTCATTATACGAGTTGTTACGAATCACTGTTGTGTTTTATTATTCATGATGTGCTGCTCATGTAAATACAACTCAGCGCTTTATTGATGTGAAGTGAAGGACACACTCTAATGTGTGTGTGTGTGTGTGTGTGTGGAGGTGGGCTTGTCTAATCCTACTTTGTCGACAAAACACTATCCTTGTGAGGGCCGTATGACTTTGTGGGGTTAAGCCTCTACTTGAGGGTGAGAACATCAAAATAACTGGGTGATTCTAAGTCCAGTCTGGTCCAGAGTCTGGTCCAGACTCCTGGTTCAGGAGAGCCCTGTGTTTAGGAGGAGAGGCTGGGGAAAGGGTGATGGCCAGGAGCGGTCCTCACAGGGATAGAGACACAAGTGTGCGTGTGTCTCTGTGCACCTGTATCCATCATAAACAGTCACAGTAACTGTCGCTCTTCTTTCCTCTCCTTTCTTCTCGGGCTCCTGGGTGCGTCCATCCTCCAGTGGATGAGCTCATCAGCCCCAAGGACATCGACCCCATCCACCGCTACGTTCCTCGCCAGGACCAGCGCAACGTCAGCATGCGGTACTCCAACCAGGTGAGGGTCACCGCGTCATTGTTTCTGCTCCATGTTTGCTGAGGGAGGCGCTGTGGCCCACCGGAGGTTTGGTTCTGTGTCGTGTGCATTCGCTGTGCTGAGAAGGACCTGGTGGAGTGCTGATGTTTACATGGAGGGAGTTAAACCTGCTCGTGACTCCAGTCCACATTGTGTTATGGGAGGTTGTTCTCGTCGAGCGTTCTAGCCCTGTGTCCTTGTTTGGATGAGAGACGATGGAGCAGAGGTGGGCAAAGTGCGGCCCGGGGGCCTCATGTGGCCCTTAGCCTTGCATTTATTCACTTTTAAAATTCTGAATAAAAACTCACTGTTATG
This sequence comes from Synchiropus splendidus, assembly GCF_027744825.2. Taxonomy (NCBI): domain Eukaryota; kingdom Metazoa; phylum Chordata; class Actinopteri; order Syngnathiformes; family Callionymidae; genus Synchiropus; species Synchiropus splendidus. Next base: position 33,529,050 of record NC_071338.1, on the reverse strand, counting down.
TTATTTTATATGTCTTTATTTTTAAAGTTTCATTTTAATTCTTCTAATAGTTACCAGAGGTTTTGGCAAATTATTTAAGTGCCTTTTCCATATTGGTTCGCCCTGAGTTTACGAGCTATTCACCCCTTGAAATGCACTTCCAATATTTATCAGTTATATTGAGGATCTTGAAATAAAATGTAAATAGAAATCAAACAAGTTATTTTAAACTTTTCAAGTCATGATGTGATCACACTTTCTGATTCAATAATGCTGATGTAGCAACATTTAAGTTGCAATGTTCCTTTTCTTCTGCCCTCCAGTCTTTTGACTGACGTCTCCTCCCACCAGTCTCAGTAGATACATTTGCCCCTCTGTCGCAACACATGACTGCTTTGCCTTTCAGCTGTAGGACTCTTGAGTAAGTTCTCCTGAAACGAACTTCGGAACAACAGCAGTGGGCGCCATGTCTGAGCTCTCACTCGCCGTCTCACTCACACTCAAGTCAAGCTGCCAGAGCTCAGTCTGTCTGGTCACGAACACAGCGAGGTCCTACACCATCACCACAGCGACCCACAGGCTTCTTACTGGAACCCCTGGAGACTTTTCCTTGTGTCTGAGGTGGGGACGCAGGGGCAGCAGTCAGGGCAGAGAAGCCCAATTGCTTCAGGAGGGGAATGGATGAACTGAGAAACATCACTTCGCCAGCTTCTGTCCCGGGGTCTCCTCCTGTTGAACACCTCACCAGTCCAGGAGACAACTCGAATGTCTCCTTCTGGAGGAGCAGAGGTTCTTCTGAGAGTCTCTCCTGGATGACTGAGCTTCTCTCACTCAGAGAGTCCACATGTGAGAGGAATAACCCAGAGCTCAGTGGAGAGCTCTGCCTTCTGGCTCAGCTCTTTCTCCATCGCAAAAAGAGCTGCGCTGGTCCATTTCTCCGTCTCTCTCTCTTGGGTTCTGACTTCCTGTTTTCACATCTGCATTATTTAGCGCCATCGACAGGCTGTCTGGCGTTTCACGCTTCGTTCAGTCAGTCCAAGACCTTCTCTCTGTTTGGCAGCCTGCAGGCCACGCGTGGCCAACACACATCTGGAGTGTGTTCACATCGCTTTTGTCACGTTCGTCGTGCCATGTTTTCACAAATGTGACACGTGTAGCAGCCGGCACAAACAGACGTGGTGACGCTCTTTGTGAGCTGCGGGCTAGATTGGCCGCGCACACACGCTCCGTTCAGATATCCACGTTGTCGACGCTCGACAGCTTCTGCTTCCCGATGTCGTCTTTCAGTCAGTGTGACACCTCCGCTGTTGTCAGTCCCCCGCTGAGTTGTTTGTTGTCACTCTCTTCCTGAGCCGCGCTCGCCGAGCCGCCGAGGCCTCGGGCGCCGCTGCTGCAGCTACACGTGGAAGCTCTGAGGGTTCATGGAAACACACTTCCACCTCACTCCCACGCCGACTTCCCACCAGCTCCTCCTGCGGCACTTCTCCTTCCTTTCCCGAAGTCTCTTGTTTGTTCTCACTCACGAGTGTAAAACTTTACATTGTGTGTCCGTCAGAAGCGGCACAGCTGCCTCTGTTTTACCCCGCTGCCGGCCAATTACACAGACAGGAAGTACTCGCTGATGGAGGTTTAATCCATAAGGATGGGGGCTGAAGCTCTCGCTGGGGCTGGGAACTGTCTCTGGCGTCGCGCCACGCTGGAAGCAGGTGCCAGTGGTCTGTTCTGAATGAGGCACGGACCAAAGCAGCTGCAATACAACGATGTTGTCGTCAGCATTAGCATCTGTCGTCCCCAACAAATATGGGAGCACTGATGGAGGCGCGCTGACCAAGCTTGTCGAGGGCTGTCAGAACAAACTATCAGCTGGCCAGCAAAGCGCCAACTGTTTCACCCCACAACTGCACGAGTCCGCCACAGATCGAGCCACACATTCCAGCGTCCAGACTTCGGCTGGTCAATTTTATCGGGATTACGGTTATGTCTTCCTCCGATTATGAAAACATGATATTCTTCATGTGACGATTGTTTAGCCGGACACCCGTCTCCCCAACTTCTCTCATTCTGTCCCCATGCACCCAAACGCTGCACCACGCCTCGTCCGGAAGGACCCGCTACGCAGAGTAGCACGAGGCTCTGCCTGTCAGCGAGAGTGCTCCAGCCTCTGTTTACACGGCGTGTTGGACGCTAATATCAGCCACTGTTAGCTCCCGACTAGATACAACGGTGGCATGGTATTCAGTGTCAGAACCTCCGAGGAGCAGACACTCAGCCAGCATTCTGAGTCACAGCAGCAGTGACAGCTGCTTGCTGGAGATGTTTTGAAAAACAGTGACTATTTGCAAGTGGATAAATGCATAAGAACAATCGCTCAACCTGAGACAGGGGTGATGAAAACAAGCGCTTCTTGTCATGCCTCACGCTCAGAGACGCAGGAAGAGCGCTCTGATGTGGAAGTGTTACAATTTAACCAGTGACTTCTCTCATGAGCTCACGAAAAATGACGAAAAAAAAAAGACTTTGGAATGTGAAATCACTTCTTACAACATCAGAACCACAGAAAAGTCTCTGCATCCCAGTCAGGTGCCGGCTCCACAAATCTTTTCTCGTCTCCACTGATCTCTAAACGCAGACCTTACAGACTGGAGAGAAACTAGAGAGAACCATTTAACCTACATGGTGAAGGTTAAATATCACTGTTAAATCATTGTTTACATTTTACACATTGTTTTATTGTAGATCATTGTTCAATAACGGTTGAAACTTCAATGACTGAAAACATGAAATTGTTAAATAATAATCAAAGTAAAATAATAATAATCAAAATAATCGAGATTATCATTTTTGGCATGATCGGCTAGTTCACACTATGAACTGAAACCCCACACATAGCCACCACAGATCACGCCGCCAAAAATGCTATGTACGCTCCGCAGAGGGTCGAGCTGTCCACCTTAGAAAAAAATAGATCAACCCCACACTGATCCCATCTCACCTGGCTCAGGTGTGACTGAAACAGATCAATTCCTCCCCCATGTTCCATTCCAGAGGCTCGAGCGACTTCAGAAAAACAACTGGCTGCACCTGTAATCCATTAGATTTACCAACCTACAAGTACATGTCTCCATCCACTGTACCTCGGACACACTGAGGCATCATGTTCAGAAGGCAGAACATCCAATGTCCACCCCAAAACTACCCAACAAAACCCTAAAAAACATGTACGTTGATGCAGCGGGAACCATCGTCAGCTAAATGTACGACATCAAATGCTAATCATTTAAATGTCCCTCTCAGGATGATCATGTTCCCTGCATCCACCCCATAATGTTTCCAGCGAACTGTCGCCCAAAAGGTCGCTCCAAACTAGGAAGCGGAGCTGGAGATGAAGGCTGATAGTTTCGATCCTCCTGCAAGTCGTCCTGGTCTGAGCCCCTGACAAATGTGTGGACGTCCATTTACTGTGCAAAGTGGAGCATTTCAGACGCCAACCGGGCGTCTAACGTGCTGCCGACTGCTTTATTCATGGCAGGAGTTGGACTTTTAAAGCAAGTCTTCCTCCTCTGCTACTTCCTCTTGTCTTAACTCTCGCTGAACTCTCTGCTCCACTTTCTCAGTCACTCATCTGAGGAGTGTCTCGGCTCGCCTCTCCAGTGGGGTCGCGACAGCTAATCCGCGTTTTCACGCTCCCCCGCCGTACGCCTTGCTCCACCTGCGCGCAGCAGACGGGGATTCAAACCCGGAGGAAAAGTGCGCTCAGAAGCGTTGGAGAGATAAAAATGGAGAGACCTGTGTGGGTGAAACCGTATTTGGCTGACTTGTTAAAGAAGCGGAAGGCATCCGAAATGAATATTAATTTACGAGAGCAGCGGTGAGAAATATTATTCATAGCGGGCTGTGACCGAGAAAGGAGAGCGGCTGACATGACGATTAATGGAAACAAAATCTATTTTGCAGCAGCTTAGAGGCAGTCTGTCACGTGGAACACTACCTGAACTGCTCACGACCTGTCACTCAGTTGCCCCCACAAAACTGCAAGTGCATTCCTTGATGTCCCACCCCGATAAAGGAACCTAAAAACTGCATGAATGAACCAATAAAACTCATTTCCTTTCAAATGTATGCAGGCAAAACTAGCCTTGCCCACCTCAGAACCTCCTCTACATACCCCTGAAGTAATGGAGACACTCTCTGGAACGACTTGTGCCCACCCCAAAAGAACATGTGCCCACCCCAAACCGACATGCATCAACCCCCCACCCCAGAAACATAAGGTTCACACCCCACCGAAACCATTGACATCAGTGTGGCTCATTTTGTTTGTGCAGAGGACAACGGTCTCAGAAACAGGTCTTTATTTAGTCCTATTTCAGACAGTAACACACAGAAATGCACACATCCACCCCAAATACCACACGCATTCTGCCCAGTTATACTCATACCCCCCCCCCAAACTACTACGCTCCGTCCAAAATACTATATATTCTGACCCCAATACAACTTACATCCCTCCCAGTAAAACATTCCTTTACCTGAATACTACTCATGACCACCCCTGTACCATGGAACGTCCACCCCAAATACTACACACATTTACTTCAGTAATACTCTGCCGCATTACTATACACATGTCCCCCTGATGTTACGCCTATCTACCCCAAAACTAGTAACCTCCACCCTAAACACTGCACACAATTACACAGGTGCTATATCCATGCCAGTACTACGTTCATTTGCCCGAATACTGCTCCTCCTCAATACTATGAATGTCCACCCCACATATTTCACTCAGGTGGGTGAGAGTGAGTGTGACATCTGTCCATATGTGAGGGACTGCAGACCTGTCCAGGGTGACCCCCAGCCCCGACCCTGAAAGTGAGTGATGGGAATGAATGGAAGTGAGAAACAGTGGTTGGATGTGTCAGGGACCAAAGAGTGCAAATGGACTGGACATGTAGAGAGGAGACCAAGGGTGTTGGAGATGGGGGAGAGGAGGAGGAGGAGGAGGAGGAGGAGGATGACCATGATGAAGGTGGAGGACTCGCTGCGGCTACAGATTACAGTTGGATTATAGTGCTCTGTTTGTCCACACATTTCATAGAAGCAGGTGGACTTGAGTCAGGAAGACGCTGTACTGTGTACACGGCGGTGTTATATGTGCCGGGTCAGAGCGTGTTGCAGAAGTGCAGTCATTAGAAGCAGAAGTTGTTTGGCCTCGTCGCAGGACGCCGCCGGGTCAATGTTTGGCAACTGTAATTGTCAGCGCCAGAGCTGCCGACATCACGAGTAATGCAAACAAAATATACTTTGCTGCAGCACAAACAAAGAGTATCTGAGGCATGGAAATGAGCTGAAGACGGATTTACTGGGCGCACACACACTGTCAGCACCACGCAGGTCCGTGGAACAAATGGTGCCATTGATGAATGGCCTCCTCCTGCTCGCCTTCCTCGTGGAGTTGCAGCGTGTTCAAATCTCCAGCAACAAAACAAACCTCTGAATCGATGACGTTCACTCCAGCTGTCGATGTTAAGTGGTGTTACAAAGTGGTCGTTCAGGAAATGTTGTTTGCTGCCATATATCCAGCAAAACTCCATTTTCAAATCCGTCAACAGTCGATCCTTCCTCCACTGGTGTGACGGAGGATCTGTGCTCTCTCCTCACTCCTGCACGCTGTGCATGTGTGTACCTGTCCCTCCGCCACTGCCTGTACAGTCACCGTACAGTGAAGGTAGAGCTTCACTGTGTCCTCTCTGCTCCTATACACAGGTGTGTACTGCATGTGCCATCGGGGAACCTCTGGCCCTGCGTCACCTCACGCCTCGACTTCTGTTCATATGCCGCGTCTTCACGCTAACAGTAGGGGAGAAGGAAAATGTCGATCGCAATACCTGATTCTGTGATACTGTATGGATACTTTTGCTGAAATATCTCAATACTTGATTGCGTGACTTTGTCTCGCTATTTTAAGTTGTCTATATTGATATTTAATACATAGATACTGACGTGTTTGTGACTTCTTCTTCTTCTCCTCCTCCTACCTCCATCAATCTCCTCTGTGTCCTTCCTCTCCACCTGCTGCCTGGCAGTTCCAACATCTCAACATCTTCACCTACCAATGTACTGGCTCTCTCTCTCTCTCTCTCCTCTGTACATGTCCAAACCATCTCCATCCAGCCTCTCTGACTTGGTCTCCTGAAGACCTGAGCACATGTGCTGTCCCTCTGATCCTCTCATCATCCTGCTCTCACTCCCAGAGAGAAGCTCAGCATCTTCATCTCTGCTGCCTCCAGCTCACAGCATGGCAATATATTGTAATGTATCGCATCACCACTCCTGTATCGTATTGTATCACAAAGTACCTGCCGATACACAGGCTTAGGAAACATATATGTCTTGTTCAGAAACCACCTTTGTTTCTATGTTCAGATCATCTCAGTTCTACTCAACGACTTGCAGCCTAAACCTGCATCATGGCCGAAATAACGAATCGTATATCAACCATGTAGCGGCATGTCGTCACTGATAATGTACCCTTAAACTACCTGCATCACCCTCCTCAAAAAGCTGACCTTGCATGCAAATATTGGAGCTGTGGGAACCCTGAAGTGAAACGTGTTTACAGAGGAAATGCTCCTGTTCTCGACCTGAACACTGCATGTTGCTGTATGACCCTCCCCTAAAGAACGTGCGTGCACCCTCTCTAAACACTAGTTTCCACCCCAAAACTGCATCAAATCAGGCGCCTCCGTTCATGCCGCTTATGTATTCAGTTAAAGCTGTGAATGTCTCTATCACCACAACCTACTGAGAACCCATCCACCTCTAGCACTGGCCCCAGAAGCATGGCTTCACTAGCACCCCTCCCCAACCATCGCTTCTGACTCTGAAAAGCATCTGAGAATTCACCGGAACTGTCTTCTGAAGTGGTGTAGAGGCCGCCTCCATAGCGCCTCCTCGTGACCAGCTGCCGTCCGCTTCAGTGGCCTGCGCGCTTCTCACAGCAGCGAGCAGCCACTTAAGTCAAACGGCGACGCGTCTTTAATATCAATTGATTTGGCAGAGCGGCTGGCAAAGCTTCTCAGGTGGAGGCTGGTATTTTTGCGCTCACTCGGGGGAACAATCTATCGCTTTCTCACTCAGACCGGCTCGACAATTACAGCCGCCGCCGGCGTGCAATCTAATTCCACACTCCTGCGCGGCGGTGATTCGGCGTCCTTCACCCTCCGAGTGCTGCACCTCCTCAGTCCATCCCTCCAGTGTTTGGTCGGACTCCTGCGTCACTGGCCTCCTCCCCCTGTGCGTCTTATCGCCCGGTGACCTTTAGAAAGTGAAGAAACACGGCGGAATATGACTGAACGTTTCTTTCATGTTTCTTTTTCCTCCTCAGAAACCTGTTTCTGATCTAAACCCCCGACACTTTCAAACGCTCTCATCAAAATATGGATCTGCAGGCGACAGAGACCCACATCACGACGATACCCAGCTCCGAGCCATCCGTCTGTTCGGCGGCTTGAAAAGACGGATTATATTCCGCTTCATGAGGGGGAGGGGGAGGAGCGCAGAGGGGGAGATAGATTTTCCTTCTTGCTTTTTAACTTTATGAAAGTCTTTGAATGTTTTATTCCTTTGTGATGTGACGCTCGCTTGAGGCCGTCTCCCGCCTGCCTTGCTTGCCAGACTGCACATTTGGGAGAAGTCTGACGTCCTGATCACTTTGAGGAAAGTGAACGAGAAAGTGTGAGAGACCTGATGTAACCTGGGACGTCTGAGCGATCACCGCTGCAGTCGGATTTACAAAAGTATGGCTCCACCGGGCGGATGTGGCCTGGCGCCCTCCTCACTCATGAGGACTCTGGTGAGGAAAGAGCTGAGCCAGAAGACAGAGCTCTCCATAGACTGCTGGGTTCCTCCTCTCAAGCAGGGTGTCTCTCCCTGGACTCTCTTTGAGAGACGAGCTCCGTCATCCAGGAGACACTCAGAGGAGAACTTCTGCTCCTCCAGGACAGGGCTCTTGTCAGGATACCTCCTGGACGAGCGAGGAGAAGGCTCTGTTCCAGACCCGGGTCACTCTGGAGAGCCGATGTCTCTCAGGAGATGTGGACACCTCTGCGTTCCTCCAGAAGAGTTGGAGGAATTCACCTGCCCTCCTCATGTCCTCCTCCGCCGTGAACCACATGACAACACTCCTTCTCTCTTGTCCAAACGTGTCCTCCCTAACGTCTCCATACTTCTTCCTCGTTGGTGCTGCATGCGCTGTGACTCGCTCCCTTCGTTTCATCCTCTGTTGTTGGGCGGTCAGATGATGGGCTTCATGAGGAGCTGTGGCAGGTGTGAAAACAAAAAGATGCCTGTTGGAGGGGCAGGATCGGATCCGGTGGTTAGGAGTGTGGAGCAGCAGTGTGAGTGTCTCCTGCATGACATGAATACTGCGCATCAGCGTCTGAGAGACTCTCCGCCCCAGGCTGCAGCAAATGATCTCCTTTGTTCCCTCAAGTGTCTGTCGCTCGTCTGAGGTCAGAGGGGAGCGCGTGGGCTCCTCCCTCCAATGTTCCCTCTGGTTCCTGCTGGAAGCTCTTCTGCATCGCTGAAGTGGGGAGCGCAGCGGCGACCCGGAGGTGCAGATGAGAGCGTGTGGATTGCAGATGTCTGCAGCTTGACTTCAGGGTTTTCCCGTCAAGAGGAGTGTGTGCAGCAGCTGTCTGCTCCGCTCCGCATCACCTCGGACCTGTGTCGGCTCGGCAGGCAGCGGAGGCACACGAGCGTTCAGAGCTTTCACATCCACTTACAGCTCCATTTGTCCGGCCTCCCTCTGCTCCGTCCAGGCCTCCGATGTGCATTTCTGTGGTGACGTGGGGGAGAAGCTCCAGCCTCCGAAGGTCCCGGCCACGTGGACGGCTGGATGGAAGGGACGTCTTCATGAGATTCAATCAGCCTCACGGCGCAGGCTGTGCACGTGGCGCTGCAGGGGCCCGGCTGTAATACCAGTCAGGTGATTGCTGATCGCCAAGGATAGATAGATGGAGAAATGGGTGGATGGAGGGAATGATGGATGGATGGAGGGAAGGATAGATGGATGGAGTGATGGCTGGAGGGAAGGATGGATGGATGGAGGGAAGGATAGATGATGGGGAGATGGATGGAAGGAGGGAAGGATGGATAACAGAAGGATGGATGGAAGGATGGTTGGATGGAGGGAAGGATAGATGATGGAGAGATGGATGGATGGAGGGAAGGATGGATGGATGGAGGGAAGGATAGATGATGGAGAGATGGATGGATGGAGGGAAGGATGGATGGATGGAGGGAAGGATAGATGATGGGGAGATGGATGGAAGGAGGGAAGGATGGATAACAGAAGGATGGATGGAAGGATGGTTGGATGGAGGGAAGGATAGATGATGGAGAGATGGATGGATGGAGGGAAGGATGGATGGATGGAGGGAAGGATAGATGATGGGAGATGGATGGAAGGAGGGAAGATGGATAACGGAAGGATGGATGGCAGGATGGTTGGATGGAGGGAGGGATGGATGATGGAATAATGGAGGGATGGATGGATGAATAGATAAATGGAAATAAGAATCGATGGATGGTAGGATCGAATGATGTCTGTGTAACAGCTAGTTTACTCAATGGTGTTGTCCGGTGCTGACCTCAGCAAAGGTGTGCTGACTGCTGTTGGTCTGCGGTGGCGCTGTCTTTGTTCGTGGCTGCTGCTGCTGGAAGCCTTGGGGCCTGCCACTAATGTTGCCCATCTCCAAGTTGCCTCCATGTTTTTTGCACAGTTGTTGACAGTTGTTGTTGCAGATCCTGGTGGGCCGGTGTTAGCTCATTCGTCATTAGCTTGCTGCACATTCCAGTTTTGTTTTGTAACGACCTCACTGTCAAAGGCCTGGTGAAGTCATTGTTGCTTTGAGGCGTGTGGATCCCAGACCAGCGAGACATGGAAGACCAAGCATGAGGTGGAGGGTGGCAGTCCCCCGGACCACGAGCCAAGCAAAGCCTGGCGAAGGCAGCTGACTGCAGGACAGTCCTGAGACCAGGTGACGGGGTCGCCGCGCCTTGGTCCTCGCTGACTGCACCTCGTTCGTTCAGCGCTTCTGAAATGGTGAAACCAGTCAAGCCGATCTGGATTGACGCGGATGTTTCATGGTGACGGCACGGGCGCTTTCATCCCAGCCTGTTCGGCATCTGCTCACAGATAAAGATGTTTGTGTCAGCGGCTGCTGAGAGCAAATCTTTATTTTCCCCGCGTGTGCGATCATCTTTATCCGCGTGTTTATTTCAGCCCCTTCATTGTCATTTTAATCCCATCAGCAGCGTGACTGTAAAAACTGTGTTTATTCCCGGAGGTGCAAGCTGACGTGACGTTATTTTCCCTCACGTGCCCGAGAGTGCTCCTGTCTCCGCTCCACCAACGCATTAAGGACGGGCTGGGCGACGTGGCCTCGATTCCGAGTGGAGATGTGATTATCCAGCACATATCGCACCCAGGTGCCACGCCGGCCATTAAATATGCATCACCAGTGTGTCTCGCTGGACCAGAGCCGCGCGCTGCCACGCTTCAAATCTGTGAACTGAAGGGTGGAGTGTGTGAATGGATGCTTCATTCAACATTCATGCTCCGAGGACGGCAGCGTTTTAATATCAGCTGCTGTCGACACCTGCGGAAGATGATGAGCTCCAGTCCAGAATACAAGACTCTCACGGCTGAAAGCAAATTCATTTATGCTGCTTTTATTGGAGGAGTTCTGCTCCGTTTGTGGGTTCCGATCCAGCTTGAAGAAACTTCAGAGGGGGCTGTCACTCTCCTTGTGCTTGCACTCTGGTTTCCTCCCACGGTCCATAAACAGACCTTGGGTAGCTCAGAGGTGAGTCTTCCTCTGATGTCAGCCCTTGTTAGCTGGGACAGACCCCTCTGTGAACATGTGTCGAATCGACCATCATTTGCCCCACAACCTCAATGTGCAAGTTGGTGTCCCCGCATGCTTCAGTGTGGTCTGAACTTACCCAGAGTTATTCGCTGCACTTGTGTGCGTGCAGAAGAACCTCAGTGTATGCCTCGGTTAGGAGATCAGCCGAGTGCGTCCTACGTCTTTCACAGTCCTCAATTACAGTCTTCGGGGAGGAGAGTCCACTGATGGTCAGGTACCTCTATCATTGTGTGTCTCTATGGAAGGGGACAAAATGGCGACATCAGGGGCCCCTGTGTTGGGAGAGCCCCGTAAGCATAATGCATCAGCTTCTCTTGCGTTCAAACGTCTCCACCTTCCATTGATCTGTAGATGTGTTGGATGTGTGCTGAAGCCGTTTCTGACCCGCACAAACTGTTGAATGGCTAAATGCATGTATGGGTTGTTGGGAAATACACCTCCAATGTGTCTTCCGCGTGTCCGTGGACTCGTGAGAGAAAGTTCAAATCCAAACGAACGTCTTCCCTGATAGAGGAGTCTCATGACCCTGCCGGAGCTGTGGCTCCACAGCTGCCTGACTCAGCCTCAGCTCCAGTGGAGAGTGTAGTGGAGACTGAGACCAAGACCATCTCTGGCCCTGACCCTTTCATGACACACTTTCACTTCATCTTGAGGTGCAGTCTCCACTCATGGGTCCTGGGCTCTTGGGGTCCCGGGTGCCATGGTGCCACATTCCTGATCCGGTGTCGACTTCTCTGGGTTTGAAGTGATGTGGAGGAATCATCTTGTTGTTGCCCATTTCCTGGCCTTTTCTGGGTGAGAAGCTGTGAGCAGATGATGCGGTCCTCTCCTCTGATTGGCTGGCTCCTGCTGATGGACTGGCCCCGCCCATCTCTGGCCGGCTCCATCACTCCTCCTCCTCCTCACCCATCACTGTCCCAGAGGTTCCTGAGCTTCCTCATTCCTTCAGTTGGGGGAAGGTAGATGTTGGTCCCCACAAACTCAGGCTCCACTCAGGCTGTGTGGAGTGGTTCTGGGCTGGACGTCTCCTGGGTTCCTCCTTGGTCCTGGTATTCTTCCATCCAGGCATCTTCCCCCATGTGACCACACACTGGCCCGGGGTCCATGCAGAGATCGGGTCTGACCAGAGTCCGAGTCCAGCGGGCTCTCCTGGTCTCCATGCAGTGGAGGGAGAAGCCAACTCTTGAGTGATGTCACCAGCGCTCTCCAGCCTCTTCGTCGAGTGAGAACGCGGGTGTAACCCAGGCACTGAGGAACCGTTTCAGACTGATAGACTGGACTCTGCACCCGGGCATCGTGCTTGACTGATCAACTCCTTCCATTGGTTCCCTTCCCTCCCGGCTGTGCTGAAGTTGATCGTCGGAGAGCATCGCACCAGACTCACTTAGCAACCACGCTAGCGGTTTTGTGCTGGTCTCCTCAACCAAGCAAATCACCTCTTCTGATCTTGTGGTGATCAAAGTGACCTGAGTAAAGGTGGTTGAAGACCGATCTGTATTTCAGCTTCATGAGCGGCGACACGGCTGAAGCTTGTGCAGCCGCACGTCATGTGGTCGAGCTACGCGTCGACGTGGTTTCCTGGTCCGTCATGTGACCGTGCTCACTGCAACGCTGCCACTCTCTGGAACTTTGTTGGTGCTTATCCGTCACGTGGAAGAGTTCAGAGGTCGCCGGAGGACACGTGACCGTCTGAGACTCATCGAGCCACGCTGGTCTCCGCTTGACTCGCGGAGCGTTTGGTGGATGACTGGCTTCAGTCCAACTCTATTAATGCTTCCTGAACAAGCACCCGACAGAAGCTCCCCTCTGACAGTCACGGCGTGACGTCACACTCCCCCGGAGCTCCGTCGGCGCCGAGCAGAGCTGGCGTCTCTTCTGGTTTCACACTCTCTCCGTCTGATGCTCTTCATCTCTGGGGCGTCACACTCCTCGCTCTCCTTCTTTCACCCGCCGACTCCTTAAATGTGATGTCAGTGCTGTGATGTCGGCCCACTGCCGCTCGAGCTGAGACGGCAGCTCAACACACGAGCCTCAGAGCAACCGTTCACCCTGGCGCGCATGCGTGTGCGTGCACACGCGCGCCGTGTGAGAACAAGGTTAATGGAAAACTTTCTTTGTGTCCCCACACTGTGGCAGCCATCAGTCATCTCTCCGAGATAAGGCCGGGGTCGGCACAGGCCCCTGATGGAATCCTACAAATGTGGAATAAGCAGCGTGAGTGTGGAGGGGGAGGGGCTAAAGACCAAGGTTAGCCGGGTGACATTTGGGGAGAAGAAGTTTTCATCCAGAATCTGTTGTTGTTCCTGAACCAGTACATACCAGAAGGTGTGTTGGGCCTCAGCAGAGCAGCTCTTCAGGTGGTCACAATGTAGAGCAAGGGTGGGCAATCCGGTCCTCAAAGGGCCGCGGTGGTGCAGGTTTTTCTTCCAACCAAACAAGCTCACACAGTTTGACCAATGAAGTGGAGGTGACTGACTGAGTGATTGTACCCCTAAGACACCTGTTGGTGAAAAAGTGTCCTCTTGATTGGTTGGAACAAAAACCTGCACCCACTGCGGCCCTTTGTGGAACAGTTTGCCCACCCCTGATGTAGAGTCACTGTAGCAGCACGAGCTGTCGATGTTGTCTTGGTACTTGTGGAATTCATGGTGCGTCATGGCATGAAACATTCCTGGAGTGCTGTAGTACTCAAGACTGGTCTCAGGACCACTTTTGTCGTGTCGCGGTCTGGGACAGGGCGGACTTGGGATCACGATGAAAGCCCAGTGGAGAGCGACAGAGAAAGTGTCACCATTGGTGAAGGAAGGATTCTGGCTTTTTGTTTGGTTGTGTTTTTTTATCAGGGGTCTCAAACTGACACGCTCGCTCAGGCCTGGTCGACCCGCGGCTCTTCACCAAGTGAGCCGCAGAACTGGCTGCAGTTGCTGTTGAGATGATGGTTTATACAGGAAACGAGAGGAACAAGTCAGAGCTATTCCAGCGAGATGTCAAAATATTGTTTCAAGACTTGGACTCGCGTTTCACTTTGAAACATAAGCAATAAACCTCGCTGCACGTTCAGTGGCGATGTGAGTGGCGGTCCTCAGAGCCTCATCAGATCCACCATCAACAGGACTGACATGACTCAGTCCCACGTTTGACTCTGTCCTTCCCTCAACTAAAGGTCTGGCAGGTGTTTGGCCTGTGGTTCATTGCTGATGGTGGTCAAGTCCGTTGTCCAGTCAGGTGTCTGAAGTCTGCTGTTGGTCCGACTGCTGTTGCTTGTTTCCAGTGACTCCTGATTCATGAACCATTGTGTGCCATCAGTTTGAGGCTCCTTGTATCGACTGTCTTGCTCTGTGGTCGTGTTGACTGATCTGATTTTTCCCTCTGAAAATGATGGCAAAAATTATTGTCATCCAGTATTACAATATATTGCTGAATGAATGGTATGGCAGTGTATCACCGTGTATCGTGATACGCCTGGTAACACTCATGCCCCCACACGGCGCGGTCACTCTGGGCTGCTGCAAAGCTGTTGCTGAGTGTTGTACACTGAGAAAGAGGGAGCCGGATCCTTCATGTCTGCAGCGCGTCCTTCTTTTCAACAGCCCTAAATAAACAGACTCGGTCCAAAATGGAATTGGACTCTCCGGCTAACTCGGAAAACTAGTGAGTGCAAAGAGACTTGGAGGTCTGAAATAGTGTAGTCTGAAGACTGGGTGACTCGGTGTGTCAGAAGTGTCTGGCACCGACTTGGTTAGCTCGCAGGCCCAAGGTACCAAGTGGACTGGATGAACCGGCGCGACTTGGTGATCAACCCACCAGATGAAGTGAGGAGTCGCTCTGCTCCGCTCAGTCTGGGCCACCTTCCTCCTCCTCTTCCTCACCCCTCTTTCATGTGCTCTCAGACCTGCTGCACTGATCACAGTCATCAAACAAGGAGACGGTGCGTTCAGGGCCATTTCGGCCTTTCATCTTCCCGCCAGCGCACACGCCCATACACGCAAACACGCCACTAGTTTTTGGGTGGATAAGAGCTGGTTTTATCCAACAAGCTTGTTATCATCAATGAGAGCCGGAGGGTCACGTGGCGAGGGTGGCGACTGTGGCGGGGCCGACGGTCCCGTGGCGAGTGTAGTGGGGTGAGGGTCACGTGGGAGGGTGGCGAGGGCTTCCTCCTCCTCCTCCTCCTCCTCCTCCTCTTCCTCCTCCTCCTTCTCTTCCTCCTCCTCTTCTTCCTCCTCCTCCTTCTCTTCCTCCTCCTCCTCCTCTTCCTCCTCTTCCTCCTCCTCCTCCACCTCCTCCTCCTCCTCCTCCTCTTCCTCCTCCTTCTCCTCCACCTCCTCCTCCTCTTCCTCCTCCTTCTCCTCCACCTCCTCCTCCTCCTCCTCCTCCTCCTCCTCTTCCTCCTCCTCCTCCTCCTCTCCTTCCTCCTCCTCCTCCTCCTCTTCCTCCTCCTCCTCCTCTTCTTCCTCCTCCTCCTCCTCTTCTTCCTCTTCTTCCTCCTCCTCCTCCTCCTCTTCCTCCTCCTCCCACCTCCAACCTCTCGCCCTCCTCTTCTTCACTCCTCTTCCTGTTGCCACTTCACCTTCACCGGTGTCGTTGTCTTCTCCTCCTCTTCCTACGTCCTCGCATCCCATCATTTCTACCTCACTCTCTTTGTATTGTCCTTTTATCTACTCTTGATTCTACCTTCAACATTTCTTCTTCAGCTGTCCGTCTCTGTTCTAAATGCATCTCCCCTCTTGTCTTCCCCTTCTCTCTCTTTCTCCCCAGTTTTTGCCTTCTTCGTCTTTTGCCTTTGTCTTTTTCTTCTTCATTTTACCCATATGGTTTTCACCTTGTTTTCCCATCCCATTGCTTCTTCCTGACTTTGCCATTCCTTCCTCTCAGTTCCTGCTCCATCTTCAGGTTCGATCGCTGTGTGTCTTTCCTCCCTCAAACGTTCCCTTCTCTTCTCTCTCATCCTCTTCCTTCTCACCTGGTGCCTTCTTCTGAAACTCTCTGTGTGCTTGCTCATGGAAGGCTGCTGGTTCTATTCCCTGCTCTAGTTGGAGGACTTCCATGCTGCGTTACGAACGCTCCACGTCTTTCTCATGCCTGCCTGCAGGGGGCGCTGCAGCAGCTCAGCTGACTCAGTCTAGAAGGTGACGCGGTTCTGCTCTCTTCCAGGGTCCCATTGAGAACGACGTTGTGATCCACGTGGCGCTGATCGCCGAGAGCCAGAGGTACAGTGTGTATGAGAGTGTGTGTGTGTCTGTGCGCATCGGAAGTCAGTTGATGTGGCCCCGGGGCCGCGTGATAAAGCGAGGAGCCGATGAATTCCATCTCTATTAAAACACTATGTTGTTTATATCGAATTAACTTCTTGCAAGTCTGGGCCGTTTACAATTGTGTTTTGTATGTGTGTGTGTGTGTGTGTGTGTGTGTGTGTGTGTGTGTGTGTGCGTGTGTGCGTGCGTGCGTGCGTGCGTGCGTGCGTGCGTGCGCGTGCGTGTGCGTGTGTTTAGACTCCAAGTCTTTCTCAACACCTACGGGATTCAGACTCAGACTCCGCAGCAGGTGGAGCCAATCCAGATCTGGCCTCAGAAGGAGCTGGTCAAGGTAACACAGGCGCACACACACCTAGTGAGGACCCCTCATTTCCGTAGCCCTTTCCCCAGACTCTCCCCCTAAACCTAACCATCCGAAACACGTGGCTCAGCTGAGCCAGGACTCTGAACCAAACTGAACCCAGTTATTTTGAAGTCTTCATCCTCAGATTGAGGCAAAAATCTTTTGGGGTCCAGCAAAAGGTCCTCACAAGGATAGATAAGGTGGACAAGACCTGGCCCCAGGGCCACCACAGGCCTGTGGCGCTCAACAGACGCCCTTCACGCCAGAGTCACAGCAGTGGAGGTGAGCTAGTTTGTAGGTCTGGCTGACCTCTGACCTCCAGGATTGACTCAGGAGTAAACGAAGAAATGAGGAAGATATTTTTAATTTTATTGCGAATTTTCTAAGCTATTTTTTTAATCCATTTTCATTTTACATTTTCTTTCACCAATTTTTGTAGCACCCCTCAGAATCATTTCAACTCCTTTCACTCAGTCTGAATACATTATAGTGATTTGATCCTTTCGAGTTTTGTGTTGTTTGACAGTTTTGTCAAACAATACAATTTCGTTCAAAATAGCTTCGCATTCAGTTTTGTTAAGAGCTTGTTTGATTTCTTTCCTGTCTTTATTTGGTTTATCTGATGCTGTGGCACAGATTTTTTAAATATTCATCTATTTATTGTTTTTAATGTTTTCATTTCAACCCGAGCCCGAACCCCCTGTCGGGTCCCGCTCTCCACCCCTCTGGTGGACAGAAAGGTCGCTGCTTTCATGAAACAGTAGAACGGCCTGGACTCAGACCCAGTGCTGGTGTGGACCCTCGTCGTGTCCCTGACTGGTGCCCGAGTCTTGGCCCGGCTGGTCAGTGAGTGGAGCCGACGCTGGTGTCATGATTCTGCTCGCAGGCTTCCTCGACCTCCGCCTCCTCTCTCTCCCACCCTGGCTGCTTATTTCGGGGATTTACACGTCTCCTTAATCCTTCTCCTTTAAAACAACTGTCTCCTGTTAGTGTCCGCTCTCTCCTCACTGCTCTCTTAGCAGAGGGGCAGAGCACCACCCGCTGGCTGCTGCAGCGTCTGCAGTCGCGTGCAGCAGGAACATGGCGCCATCAGACTCAGCCTTCAGTCCAGCAGTGGACGGCGTCACCGTCCAGCGGAGAGTCGTCTACCTGCAGGAGAGCTGCTTTCTGACGCCGCTCCCTTGAAGCGTGACATTTCCCTCTGCAGAGGCGGCCTGTTGAATAATCGCTGAGCGACTTCAACACTGAAGTGAACAGGTTTCACTTGATCATACATCTGGGAGGAGGCGGGGCTTGAGGAGCGCCAGGACCAGAGCAGCTGCCTGTTGGCTGACTTAAAAAAACAAATAATGCCATTGTAAATTCAGACAACGTCAACAGGAATAAATCAGTTCAATAATAAATAATCAATTGATAGTAAATGACATTTAAAAAAAATGCCCCCACTGCCAAAAAATTAAAATAAAGTAAAAAAAAAACACAACTTTCCAGTTATATATTCATAAATGTCACAAATAGGAAAGTTTGAAATACAGTGGTACCTCGGTTTTAAATGTCCTGGAATTCGAACAAATCGGAGTTTGAACAAAAATTTCAAGATTTTTTTTGCTCCCGAAAAAAGCTGGAAAAAC
Source organism: Synchiropus splendidus (assembly GCF_027744825.2). Classification (NCBI taxonomy): domain Eukaryota; kingdom Metazoa; phylum Chordata; class Actinopteri; order Syngnathiformes; family Callionymidae; genus Synchiropus; species Synchiropus splendidus. The sequence goes on along the minus strand of NC_071338.1, from coordinate 33,510,908 downwards.
CATAACGTGCGTGGACCGATCAGCTGACCCACGACACACTTTGTTATTGTGTATAACGCAGCCTCTGTATGCAGACGTGTCCCGTTACTGACTGTTTTTTCTTCGTATTGAGGTGTGAAACCTTTCCTGTCTCCACACTGGACCGTGGTCGAGTGTCACAGGGAGGTGCTGGAGCGCTCACTCTGTGTGTGTGTCTGTGTGTGTGTCTGTCTGTGTGTGTGTGTGTGTGTGTGTGTGTCTCTGTCTGTCTGTCTGTGTGTGTGTGTGTGTCTCCAGGCCTATCGCTTCCTGGCCGTCAACCAGAAGCTGGGTCTGAGTGGGCGTCCTGAGAGGCCGGTCGGCTGCATTGGAACCTGCAAGGTAAACACATTTGCACACTGACCGCGTGATACACTCCTTCCATATGCCGAGGTCAAAGGTCACGGCTAGCACGCCTCCTCCTCACTCCTTCACCTCCTCCACTCTTCCTGCGGATTTAATTATTCCTGTGACTTCTCTCTGAGTGTGTGGTGTGTGTGGTGTGAGTGTGTGGTGCGTGTGTGTGGTGTGTGCAGTGTCTGTGAGTGGAGTGTGTGTGTGTGCTTCTCCTGCAGAAGCGTCAGGTTTGGCTCCCCAAATGAAGGTCGGCCCCTGCTTCGGCGGCGGCGGCGGCGAGCGAATGAATCATGTCGCGCTAAGACAATATTATAATGGAACATTTATGGGCAAGATGGCCGCCCGCCAGAGGGCATTATCGTCATCAGTGTGGCGCTGTGTGTGTGTGTGTGGAGCGTGTGTGTCGCCCACCTGAGGATTGATGGCTTGTTTTGTACGCTGCTGAGGGAAGTGGATGTGGATGTGGCGCCTGCTGAGCCGTCCCTCTTCCGCTCAGATTTATCGCATCCTGGGGAGGACGGTGGTGTGTTACCCAATCGTCTTCGATCTGAGTGACTTCTATTTGTCCCAAGACGTGATGCTGCTGATCGACGACATCAAGGTGCGTCCCTAACATTATGACCAGCTGCGTGCGTCCCGCTCCGCCAGGCTGCAGTCCCCTCTCTCTCCCCTGCAGAACGCGCTGCAGTTCATCAAGCAGTGCTGGAAGATGCAGGGCCGCCCGCTGTTCCTGGTCCTGATCCACGAGGACAACATCAAGTAGGTTCCTGGCTCTGCTCAGAGCTCACGCCCCCAGCAGCTCCACAGTCCGGAGAGTTTTCCGTCTCCATGGAAACGCCGGGGGCGACTTGTGACATGTTCCTGCCTGCAGGGGGAGCCGTTTCAACCCGGTGTTGGACATGCTGGCCTCCTTCAAGAAGGGAAACATCGGCGGGGTCAAAGTTCACGTGGACCGACTGCAGGTTGGTGCATCGTAGAGCCGCTTGTTATAACCTGAAGACTGACCATGGCTGCTCTGGGGAGGAAATCAGAGCTGGAGTCGACACACCCGCAAGCGGGATTCGAACCCGCAGCCTCCTCGCTGTGAGGCTGCAGCGCGACCTCAAACATTCACAAGCATTTTGATGGTGAATTCATGGAAATGCATCCACACTTTTTCAGCAGAAAATCAACATTGTTTTGATTTTCAATAATAATTGTAGCTATTCTGAGGAGAAGAGAAAAAATACCTTCTGAAGGACTTGAATTGGAAAATCTACGTGTTAAAAAAATGTTGAAATAGAAAAATGAAAATAGCAATATAGGTCAATATAATGTATAATAAAGATCACGGAGCGTTCATCATCAAGCAGCTCAGGGTCCGACCCCTCAAACCACCCAGGATCTCAAATTCCTCCTGAAGTCACAGTGCTGCACGAGCTATTCAGAGAGGACCAGCAGCTCTGCTCCTCATGACAATGAGGCGATAGAGTGCTGGCGTGGCGAGAATGACAAACACGGAGAGAAGAACAAACAAAGGCTCCAGAGGAAAAAGTCCTCTGCTGAGTTTCCATCCGCTCATCAATAATCCAGGCTCCGCCGACACGCCGGACTCTGCAGTTTCAAGTCGTCTCCATCCAGCCAGCTGTTGAGCTCAGGGCAGGTCGCAGGGGCAGCGGCTGGAGTGCAGCGGCCCAGTCCTGGCTCCAGTCACTCCTCATGGAGCCTCATTCTGGGAGCCCACTAGATGGCGCTCTCTGCTCTGAACTTCATTGTGAAAGCTAGAGCGCCCCCTACTGAGCTGTCTGCCCCGCTCCTCAAACCTCCTGCAGCTCTTCAGCAGGTGGTGATTGAGAGGCGTGTCCTGGCTCTGGCCCGGGGCCTCCTCCCAGATGAACACCTCACTGCTCCAGGAGGCACCACAGGAGAAGCTTCTCTCCTCAGTGCAGAGAGAAACGCTCATTGATGAAGTTGGATTTGAAACAAAGAAGACGTTTACGTGCATCAGCGTGCATCAAGGTCGTCTCTCACACAGTTGCATGTCTCCCCTCTGCCTGTTCTCCATCCAGACCCTGATCTCCGGCGCGGTGGTGGAGCAGCTGGACTTCCTGCGAGTCAACGAGGCCGAGTGAGTTGTCACTGGTTACCATGGCGACCGGGTCACTGCTGCGTGTGGGTCCGACTCGGACCTCACCTTTTGTTTCGGGAGGTAACATGAGTCCGGTGCTCCTGGTCTCTGCCTGAAGGATCCCAGAGTTCAAGAGCTTCGAGGAGCTGGAGCTGCCCAAACACTCCAAGGTCAAGCGGCAGACCAGCACCCCCAACGCCTCGGACCTGGAGCAGCAGCCCGAGATCAACGAGCTGGAGTGGATGCAGAAGTCCACTGAGGAGATCATGCAGAAGTTCCACGTGAGTCCGGGGACTCGGCCGTCTGTGGCAGAGACTCTGACTCTTGCCTGTGTGAGCAGGACTGCGAGTGCCTGGCGAGTCAAGCCCAGCTGGCTGTGATTCTTCTGAGGAGGGAAGGTCCCGACTTCCTGTCCAGAGACGGTGAGAACGTCCGAGTCCCATCTTCACCATCACTATCCAGTAGTTTGAGTCAAGTCCACTCTGTAGTTAAACAGACACTGGGACTCCCAGGTCAAGAGTCATGGTGGCTGCAGCGCGAGTGTTTCTGAGCAGAAAGGAGTCAGTGCAGCGACTAGACTCATGAGAGTCTGAGCTCCATAATCTGAAAGCCTTTTCTTCTGCAGAGAACCTGATGGAGGAGCTGGAGAGGATCTACAGGAGAGCCGGCACCCGGAAGCTTTGGTCTGGTTCTGACTCACTCTCACTCAGACTCACACGCGGTCCTGTCTCTTTCCTCCCTCTCTCTCCTCTCACTTGACCACGTTGAGGGTTGTCAGTCTCGTAACGTGTCTTTTAACCCGAACACGCTGCAGGCAGGCCGTGCGCCACTCGGCCGCCATTATCAAGAAGTTTGCCGGCTCGATAGCGCCACACATTACCTCGATTCTGGTGCACGGGAAGCAGGTAACGGCCAGCCGCGGACTCCTGCATGTGTAGCCCTCAGTGCCGACCTTACACTCCACGACTTTGCCGTCTGTTTTGGCTCAAATGCTGTCGCACAAGTGTCCATGCTAATCGTTAGCCTAGCGCTGGAACATTCTGCCACACATTTCAAACGTGTGTTTTTCACACCTCAAACAACTCCCAGTCTGATGGTGTGTTCTTGTTGTACCAGAGTCTCTAGGGTTCAAGGGTCAGCCATGTGACCCATGGCGCTAATGGCGCTAACATGGCTTGTACGTGAGTCTCTGGTGAGGCCAGTCGCAAAAGTCGTTCCAGGCCATGACTGCGGCGGAAATATCTGGCGAGGACCGTTTCACGCAGACCGACTGACCGTCCCGTACCAATCTGTGAAGTCGTCAGGTGTAAGGACGGCAACCGCTGCCTCTGAGATGGAGCGCCCGGCGTGACGTTAGCGTGGAGAAGCAGCCTGGCGCGAGTGGACCTGCTGAATTGCTGCTGGACCAGTGGTCCTCATCCCTCCGACTAATGCTTCATAACAACTTCTAACCTCATGACGTCAGAATGGCGCCGTCACGCTCCGGGTTCTCTCTCTCTCTGGGGGCGGGCCGTAGCCGCCGGCTGGCTAGCTGTGGTGCTGTGTGGTGAGTGGCCGGTCGTGCCAGTCCTCATAACCAGGCTGTGATGTTCATCCACCCACATCTGCACCAAGCCCTCTCTCACCCGTCAGTCATGCTGCTTGCTTCTGTGTGAGGATGCAGCGCTTTCAGTAGCCGTTCCCTGTGCAGGAGGCTGCAACACCGCCACCACTGAGCAGTGCTGCGGCTGCAGGATGGTCCACAGGCGCGTCAGACTTTTTCAGATTCGGTCACCTGCTGTTTCCCAGGTTTATGTTCGACAAACTACATGTGAAACCACATTTGGATGAAAACGTCATTTTGGTAGCAGAAAGAACTGGAGGTTAATCTGCGCCGCTGAAGAGAATGAGTTCTTGATACGAGGCGTGCGTAATCTGTGTAGTGTGTCATCTGGCCTGTCGCCAGGATTCTTGCCTTAATCTGACCAAAAACTCACTCTGGAACTTTGATATTGCCTCAATCTGATCGGCTGAGTTTGATCCATTGTTATGTGTCATGTCAATTTAATCCAGATTACTGGTATAATCTGCGTTCAACATGGTGGTTCATGTTGAGATGGGATCAACTGATGATCAATTATTCAGAATAATCAACTTCAAATAACAGATTGAAGTCGTTCAGGCTTGCTGAATGACTTCAATACTTCAATAGTCTGGTTAATGCCAGATTATGGAATCCGACTCTTTATTTGCCCTTCTTTATTCCGTTTAAACCACTGAGATCCAGGAAGTGAAGTCCGTTGGATCTTGGTGTTTCTGGTCCTCTCAGCATCAGATCTTGTCTGAGTCTGGTCCACACTGTCAGTCATCATCTGTGGAGCCGAAGCAGGAGAAGCTTCTGGGCAGGTGATGGTTTGAGAGCTGTGTAGCCGAACATCACACTGACAACGTGAACATCACAACTTCCTCTGTTGACTTCACTCTTTTGTAGGGACGGTTGATATGGACCAAAAAAGTTATGTCATTTCAGGGATAATGGTCAGGATAAATCCACGTTCCTCTCCTCCATGTGCTGGACACTACAGTCTCTCTTGACACTGTTAGATGATGGAGTGGAGTTTGTCTCCAACACCATGGTTTGTTGATGTCTCAATAGAACAGTGAACACTGCAGTGCAGAGATGAGAAACTCAATGTCTGATAAAAATCAACAGGGATCCAGAGACTCAGAGTCGACCAGTGTCATCAGAATCAGAATCAAATGTAGTGCCGAGGTCAGTGGGGAGCCCACCAACTAGAAAGTGTTTTGGAAGTGCTGACAGAAAATAAATAAAAAATAAATAAAATAACAACAAGGCTGTTCAGGAATTCAACAGTCTGAGGGCCGAGGGGAAGAAGCTGTTCCTGTGACGGGAGGTTCTGGTCTGGATGGACCGTAGCCTCCTGCCAGAGGGAATAGGAACAAACAGTCCATGTCCAGGGTGAGAAGGGTTGAAGGCTCTGATCCCACCTGCACGTCTCTGGGTCCTGGAGACATACAGGTCCTGAAGAGGTGGCAGGCTGCAACCCATCACCTTCTCAGCAGAACGTAGGATGCGCTGCAGTCTGCTCTTGTCCCTGGAGGTGGCGCTGTTGTACCAGACGGTGATAGAGGAGGTGAGACATGACAAAGGTTCAAACTACCATGGTGAAGCAAAGCCCACCACACTCTCCACAACTGTCACACGCCGTGGAGCTGGAGAGCACGGCACCGTCACCGTCTCCTCAGGTTCACGTGTGCAGGTCCAATGCAGCCAGTGAGCCGCGTCTTTATCCAGTTTAAGGTGAGATGCAGAGTTGTCACTGTGGAGGTTGAGTTTGGCGGGATATGGTGTACGATACGTTATCATTCGTCCCTACTCAATGGTTCCAGTCCTCCAGTTAGATGGCAATGTAATCCATATTCATCCATCTGGTCTTCACATCATCAGGATGATGACTGATTCTTCACCTGTCTAAACAACTCAATCCGTTATCGTCTCCTCTAATCTGTGCCAGAATCTTCGTTGGGTCTGACTGACGTGGGTTTAATGGGTTCCCTTGGTTCCATCAACTTCAGCGTCTGTCCATCTACTTTCAGCCATAATCTGGATGAGATTGGCTCAGATTATGGGTCTGAATTTACATCAACTGTGAGGTAAACTGGAGGCTCCTCCAGGTGAACCTTGTCAGCCTGTCCACTCCCTTAGTTCTGGTCTGAAGTCGACTTCTGAACGGTGATCACCACCTCGGGGGGGGGAGGAGGAAGGGTTGGGGGCGAAGCTGATTTTCACGCTTTGAGAAAATTGTATCAGCGCTTCAATTTACTCTCTCGTTTCCTGAACATCAGACAGGAAGTGAAGCCTGAAATGGGTTTTGTGAGGAAGGGCGAACACGACGCTCCGTTGTTACCTTTCTCCAGGCCGCTCTGAGCCAGTGGGAGGAGCGCCGTGCGTGCGTGCGTGGGGGTGGGGGGCGTGTGTGATGGGACTCATGTACTCATGACTGCGGCGCCTTGTGTTGGCTTGTGTGGCCTCGACTCTCCAGAGAAATGAGTGAACATTAAAGTCGGCAGATGCCAGCGACGTCTCTGTAGAGGGCGCTGCTGGGGGCACTCGGCACACAGGTGTAATGACTGCGCGTCAACATCTTCTGGTCAAGTTCCTTCAAGTCCAAACCATCCTTCTGTGCTCTCCCTCTTCTCAGTCCTGATGGTCCGGTGAGGCTCCATGGAACACTGTCCTCATCTTCAGCCCACGAGATGGCGCTCTCTGCTCCGAGGTCTTTGCACCGAAATGGAGAGCGCCACCTAGTGAGCTGTGAAACTGAGGACACTGTTTCGTGAAGCCTCACCGGCCCATCACTGCTTCTCATGCTAACTCTCCACGACAGTCTCTCACGACCAGCCAGAACATTATGACCACTTGACTGTAGTCTTCCAATGGAGATCTTGGTGGTCTCCACCGGACACAGAGGTGTCCAGTGGCCTTCGCTGGGTCATCAAGGTTGTGCTGTGGGACGTGACACACTCTCTTGGACCGACTCACCAGCCACTGTCCTCAGCTTCTGCTGAAGGAGACCCTCAGTGGAAGAGCCTGTCTGAGTTACAGAGGAGATTCAGAACAGAGTCATGGTGAGGACCTACCCGACCATGGTGAGGGTCCTCCGAGTCTGCCCCACCTCTCTCTCTGCAGTCATCCATCTTGGGTCCGTTCATCCCCCTGAGGATCAGCTCCTCGGCTGGGGTCTGGCTCTGGGTCACCTCTCTCCGTCCTCCTTTTAGACGGCTCCAAAACATTTCCACCACTGACTGAACGGTAGTTACCATGTGGGTGGTTCAAAGTAATGCGGTGAACACCCCCAAACAGAAGGGACGCTTTTGTTGAAGCAGGACAGTCAGGGGGGGTGGCAGCTCCATGTGGGACGGTAAAACTGGACCAAGTGGTGTGGCAGCTTCAGTGCCGCTCAGAAAGTGGTGGGTGGAGCCGAGAGTGAGAGTCTCTGTGGAACCACAGCTTCAGGAGGCTCTGGGAACGGGTGGGATGAGGCTCACACCCTGAGCCTTCGGGGGGCAGTGGTGAGTCAGCGCTGCACAGGCGTGACTGGCAGGGTCCCAGGTGAGCCAGGTGGTCATAATGTCAGCGCTCGTGGAAGCAAGGTGCCAGTCCAAGTCCAAGGTGTGTTCTTCTGAACCGTCTCTCTTGTCGCCCACTAGGTCCGTTGTGCGTCTTGCCGCCAGTCTCTTAACTAAGCTGGTGGACAGCCTTGCCCCCAGCATTACTAGTGTTTTAGTGCACGGCAAGCAGGTGAGTGGCCGCTCGGGCAGCAGGGGGCGCCCTGACCTCCGCATGTCAGGCTCTTTTAATGTTCACTGATTTATGTCCGGAAAGTGAGAATGGAAGCTCTTCACGCTGCTGACCTCTGACCTCTGCTGGCTTGTGCTCTCCTCACTGCTGCATGTGCGTGCGTGCGTGTGTGTGAGTTGTGTGCGCTTCATGATCCGACCCGAGAGTCAGCTTGGTGCCGACGTGCGTCACTCTGAGCCTCCTCTCCGTCCCATGATCCTGGAGGAGCTCCAGCCGGGCGAATGGCTGGCGGAGAGGAGAGACGCTGTCACAGCGCCTCCAGGAGGAGCCCGGCGGGATGACCAGTCACTTCATAGCTCGCTGAAGTGACCGGTCTTCGGACTCGTCTGAGAGCCCATGCCAGGTCTGAAGCAGGTCTTTGACCTGGATTGGAGCCTGAGGTCAGCTCCGGGTCCTCCACCTGAAGGTCGTCGGCGCCACAGTGTCCCGACTCTCGCGGTGGCCGGCAGGCGGCGGGACGTCACAGCTCCGTCTCTCCCTCACACCCAGGTGACCCTGGGCGTGTTCGGCCAGGAGGAGGAGGTGATCTCCAACCCGCTGTCGCCCGGCGTCATCCAGGGCATCATCTACAGCAAGTGCTGTCCACACGGGGGCGAGCGCGAGGCCGTGCTGCAGCAGGAGCTGGTCATCCACATCGGCTGGATCATCTCCAACAACCCCGAGCTCTTCAGCGGGATGCTGAAGATCCGAGTCGGGTGAGAAGCCGCCCTTCCATGTGGCTGTTGTTGTCGTCGTCGTTGTAGCAGTGGTGGTAGAAGTGGTATTTTAGTGTGTGGGTGGAACGCACGCTGTCTCCCATGCACTTGTGTGTGTGTGTTCCACCAAACTTGTTTTTGTATCTGGGTTTCATGTGTGTGAGACTGGTGGATCCTCACTTGTGGGGACCTATTCTTGACAAAACACTGTCCTTGTGAGGACTGCATGACCTTGTGGGGACCATTAGCTGGACCCCACAAGGGTGGGGGGCTAGGGAAAGGGTGACGGTCAGGAGAGGTCCTCACAAGGATGGTGCGACCAACCCGTGCATGCATGCATGCGTGCACGTGTGTGTGTCAGTGTGGGCTTGGTTCTCCAGTCTCTCATCTCTCTCTCCCCTCCCTCCCCCCACAGCTGGATCGTCCAGGCCATGAAGCAGGAGCTGAAGATCCGAGCTGGAGATCTCCCTCCACAGGACATTTACCAGCTCTCGCCCAGTGACATCAAGCAGCTCCTGCTGGACGTGCTGCAGCCGCAGAACACCACGCGGTAACACGCACGCACACCTGTCTCGCTCTGTTCTTGTGAGGACCTCTCCTGGCCATCACCCTTTCCCCGGCCTCTCCTCCTAAACACATGGCTGACCTGGACCAGGACTCTGGACCAGACTGGAAGCCAGTTATTTTGAAGTTTCAACCCTCAAATTGGGGCTGAATCTTCCAGTTAGGCATGAGGTCCTCACAAGGGAGGATAAACACACGCGCTGGCTCTTATCTCACTGCGCTTTAATTCTATTATCTTCATCAGCGAGGACGTCGTCTCCATTATCCACTGCTGAAACTCAATTTCCTGGCGGGAATGATTCCACTTTTATCTCATCTCATCGCGCTTCATTCAGATCAGCCTCGCCACAATTTCCTCCTTCGCTGCACGTTTCACGGCCCTCCGCTGGCTGGCGTCGCTAATGGAGGCTCGGCAGGCGTCTGGGTCTTGTGTCCGGACGGCAGACGTCAGCTGGGCCTGGTTCTGACCCGAGCTGACTTGCGCGAGTCGCCCGCACATGTCTCGACGTGTTGCTCTTTTCTGTGCTTTCGCATTGGTCTGGCTTCACTCTGTCACTGAACACCTCAGGTCCTGGCTGAACCGGCGCCAGATCGACGGCTCTCTGAACCGGACCCCTCTGGGCTTCTACGACCGGGTCTGGCAGATTCTGGAGCGCACAGCTAACGGCATCCTGGTGGCGGGGAGCCACCTGCCCCAGGTAGGCGCCGCAGCTGACGGCGGCGGCGAGCAATGCGGCGTCTCTCTGAGGTTGTGTCTCTCTGTGAGCAGCAGCCCACGCTGTCCGACATGACCATGTACGAGATGAACTTCTCTCTGCTGGTGGAGGAGACGCTGAAGAACATTGTGCGGCCCGAGTACCGGCAGATCGTCGTGGAGGTAGAGTTTTGCACCTGTCGCCCACCAGAGGGCTCCACTGAGCCAGCACACTCACACAGCCAGACTGTCGTGTCACTCTCAGGACACTGTAGTCGCCACTACGAAGCTTAGTTGAGTCCCACACGACCGACTGAGTCCCACACACCCCACTGAGTCCCACACACCCCACTGAGTCCCACACACGACCGACTGAGTCCCACACACGACCGACTGAGTCCCACACACCCCACTGAGTCCCACACACGACCGACTGAGTCCCACCCCTCCAGTGCGCAGCCAGTCCCTCAGGCTCTTGTCCGGGTTGGACGTCACATTCAGTCACAGATCTCCTCCGTGAAGGTCCCTTCTGGTCCTGAAACCAGGGTCTTGAATACTCTTATTCTGAAAACCAAGAACAGGAAGTGACGTGGGCTTGTTCTGCGGCGTCTCCCCGGCAGCTCCTGATGGTGGTGTCTGTGGTTCTGGAGAGGAACCCGGAGCTGGAGTTCACCGACAAGGTGGACCTGGACAGCCTGGTGAGCGAAGCCTTCAGCGACTTCCAGAGGGATCGCAGCAGCCGCCATGACGGCGAGGACAAGCAGGTGAGAAGACCTCATGGAGTCATGGAGACATGGACCAAGGTTCCATTGTTGTGTGTCTACCTGACAATTCTGAGAATATCAGCAGTAATCCAGCGCTCCTGATCACAGGGTGTCCTGGTTCATCTTTAGTGTTTTTCTTTTGACTTGTTCAGATTAGGTTAGATCAGATAAGATCAGATCCGATCCACGGTGTTGTCCGATTCCCCTCCTCTCTTTCCCACGTCTTTTCCTCCACCCTCCAGCCAAGGTGTGTGTCCTGTGTCTGACCTGAAGTCTGCCGTCTGACCAAAAGGGGGCGCTTCAGGCCCATGTCTGTCTGATGGCAGCTGTCGAGTGCGCTGCCTCCCGCTGCGGCCTGGAGGAGCTGCTGACTGCTCCTGTGTGTGTGTGTGTGTGTGTGTGGCAGGACGACATGCAGGCCTTCTACAACACGCCCCCGGTGGGGAAGCGGGGCACCTCCAGCTACCTCACCAAGGCTGTGATGATCCTGCTGCTGCAGGGCGACATGAAGCCCTGCAAGGACGACCCCTGCTCCGTCAGCTAGAGCCTGGCCGGCTCACTGCGCCCCGGGGTCAGGCGTGATTGAGAAGCTCCGCCCCCACAGCATCTCACCTGTCAGTGGTCTTTGTGTCAGCGCATGTTTGTCTGTGAAACGGTTCCCGTCACCTGTGGTGGAAGCTCAGAAGGATCTGCAGCGGCTGAGACGAGCCTCACGTCTGGGACCGCCCCTCTCTGTCCACCCAGCCAATAAAGTTGTCATGAAGCTCACACACACAGCCGTGTTTGACTCTCTGTCCTAGTGGGGACCTCTCCTGGCCATCACCCTTTCCCCAGTCCCTCAACCGAACCATCCAAAACACATGGCTCACCTGAACCGAACTGGAACCCAGTTTTCTTCAAGTGTTCACCCTCAAATGAGAGCTTAACCTTGTGAGGTCCGGTCGAATGTCCCCACAAAGTCACACGGTCCTCACTGTTTTGTCAGTAGTTGGTCCCAACCTAGGATAAACAGCCACACACACACATCAGTTAGCCGCTGTGTGCCACTGGACTGTGAGATGAAACCAGGGTTCCCAGAGGAACCTGCATCAGCACCGCTGCGGCTTCCAGCTGAGCGACCGTCGTTCAGGAGGAGCATCCTCACGTGTGTGTTGAGTGGTGGTGAAGCGGGATGGGAAGGTAAGTTTGTATTCTTCTAACTTTGTTTCTCATTAGCCAAACTCTGCCGGGTGCTAGCGTGGACGCGAGCGCGCTGCTAGTGCTAACAGGAGAGAATCCTCGGGTGTTCCTCACGATTCACAGCTTAAGTCATCACGACACGCAAGCTGCTCAGCAAGGCAGCCATCTTGTTTTTTTGGTTTTAATAGATTTTAACTTGCTGTGTTTTGTTGTTCCGACGGCCTGGAACTCCACGCCCATCACTCGTCGGCAAGTCTGGAACTGGATCCTTCAGCTGGTTAGTGAGGTGTTCATCTGGGAGGAGGCGGCGGGGCCGAGCCGGGACTCACCGGAGAGACGCGATGTCTCTGGGTGAGGAGCAGGGCTGCTGCCCCCTCGACCTCAGCGGCGCCCAAACACCACAGACGGAGAAGACGGAGAGACGTTTGCTGACAGGTGAGACGGAAAACTACGGAGCCCTGGAAGTGACATGCGTGGGTTTGTTATTTTTCTCGAGATGACAATTATCTCGAGATACATTCGTACACGTCAGCGCATGCGTGACGGTAAACGGAGGCGCCTCACTGTCATCGCCTCTCACAGGTGAAACACGTGTGATGTAATACCAGCATCCACCACGAGGTGCCGATAGATCACAACAAATGCGTCAGCGGACGGAACTGGCGTTTGAGAATCGGTGAGTGTCCAAGAGCTGTGTTTGATCAAAACCTCGAGCCTTTCAAACATGATGTCAACATGTCAGAGCCGCGGTACAAGGTCAAAGTAGCGGCTTCTCCTCAGGGGTCAGGTGACCCTCTCCGCCCTGCCTCTGACTCCACAGACTCACTGCTGACAACGAGGCCCCAGTGACGTCATCTCTGACTCTCCTGACTCTGACTCCTGAGTCTCCGCGCCAGTGACCTCCTCCGTCCTGCGGTGCTTCGCTCGGGCCGCAGATCTTGGACCAACCCCCTGACCTGGACCTGAGGGACTCATCTGGACCCAGCCGTCCTCTGTGCACCACCATGGCGGCGCTCGCGGGAGCGTGCACGCTCTAATAACGGCTTCATTACACGCCGACGGTTTACAAAAGCCTTGTTGGCCAACAAACGTGGCCTTGGAGCCGCAGGAATGTGATGCACAAGTGATCAAAGAGCTGGTGTTGACAGTGAAGCGCTGCGGCGCTGCCAACCTTCCGCAGCTTTTGTTGAGGCGGACCGCAGCACCTGCTCGGCCCAACACTCTCACTCGCAGTCTGGACCCTGAAACAACAGGCGGACGACGTGGGTTCAGCGCCAGTGTGCGGCAGGTCAACAGGTGTCCGTTTGGTGGCCCTCAGCCAAGCTGCCGCGCACCGTGATGTGCAGCCACTTCTCAGAAACTGGTCCCCACAGGGACGTCAGGCTTCATGAAAGAGCGGTCACGAGGTGGCGCTCTCAGTTTGTAAACGTTGTGTGAAAATAAGGTTTTAGAGTGGAGAGCGCCTGAAGATGAGGTTTCATGAAGCCTCACCAGCCCCTCACGTGCCTTCTGTCCAAGCACGGTGCGTCACCGCCTCAGTGGCGCCTGCCAGTGGCTCTGTGCCGCCGCCTCGTGTCACAGAAGCGTTGGGCCTGACCGCGCCTTCCTCCGGCACCAGGGCCTCAGTCCGACGACGGCTCGGCGGGCGGCGGCGCTGACCGGAGCTCTGGGAGGTCGAGGGGAAACTGGAGTCAAGTTACTATCCAAGTGGCCTAGGGGGCGCTCTGCTGGAGCCATGTGGGACCCGGGCCCGGTGACCTGGTTTCACCAGGCGCTGTCCCCGGCACGGGCCAAACCAGGCCTGGAAAAGCACCAACAGAAGCAGCAGTGATCCGCGAGGACTGGAACATCAAGTGATAGTTAGTGGTGTTTTGTTTGCCTGTTCCGTCCGTGTCTCACTGGCCTGCTCTTTACTGGGTCACTTCTCCTGCGCGCTGGGAGGGTGTCGGGCCGCCTCTGTGACTGGCTGACTGAGGACCGCGGTGGTGAGAGGGAGCGAGCGGGCGACGCCCCACGCTCGGGCTGTGATGCGAGGACACGGCCCACACAGCAGCCAGGACGCCAGTTCACAGACGCGGTCATGTCTTCTCTCTTCACCGAGGGCCCAGTGGCCTGTGATGTGTCTCCGCTTGAACCTGCATACTGGAGAGCGTGTTCCCGCGCTCTAATGGTTTTCTTTGTGCTGGCGTGTGTTTACATCTGCTGTGGCGACTGTCTCATTATCGGTAATGGAGCTGTCTTGGGCTGAAAACTCTGCTCGGAAATGAATGAAGACGTTCAAGCTCTGGTCGCCGCCGGCAGCGAGGTAACTCTCAGGTGTTTGATGTAACTGCTGAGTGAGAAGAGGGGGACGTGATTTACGCACGTTTGGCTCTGACGCGCTGCTGAATGTGGCGGAGGAGGCGGGGTTTGGCGGCTGGCTCGGTGGCGCCTCCTTTGCCAGGCCTTCCTTGTGTTGTCGCTGCAAGGTCCAGATGCTTCCTGGCCGAGCAGGTCTTGTTCTGCTGTCCAGGTCTGTGACGGTTGGAGCGCTAAGCGCGGTCACACCACTGTGCAGGTCCAGCTAAGTTCTGACTTTTAAAACGCATGTGAACAGCTTAGTCCGACTGCTGGAGAGAAACTGGAATCTCTTTGAATTGGACTCCACGACCTGGATAATGCGGTTAATAGCTGGACTCAGCTAGCATGTAGCCAGTAACTGGACTAAGCTAGCATGCAGCCAGTAGCTGGAGTAAGCTAGCATGCAGCCAGTAGCTGGAGTAAGCTAGCATGCAGCCAGTAGCTGGACTAAGCTAGCATGTAGCCAGTAGCTGGGCTAAGCTAGCATGTAGCCAGTAGCTGGACTAAGCTAGCATGTAGCCAGTAACAGGACTAAGGGTTAGCTGCACTTGCATATTAACTGCAAAACCTGGTGAAGGCAGCGTGTTGAGGATGATGGCGGCTCTGTGGCGGTGACGGCGTTGAACCATCAGTCGCTGATTCCTGAGCTCTGCAGTGAAACTAGTGAACCAGTCAGCACCATCACTGTCTCCAGTAGAGCAGTGTGAAGCGGCAGGTCCTTGAAGCCAACACAACACAACACTGTTGTCAAGAGCTGCAACGCCGTCGGCGACGGTTCACCGCACCAAGGCTCCGCATTTAGACGTCTCCAACTGTTGCGCAGGCACGCGCTAAAAAGGTTGCGGTCATGCTAGAAATCACAAACAAACACGCCAACAATGGCCAGGCGCTATTTGCGACTGTGGTGAGAGCGGCGTCGCTGACAAACACGACACTGACGCTCTGTTCTGGAGACATTCTGGACTCGGCCGAGTTTGCACCAGGTCAGGAGGTCGCTGGCGTTGTTGGGGACTCATCTGAACAAGACTGTCGAGTCTCTCTGGGATGACTGAGCTTCTGTCTATGAGAGAGACTCTTCCCAAACTGGCAGTCATGGACGTGAAGGACACGCCCACCCGACCTCCTGAAGGTTGCTCAAAGTCCACTTTGAAATGTGTCGCCTCCTGCTGGCCAACAAGTGGATCCTGGGGTGGATTCTCAGCTGCCTGCAGATGCCCTCCCCCGGGAGCCTCCCTCCCTTGTGTCCTCAGGTGGGTCCTCCTTGACCTCCACACTTGCGTGGTGCTGGGTGCCATCCAGTCCACTGGACCCCTGCACAGGGCCACATCCTCTTGCAGCCAGATGTGGGCTCTTCTGCACAAACGCCAGAGGCCAGTCATTGGACGCCTGTTGAAGCCTTCAAATATTTATTTCTCCTTCAAGTGAAATCTTGTGCCAACTTGGCTGCTTGTTCGGGACTTCCAGAGAAAACCCCGGCTGTTGTGTCATCAGATAGGCTCATGGAGGAAATGCAGCAGCATCTCCACGGTGCTGTGAGGGATCATGGTGTTCGTCAGCTCGTCGCCTTCACCACGCCTGGTTGGGCCGTGTTCCACATGGCCGCTTCGGTTCTTGTTTCCTGTTGTCATCATTCCTTCCGGGAGTCTTGTCCTGGACTCCGCCACCTTTTGTCGGAATCGCAGATTGATGTTGGAAGCCAGTCTCTGAATATGTTCGTCCACTTCAGTGTGGCCTTCATCTGTCAAGCCCTGATCATCCATCCATCCACCCATCCTTCCATCCATCTATCCATGGATAGATCCATCCATCCATCCATCCATCCATCTCTCCATCCATCTATCATTCCCTCCATCCATCCATCCATCCCTCCATTATCATCCACCCATTCATCCATCCATTCTTCCATCCATCCCTCCATTATCATCCATCCATTCTTCCATCCATCCCTCCATTATCATCCATCCATCCATCCATCCATCCATCCATCCATCCATCCATCCATCCATCCTTCCCTCCATCCACCCACCCATCCATCCATCCATCATCCATCCATCCATCCATCTATACATCCATCCATCCATCCCTCCATTATTATACATCTATCCATCCATCCATCCATCCCTCCATTATTATACATCTATCCATCCATCCATCCATCCCTCCATTATCATCCATCCTTCCATCATCCATCCATCCCTCCATTATCATCCACCCATCCATCCATCCATCCATCCATCCATCCCACCCACCCACCCTCCCTCCCTCCCTCCCCCATCCTCCTGAGGGTCTGGTGGAAGATCTCTCCCGGGTCTGCACCAGGGCCTCCTCCCTCCAGGATGACTGAGCTTCCCTCTCTGAGAGCGCTGCTAATCCTCATCCTGGCTCCCTCCTGAGGTCAGGACTGCAGCAGTGAAACCAGGAGGCTCTCCTTGAGTCCTTGACTTTAAACTGGATTTGAAACTGCTTGCAGCGCAGCACAGTGTGGGTGGATGTGGATGCGCATCCTCAGACCTTTCCCCTCCACGCCTAAATAGACTGGTGTTTCCAGGCCAAACGTCTTGACAAAGGCTCTTTATTTTGACCCAAAAAAGCCATTAGCCAAGGGCTCAGGGCTACGAACACAAGTCTGGGCTTCAGCGAGGAGAAAGATCCGTGTAAACAGTCATTACGGCGGTGAAGGCTGAATCACGGCTCTCTCCTGGATTCAGAGAGATATCAGGTGGAAGTGTGGAGGAGCTGCCTTGGATCCCCAGCGACAGTGCAAACAAGTCTGTGGAAGTGTGTAAGCTCCTCCGCACACAGCAAGTGTTCGCCGGCAAGAGCCGACATGTCACCCAGCGCCGCTGCAGGCGGGAGATCAGCTGCAGAAGATCTGGGAGGGATGGAGGCGTCCTGGAGTTCAGGGGCTCCATCAGCGACGACGTAGTCCTGCCTCAGATGCTTCTGCTCCTTCTAGCTGCCGTGTGACGCCACCTGGATTCTTCATGGGTGGGCAGGACCAGGCCCAGTTCCCACCCCAACACTGGCTCTTGTGCGTCACGAGTCAGTGCAGAGTGTCCCAACGCTCCTGAGGCCCAGGGCACTGACCGTTCGTCACCTGACATGATCCCTTCAGACCGAGGCTCCGGAGCTGAAGTGCAGGTAGATCCCCAGGACGCCAAGGTGTGGACTGGATCACATGACTTAAAACCAACAGGGACTCTTTAATAACCAGGACGACTCTTCCTCTTGTTGACTTTCTCCTCGTGTCTAACGTTAGCGTCGACATACCTCTCACACTGTGTTTTTCAACCTCTCTCCATCCACGTCACCCTTGGTTCATTGAAAACACCCAGGTCACACCTCCAAAAGAACCTGGGCCAAAGCCCCCATCGAAAATCCCTATTCATTGGTGACACACGCACTCACACACACCCACTCACACTCACACACACACTCTCAGACACACACACACACACTGACTGACACACACACGCACACACACACACTCACAGACACACACACACACTGACACACACACACACACACTCACAGACACACACACACACTGACACACACACACACACACTCACAGACACACACACACACTGACTCACACACACGCACACATGGACTCACAAACACACTCTCTCGCTCACACACACACACACTCACACACACACACACTCACACGCACACACACACACACTCACAGACACACACACAGACACACACAGACACAGACACAGACACACACACACTGACTCACACACACTCACTCAAACACACACTGACACACTCACACACATGCACACGCAGACACACACTCACACTCACAGACACACACACTCACGCACACATGGACTCACAAACACACTCTGTCGCTCACACACACACTCAGTCACACAGGCGCAGTGAACTTGGGCAGGTCACACTGTGAGAAAGAGGATTCAGCTGAGCAGCAGAACGGTCACTCATTCAGTCCAATCAGGGCGGAAAATTGAGTGACAAGAGACCCCCGTCCTCCGGCGCACACACGCAGACACACACACTGGCAGTGGTTGAAAGTTGTCGGCCGGATCAGACGGACCAACTTGGCCTTCCATTGTTGCCCCGGACCAGAAGAGCCGCGTCACGACTTTGAAGCTGCGGCTGCCAGTGGGCGGGGCTTGTTTGGGATGAGCTCATGTTCACGGTGGCCAGTGTTGGGTCGGAGTGAGGCTTCCCCACCGTCTCTGATCGACCTCCAGACCGCGCAGCGCTAGCTTTAGCGGATGACTTTCGCCGTCTCAAGCGACCTGTTCGCCGCGAGCATCAACCGTCGCCAAGGTCTTCAGCTCATCATCACTGCCATCGTGCCGTCGAGCACTGCCCGGTCAGAAATCACCGCCGTCACTCACATGCTGCTAGCGTGTGGCATCCTGTCGGCCGGCGAGCGCGAGGGCGGGCCAGAGCCTCCGGGGTGACGTGTGGAGATGGTGTGACAGGAGCTGTGGGAAAACCACGGCGCGCGGAGGTGTGTAGGTGTGCGAAGTGTGTGGCAAGTGTCATTCATCCGGTGCCAACCGCCAAAGTGGTGACGGCAACTTCTGCCGAGTAACTTATCCTGGCTAAGTGACGTGGAAAACATGGCGCTGATGAGTGTCTGGCTGCTCCGCGGCTTCGCACGCAGCTCGAGTCACAGCCCATTCAGGCCCAGGGAGTGAGATGAACGACGTGACGGCGTGACACGGAACCTCCACTCTGACCGGCCAGTCGCCAGCAACACAGGTCCCGTGTGTCAGGCCTTGTTGTGGTTGGACGACGTGCGTCTGGATGTGGACCCTTCGGAAAACTCTTCTGAGTTCTGGCATCTCAGGGTGGAGATCTGTGAAGACTGTGGTCTGGAGTGACCCTCAGAACAAGAGTTGCTCTGTCTGAGAGAGCAGCGTCCAGGAGAGACTCAGAGCAGAACTCTGCTCCTGCGAGAGAAGACATCGAAGGAGGCTTTGTCTCGATGCCTGCAGAGTTGTAGCTCAGAAAAGCATCACAAATCGTCTTGTTTCCTGGCGAGTCAGGAGGAAGGTGTCGCGACAGTGAGGGGACTGCAGGGTTTCGGGGCCCACACAGTCGGAGATGGAGTCCTAATGTTGCAGAAAGTCTCTGCTCTTCTCGGCACCTCAGTAGTAGTCCCCCACCAGGACAGCTTGGTCTCATGGTGACCTAAACAGTGGTGAGAAAGATGGAAAAGTCTCCAGCGACCGCAGCGCCATCAGCCTGCGCGCCACCATCTGAGCTCGTGGTCGGCAGCCGCGGCCTCCTCCCTCGGCGAGGAGCATCACACAGACACCCAAATTACAGCCGGACCAGCATTTTTAGGATAAACATCCCGTGCGAAAATAGCCTGCAGGAGCAGGTTCGGCCGTCCCTGTTTAGCCGCTCTCCCTCGCCGAGCTCCTGACGTGGATCTCAATTTGCGGTTTCCCCGACAGACGGGGACTGGAAGAGCCGAGCTTTCAAGTTTTGGTAAATATATAACCGTTGTTTGTAGAACGAACCGCAGAGTGGAAGAGAAGCAGCAGGCAGGAGAGAAGCGGCCAGCGCAAGGATGCCACTTATCTGCTGCTGAGGAGTCCACAGGCGGCCGCCGGACACGGAGGTCAGCTGGCCTCACTGACCTCAGACCTTCTCAGTGGTCCTCTGTCCGAGGCTCACCGAGTCCTGAGACCGAGACCAGCAGCACAGAGGACTTGAGTGACTCATGTAGAGAGCCACACCAACGCACCTTCTCGCTCATGGGCTAGGCTAAGCTAGCATGCAGCCAGTAGCTGGACTAAGCTAGCATGTAGCCAGTAGCTGGACTCAGCTAGCATGCAGCCAGTAGCTGGACTAAGCTAGCATGTAGCCAGTAGCTGGACTAAGCTAGCATGCAGCCAGTAGCGTGACTCAGCTAGCATGTAGCCAGCAGCTGGACTAAGCTAGCATGTAGCCAGTAGCAGGACTAAGCTAGCATGTAGCCAGTAGCTGGACTAATCTAGCATGTAGCCAGTAGCTGGACTAAGCTAGCATGTAGCCAGTAGCTGGACTAAGCTAGCATGTAGCCAGTAGCTGGACTAATCTAGCATGTAGCCAGCAGCTGGACTAAGCTAGCATGTAGCCAGTAGCTGGACTAAGCTAGCATGCAGCCAGTAGCTGGACTCAGCTAGCATGTAGCCAGTAGCTGGACTCAGCTAGCATGTAGCCAGTAGCTGGACTCAGCTAGCATGTAGCCAGTAGCTGGACTCAGCTAGCATGTGACGTGCTGAAGTGATGAGTTGCCTTTGTCATCACTGCTGGGAGAACGTGCTGCTTTCTTCAACAGCAGCGCCTCATGTTGGCCATTCTTACCCTGCGGTTCCAGCGGAAGAGTCTCCATGGCACAGAGCCCTTCAGCCAGGCAGCAGTTCCTGCAGTAAGTGTGGTGGAAGAACCTTGCAAATGTCGTGGAGAGCTGAGTTTTGGATCACAAGACACCTCTCCATGGACAAACACTGCGAGTCCCTCGTGTCAGGATCGTTGGTCTGGATGGACTCCACACTGACCCACAGTTTCACTAGAAACGGAGGCTCTCTTCAGCTGGTGGACAGATGGCTCAGGGCCCACACTTGAGACTTGTTCCTTCGGTGAGGCCACTGTCTTCTCCTGCTCCAAGGTGAGCATCTCAGAGCCCCTTGGAAGCTGGAAGTGCTGGAGCAGTTGGACTTGACAGGACAGTGGATCGGTCGCACAGCAGCTGAGCCGAGCTGGAGCGTCTCTCTCTCCACTGGGAGCCAGTTATGAATGGATGAGTGCTGACTGGGAGCTTTGGCTGAACACTCCGTCTTTCACCACACGTCACCTGACGCCCCACAGTCATTGTGCGATTCAAACTATGAATGGGATATCAGCGGCGCCTAAACAAACAGCCTGTGTTGTTCCTGGCCGGCGGCTCCTCATGAGGTAATGCTGCCACTGGATCCGAGCACCTGCAGACCTGCTCACGCTGCAGAGTCGCATCACACAAGGCTCTCTGGCTCTCACTGGCGCCTCCAGCTGGCTTCCTGCGGCGCGTGCCTCAGACCACTGAGGGGACGTGACCACGCTCCTCCCGCTCCTGGGTCCAGGTCTAACCTCTCGTCTGTCACCTGATGACCATGACCCCTCCCTCCTGATCCACCCGGCTCTGCCTCGTGGACCCTGTGGAACACCTGAAGGCGTCTCCTCCACCCTCCGTCCCATCTTTGCGCTGCCTTGTGCTGACTCTCATCCCTGGTCTTCAGTTTGCCGTGTGGTCCACCCTGTTTTTGGCCCTTCTTGCCAGCACCTCCTCTGCTCTTATCCTCTCCAGCTGGCTCTGGTGCTCCTCACTTCTGTATCTACGTTATGGTTTCCACACAGCAGATTCTGGATCACTCATGCCGACCGTCCTGGTCCCGGTCATGGTGCCTCCTGGTTCCCTCTCTCTTCTCCTAACTTCCACCTTCCTCCACTTCTGCTGACATCTTTCCTTACGCTCTGTTTTTAGGTCAAACATGCAGCCGAGATTTAACCTGGATCTCCAGCTCAGACTTGTCCTCCGCTGCAGGAGCATGAAGGTATCAAAGCTCCTCACTGAAACAGGATTAATAAGTTCTCATTGTCTTCATCGGGAGGAGGAGTCCACGGCTTTTTTTGGATTGGCTTTCAGGTTCCCTCCCGCTGACACAGATTTACCGCTGACTCATCCTTTTGTGTTTGGGAAGGATCAGCTTTCCCTCAGGTTGCCGGAGTGCCTTTGAGCCACACTGTCTTTCTTTGGCTTGTGTTGCTGCAGAAAAGTTCAGAAAGCTTTTATTTCCCTTCATTTTCCTGCAGGTTTCCTCTCAGCTTGAACCTTCTGGCGCAGCTTCCGCGATGATGTCGTCGACCACCTTCAGTTCATCTCCATAACTCCATACTTTAGCTGTGAGAGTAGCTGACGTTTTATTTCAGTGTTTCTTGTGTGCAAATGAGGATGATGAGCGAAGGCCAAGCCAATACCTTGTTGGAGTTATGTTTTCTTTTGTTGATTTGTTTATGAGTTTTTAATGTGTTGAGCTGTGTGGCTCACCATGAAGTTGTGCTATATGAGACAGACCATCGACATGTGACATAGCTCCGCCCACAGGTGTCTAAACTCATGCCTACAAAACCCAGATCCTTGGCAGTGAAAAGAGACCCCACTTTTTTCCAGGTTCCTTTTATCCCCACCACACACAAATTTGCCATCGTAAGCCACGTTATTTTCTGTCGTATGGACAATTGCGAGAGTCTTGAACGCAGCATCTGCACGGATCCGAGAGCCGCTGACTTCACCCAAGAGGAAGGAAGTCACGAAGAGACGCAGCAAACAGGAGCTGTGACGTGTGCGTCAGGTAGGGAAACACTCAGATCTATTTCAGCTCAGCAGGTCGTGTCAGTGGCTACGGTGGCCTGAAGCAGACAAAAAGTATGTCTCACTAAAGAGGGATTCAGAAGAAAGGGTCAATATTTACCGAGGTCAAAACATGCAATGAGCCTGTGCCGCTTTAGCTCCACCCACTGATGGAAACAATGTGACGCCCTTAGCTCCGCCTTCTTCTCCATGCACAGACATCGGATGTATGACTGAAGCTAAAATGCGTCTCTTTCTCCCGACGTCGGCATCAAACTCCTTCAGCGCTGCCCACAAAGGACTTCCGTGCAAAACCACTTCCTGATACAGATAGATGGCTCACCCCCCCAAAAAATATGGCCCTGTCTCACCCCTTACTCTGATTTGGCCGAGCGGGTGACGGCCATCGATGCTCCAGCTGTTCTCTGAGGGGAAGCGCCACACTGCTCTTGTGCTCGGCATCAGGCGGCTGTTTACTGTAAATATTGAGTCTCAGTTGGACTGCTCACATGTCGTCCAGACCGCCATGTGCTGGGACCTCAGTGATCTTCAGTGGCCGGCGCCTGCTAAACATTAACAGCCAGCTGGACTCACAAGTCCATCCATCATCAGGTATCGACCTTCTCTCGGGCCCAGCGAGCAGCTCCAACAATGGCTGCTGTTCCCTCCACAGATCGAGGTGTGAGCGGGTCGAACTGGGCCTCATGTGTCTGACATTTATGCTCTGCAAATATGACTCAGTCAGGACCGGTCCTGGGGCTGGGTTCCGCTGTCAGTGGAACCGTGGCCCGAGTTTCGTTCCACGCAGGATGTGGACTGGAGCCAAATGAGAGAGAGGTGGTATTTTAGCTGGAAGAAGGAGTATAGCTCTAATCTTTCTGCTCCTGGTCCTTTGACTAACTCCTGGGGGTGGGGCCTGCAGTGTGGGGGCGTGGCCGAGTCTCACCGAGACAGATGACCGAAGGCAGTGTCACAGCGTGTCCAGGTCCCAGCGTTGACGTCCTGAGGACGGTGTGCTGGAGAGAGACAGCTGCAACCCAACCATGTGACCGCGCCACTGGCTGAACACCAAGGCGCCAAACACGACGCGCAACATTCTTTCCTGGACCTCAGCCGCCGAGCCTGTGACGCCTCTGTGTTCGGGGTTCAAAGGGAAAGTGGGGAAGTCCCAGCGCTGGGAGATGATTACAGCGCGATGCTCCTCAGAAGTCCAGACTTTCATTGGTTCTCACACCCGTCGTGAAACTGTTGAAGAGCATCAAAGGGCAGGTCGACACGGTGGCACCTCCTGGAGCATCAGCTCCCTGTGTTTCACGCTGTAGTTCACCAGCAGTCTGAACTACACAACCTGCCGCTTGCTGAACCCTCCTGCTCCCAGCGAAAAATCATCCCTGAACCTGTCAAATCTGGAGAGTTCAGCTCCCGCTGGCACCAGGAACCCTCGTCATGAGTCCTGCTCCATGTTATTGGGAGGAAACCGGAGTGAGGCAGGCAACTACATGTGGCCGGCGCTGGTCTCTTTTCACTCCTGAAACTCACAAGGTCATGGGGGGCTGAAGGAGGGCAGACACTTCTCCGGACATCACAGGACAGACACCACTTGTTCCTTCTTCAATCTTCCAGCGTTCCCGTCGGCCGATGGTGTCCCGGCTTCCATTGGTCTGCGCTCCGTCCTGCGTCTCGCCTCAGGACTGAGTCCACAGATGTGGGTCGTCTTTGAGCTGGCCCGCTACGGTTGATGTCTTTGATGCTCCAGGGGGCGACGTGGAGATGACAAACGCCCCGGGACGCACGCCGCACTCATCCATCATCCGTGTCGGACCTTTTTTAAGTCAGAGGGAAACATCCCGGCCGCGATGGCGAGGGACAGATGTGGCCAGCGGGGGGAGGAGGCCAAAGATAATTCTAGGAAAGAGCAGGGAAGCTCACCTCGGCAGGAGGGCAGCAGCTCCCGGGGAGGACGGCGGCGGCCTGGAGGCCCGGAGCAGCAGGACAAACAAACAAACAAGGGCTTTTGTGGCGCGCCATATGGAACCATGGTTACTGAGCTGAGTGCGTTTGGACGCGCTCCAGGGTCACGTCGCAGTGATGGCTGCTGCTGTCCAAGATGGCAGCCGGAGTCAACTTGCATGTGGTTTAGCTAGCATCAGATGCTAACTGCTAGAGTTGAAGACGTGGGCCCAACGCGGCGCGAGTCCGACAAGTGTTCACCCACCAAGCCAGGAGTGCATTTTCCCACTCAGTGACGCTGTGACAGGCCAGAGAGCAGCAGGTTTGTTGCGAGGGTTAGGGTTGGCTAACCCAGCTCTCTCTCCTCCCGGTCCCACTGTGAGCCGCTCCAGACGGGGAACTCACAGGAAACCAGATCTGTTGTGTTGCTTTGAGGCAGCAAACAACCGACACGCCTGACGGAGCGAGGAAGCCAAACAGCCAGAACGCAGGAAGAGAACGTGTGTGATGATGTGAGTCATCCAGCCGTCTGTCGGCACGGTGGCACAGGGGAGCGAGCTGCGGTGCGCCAGCAGCAACACTCTCCAGCTCAGAGAACATCCACAGAAGCTAGAAACTGATCTGCTGTTGTCCACACCAGCCAAGTGCAGTCGGAGGGAGGAAACCTGAGCTAGTAGTTCAGACGCGGGGGAGGTCTTCACGTCTCACGTGAACCTCGACGGTCGTCGAGGCACCTTCGCTGGAGACTCTTTAATTCTGCTCCAGAAATAAGCTTGAGACGTTAAATTGCAGTCATGACTCAAGCCAGTAGGTGGAGCTCTGATGTCTGTCTCACATTGTCGCAGGACTTTCAAATACAAGCCGACTCAGCAAGTCTGATTTTTCTGGCCCATGTCCTTCACTGGAGAATCAAAGCTCCCTTACGGCCATGTAGAAATCAAACGACCAGCCAACAGCGGCTCGTTTTGGATCGGGACCAAACGTGTGGGTGAAGGAAGCCTGAGGGAAATCTTTTTTTTTCTAATCGGTGTGGTTTTCTGATCCTTTTAACGGGTGACAAGATGAGACTTGTGGGAGAGCCTGGTGGTTCTCAAACACTTATGCGAGCAGGAGCGACGTCTCTGGCAGAGCCGGTCCTGATCCGGCCAACCCGGCTCTGCAGACGCCCACGAGAGGGACTCGAGCTTTCCTAGCCTCCGGCGTCTGCACCTTCAGGCACCTCCACTCCTGAATATGAAGATAAGGAGACTGAATCACTTCTGACCGACGATAGCGCGACGAGTGCGCAGACCTCCTCCGAGCAGCTTCAGTTCACCACCAACCCAACCTCCTGATTCCGAAGAATCCTTCCAAGAAACATTCCTGGGTCCAGACGGTGATCCGGGTCGCTTCCCAAATGGAATCACGTGTTCACGTTTCCTGGATTTTTCATCCATAACCACATGGTAGTTTGAACACGGACAGACAGACGGACAGACCAGTGCCATTGAAAGCAAAACCTCCTTGGTGGAGGTGTCAGCATGTGTCCGTTAGCACCCCCTGGAGGTTGATGGTGGATTGATGCTCAGCTTCTTTGTTATGGTTGGGTGATCTGCCTCAAGACGTTTGATTGACAGCTGCTTGGTTAAACCGTCCTTGTTTAACCCTTTAACGCCTGGACGTTTCACTGTCCACTTCCTTGGAAACAAGACTCTCCAGTAAGCACCAACAATCAAAGGTGCTCAGAACAAAGGCGGATCAAGTGACCAGACGCCACTGAGCTTATTTGAAGCAGCAGCTGTCGATCTGCTGCTTGCAAAGGAGAAAGATTTGGGGGCGAATGGCTGGTGATGGATGAAAGTTACACAGGAAAGTATGAAGATGAGTTGGACGTGATGTTCACGAGCCATGCCTCGGGTCTGAGACCTCGGTGGAGCGCTCGCTCCAGGCTGGAGATGAGACTCCTCTCAGGTGGAGGAGTTCGCCAGTGAGGGAAGCATGAGGACTGTGTGGAGCAGACAGAGCTGAGTGCTGGGTTTCTCCTCTCGGCTGAGGTCACCAGCCTTGGAGTGACCCGAAGAGCTGCGTGTGATGGAGAAGGACAAGCTCAGTCATCCAGGAGAGACTCGGAGAAGAACCTCGGCTCCTGC
Organism: Synchiropus splendidus; assembly: GCF_027744825.2. Classification (NCBI taxonomy): domain Eukaryota; kingdom Metazoa; phylum Chordata; class Actinopteri; order Syngnathiformes; family Callionymidae; genus Synchiropus; species Synchiropus splendidus. The sequence goes on along the minus strand of NC_071338.1, from coordinate 33,484,381 downwards.
AGGAGGAGACGGTTGAGCCTGTCCACTGGGAGGAGGCCCCGGTGCAGAGCCAGGACCTGGTGGACTTCAGCTGCTGCCTCCGCGACCTGACCTCGGACAGTCAGCGCAGAGTGGTGTCGTGTAAGTTCAGGGGAACATCGAGGCACAGCTGGTGAGAAGTTTACGCGATGCGCCTGAACGCGTCTTCATAAGTGAGGCTGCGCGCTGATTGGCTGCCGCCCCTCTCCCCCCTCCTCACTCTCGCTCTCTCGCTCTCTCTCACTCCGAGGGCTCAGTCGGCAGCGACGCTCTCCGCGGCTCCTCACACACTGGCGAGCGCGTGTGTCTGCGTGCGGCGGGAGGATGCGCCCGCGGAAGCTGCCGTCCCTCTCGGAGACTGACTCCCGGCGATAGCGGCCTGGCCATGGACGCGCTCGCGCTGCTGCGCTGCTCCACCTCCGCCACGCTTGTGTCCACCTTCGTGTCGTGGAGCATCATCAAGGCAGGTGCCGCCCGAAGCGGGTTTCGCGGGTGTCTACCTGTGGCGCGTGCGTTGGGGTCCTGTGACGTCACCTGTTGATGGAGTGTCCCGCGTGCAGCTCGTTTGGCTGCAGCAGAAAGAGGTTAAACTCGTTTCTCACTCACTTGACAATCAAAGGTACAACATAAAAATGCTTTTGTTTTTCCTTCTTAAGAGCGTTTTTAATTCAAACTCACGGCTCGGGGGCCAGGTTTGGCCCAGTGAGACGTTTCCTGGCCGACAAGAGCCGTACATATTTACAGGTGTGTTAAAATGAAGCCCACTGCTACGTCTGATGCGGTTGTACAGGTTGTTCAGTTGCCAGTGGCGACTATTGACTGTGTTGAGCCTGTGGTGGGAAGCTTAATGCTAACGTTAGCCGACTATTGACTGTGTTGAGCCTGTGGTGGGAAGCTTAATGCTAACGTTAGCCGACTATTGACTGTGTTGAGCCGGTGGTGGGAAGCTTAATGCTAACGTTATACGACTATTGACTGTGTTGAGCCGGTGGTGGGAAGCTTAATGCTAACGTTAGCCGACTATTGACTGTGTTGAGCCGGTGGTGGGAAGCTTAATGCTAACGTTGGCCGACTATTGACTGTGTTGAGCCGGTGGTGGGAAGCTTAATGCTAACGTTAGCCGACTATTGACTGTGTTGAGCCGGTGGTCGGAAGCTTAATGCTAACGTTGGCCGACTATTGACTGTGTTGAGCCTGTGGTGGGAAGCTTAATGCTAACGTTAGCCGACTATTGACTGTGTTGAGCCGGTGGTGGGAAGTTTAATGCTAACGTTAGCCGACTATTGACTGTGTTGAGCCTGTGGTGGGAAGCTTAATGCTAACGTTAGCCGACTATTGACTGTGTTGAGCCGGTGGTGGGAAGCTTAATGCTAACGTTATACGACTATTGACTGTGTTGAGCCGGTGGTGGGAAGCTTAATGCTAACGTTAGCCGACTATTGACTGTGTTGAGCCGGTGGTGGGAAGCTTAATGCTAACGTTGGCCGACTATTGACTGTGTTGAGCCGGTGGTGGGAAGCTTAATGCTAACGTTAGCCGACTATTGACTGTGTTGAGCCGGTGGTGGGAAGCTTAATGCTAACGTTGGCCGACTATTGACTGTGTTGAGCCGGTGGTGGGAAGCTTAATGCTAACGTTAGCCGACTATTGACTGTGTTGAGCCGGTGGTCGGAAGCTTAATGCTAACGTTGGCCGACTATTGACTGTGTTGAGCCAGTGGTGAGGAGCTTAATGCTAACGTTAGCCGACTATTGACTCCAGTGATTGAGGAAAACGTGTTTTTCAGTTTCTAAAATGAAGGATTCAGTTGTGGTAAAGAGAAGCTGTGCTTTATATAATGGCTTACATATACAAACATTTAAGCTATTCATTTCAGAGGAGGTCCCGGGGCAGACCCAGGAGAGCCCTGGTCTCCCAGGTGATCACCGTGTTGAAGAGCTGCCGGAGCTTTGGGATGGAGGAGAATGAGGTCAGAAATGAGTGAGAGGGACCTGAGGAGAAGATTGGAGGCTGAGGTAGGGAGGACAGATGTTTGGACTCGAGGAGAAGAGAGGAGAGGCAGAGTTGGAGCTGTGATGTTGGAGGTGAAGAAGAGGAGAGACTGAGTTGGAGCTGTGATGTTGGAGGTGAAGAAGAGTTGAGACAGAGTTGGATCTATGATGTTGGAGGTGAAGAAGAGGAGAGACAGAGTCGGAGCTATGATGTTGGGAGGACGACAGTGAGGTTTTGAGTGGGGGACCATGAACAAGAGGAGAACCACTGTTAACTCGTGAGCACTCTGGTTAGGGTTAGTTAGGGTTGGTGCAGGAAAAACTGGAATGTTTTGATCTCTTTGCTAAGGAATACTGTTGTTAGTGTTTATGTTCATTTGACAAGACAAAACACTTATTTAGGGAGGTTTTTGCTCAGAACCAATCGAGCTTCATGCTGATTGATGGGCTGGGTCCGGACAGCACGAGTGGAGGTGTGACCTCCGTCCTCATCTGAGCCACACCTGCATCCTCTCAGGCCCAGAACGGTCTGGGTCAAAGTTGCTCAGGTTGTGAGGGTGTCTGCTGCTTTTGTCACCACTGAGCTCATCACAGGTCCACTCCAGCTCCTGCTGAACCTCAGGTCGGGTGACCACGGTTCGCTGGACCCCAGGCACCGTCGAGTCCTCGACTAGCACTAGCTCGTTCTCCACGTGCGACCCCTGTAGGTGGCGCTGTGGGTGACCTGATGATGTGGTGTGTCTCCTCCTGGACTTGATCTCCTCTCTAACACTCCGTTCTCGCTCCCTCCAGACGCTGTATATCTGCTGCTTGCAGACGTCCAACTCTGCGTGGGCCGACTCTCCTGACTGGTTCCATCATGGTGAGTTTTTGTGGTCTCCAGAAGGGCGCACGCTGTCTGGCTCAAGCCTTGACCACGGCTCATCATAGCTGTGCCGAAGAGCCAGCTCTGACTCCTGATCCAGTTCCTGACCGGAGAACCCCTCTTCTCTCCTCAGACTACGTGTTTGTAAGTCCGGCAGAGGTCGACTCTGAAGGTCGCTTCCTGACGCATGACGTGACTCGACGTCGCAGCAGACGCGCCGCCTTGGCCTCGCGACATTACCTGGTGTCTGCCTTCGGTCAGGACCTGCTGCTGGACCTGCGACCGTCCCCGGTGGTGGGTCCAGGCTTCACGGTGCAGGAGCTGCGTGGCGGCGGGATCCGAACCGTGGCGGGAAGCGGCGCATTCGACGACTGCCTATATCAGGGATTTATCCGGAACATGTCGACCTCCTCTGCCGCCATCTCCACCTGCTCCGGACTGGTGAGTCCCTCGTCTCTTCTGTGGTTTGTCACAATGTGAGGAGCTCTGGAAACTGCTCTGAGCAGAGGTGCGCTCGGTCTGTTTGGCGAAAGGACAAAGACCCGAGAAATAGCTCTCCTTTCCCTACAAATAAATTGAGAAGCTTCTCTCCAAATCACAAAGGTCCTGCTTCATGGACCACAGCTTGTCATTTTCTGAAGCTGTCCACCATCAAGTTTCTCATCCCAGTTGGGCATGACTTGGTTTCCTTCCGAGTCACGGAGAAGGATGATGCTGTCTCTTTCCTGTGTAGTGGCTTCAGTGGCTTTGGATTTGACCTGCTAGCTTCATACCGGTCGTCAATCACCAGACTTGAGTCTGGATTAAAGTCCAAAACGAGGGAGCAGGGTCTCTCTGGCGCTGGGTGTCAGATGTGCAGGAGGCAAGTTGGCGTGACTCACACTAGCAGCAGAAGTTTCAGGAGCGAAGTGGAGTCGGCGACTGGGCGGCGCTAAAATACACAGGGAACTCGACAACTTCTTTTCCTAGTGGGTCACAAGCAACAAGTCTGCCCCCAGCTGGGTGGAGTCAGCACTGCACTAATGTGGTACTGTGAGGGTGGCACAGCCATCGGCTCCCCCAGGCCCTGGGTGCGATCTGTGGACACCAGTCCAGTCTGGACTTGAGCAAGATTTTCCCTTGTTTATTTTCCTCCGGCTGGTAGCTGTGTGTGTCGGCAGAACCGTGATGTCTGTGACACGAGTGACAGGTGATGTGTTCCATCTTGTTGGCATCAGCAACACCAAGTCTGTTTCACTGCTTCTGTCCACCTCAGGCGCCCTGGACTTGCTGTCTTCCGTCCTCCCTTCTGTAATTACACCCTCCAGGGTTCGTAAGGTGAATGGGCTTTTCGGGGCTTGTGCTCGCACATGTCCAACACCAGACGGACACTTCATCTCCATAAACTCCGCGGTCACCTGGTCCCTCATCTCAAAGGTCCAGCCATCACCTGGCTCTCTGGCTCTTCTCGCCCTGCAGCCTCCTCTGCTCGGGGGGTCAAGTTCACCGTCTCCCTGACCCGCTGACTCCGGCTCACTCGGGCGGACTTTAATAAGCCGTCTCTCTTTCTTTGACTTGGTTGCAGCGTCAAACTGACCTGATGTTTCGTGGCAGCGTGGTGGTAACCACGGGATCGTGAGCAGTGAGCATGAAGGTCCTGGATGTGCTGATGAAGAGGGGATCCACTGTAGCGACCAAATGTGTGACCATCCTACCTGTCGCGGGATGATGACGTCACATCCGACAGATACGATAGGATTTTTCCAAAGTTTTAATGAGCCAGAGAGAATTGGTCTGATGGCACTCTCTAGACCTCATGCATGACATTTATATTCGCATAATACAAGGGTTGTCATGGGGCAGCAGCTCAGCTCACCAAGTGTTGGGAGCATTGGGCTACAATTGTAGGTCAGTGTCGCCAGTGACCCTTGCTAGCCAGCGTGAGACCCACTCCGACACGCCAGAGAGCCACCTTTGGAAATGATGCTCCGTGGAACCCGTTGTTCGTGGAGCCAGTGGCAGCGCTGCAGCGCCATTGTGGAGGGCCAAACGGCGAGGCGGTTCTGATTTTCAACTGGACCGGCGGCGGCAGATGGGCGTGGGATCTGGCTCTTCCAATGAAGAGATGGAATTAAAAGCGGCGCTGGGGGATTTTCGTCTGTAAATCCTCGTTAATTGTGCGAGGGTTTTAATTACTCGTAAAGCTGCGCACTGATGTTCCTAAGTGGAATGAACTCGCTGCTTCTGCATGGGAGATGAAAGGGCGGCGGTCTATATGTTGGAGGAGGAGGGGGAGCGGAGGAGGGGGGGGTCCGCTCTCAGTTCCCTTTCTTCTTTTGAGGTTTGCTGTGTTCAGGTCGCTTGACCCCAATCCTCTCAGCTCCAGTGGGTACAGGAGGGGGGTCGGGGGAGGCGTCCTGGACTCCGCAGACTTTTGGTGCAAGTTCATAGTTCCCCAGAGCCCCCCCCCTTCTCTTTCCTCCCCAGCATGGGAGTATTCTCTCTCTCGGGTGAAGATGGCAAAGTCCAGAACCAGCTGGTGCTTGTTCTGGTCTGACCCGCGCTGTAATCACACTTTACCAAAACAATCTGTCTTTCCTCTCGCTGACTGCACCAAAGCGGACGAGTCCAACTGCTCCAGAGCTCCTGATCTACATGGTTCCACGGGTGACCGCATGGACCAGGTCTTTCCGCAGAAAGGGTCCGGCACAACTGTTCATCAGTTCTCACCTTCTTGTTCTCTTCATGGGGTGGAGCCTGTCCCTCCAGCAGAGGGCGACACTCATGCACCTCTGTGTGTGTCTGGAGTGTGGGAGGAAACTAGAGTTCCCAGACGAAACCATAAGGAGCAGACAAAAAATAAAAACTCCACTCAGAAAAGACCCCGATCGCTGAGTTTCCTCTAGGTGCATTTAAAAGATGAAACCAACCCGTGGCTCTTCACCTTTCGCCTGCTGAGCCGCACTCGCATGTGGGCCAACGCAGGGCCCATTTGTACCTGTCCATTTTAACTGGATCTCATACAACAGGATCGTCGGCCCGTTTGAATCGGGCCGGGTCTCGGCGGAGCACGGGTTCTGGTGCTGCTCCCTGGTGGTCTGAATGAACGCTGACAGTGATGAAGTGCCCGCTGAGGTGCCAGTGGGAGAGCAGGTCCGCTTCTCAGTGGGGTCCCCAGTTCTGCCTGTCTGTCGGGTCTGTCTCACAGAAGACGAATGAGCGGTCCGAGTGGTCGTCGAAACAAACACAGCTCATTCATCAGAGGTGACCCACTGCTGTCACGGCGGCACCGCTGACTTGTTAGCCGGAGCCAACGGTCGCTTGGATGAGTCTGTTCCTAACTGGACCGCTCCTGTCCACCTGCCTCTGAAGAGCAGGAAGCGCACGGAAGACAAAGCTTCTTTGACACGGTTAACCCGCTCACTTTGATTGGAATTGGAATCTCTGCGGGGGAATTTATGTCCAAAGGTTTTGATTTAGTTCAGCTATGTTTGTGTGGCTCATAAAGACGCTGATTGAATTTAGTGAAGGTCCACACACACACATCGAGGACCAACCGTTGCTGGTCGTTAGAAGTTGTGCGTGCGTCTTCTGGAGAACCGCGGAGGATCCAGATTCCTTCCACTTACTCCTGCGTCAGCGTCGCCACCTCAGTGTGTTGGACTAGGGGAGGAAACCAGAGTGCCCAGAGAACCAGGGCAGCGGCAGGAACGCCTTGAACCCACTTTCGTTGTCTTCAGTTGGGATGAGATCTCTGAGTTCTGATTGAGTTCTGGGGCTCTGGTCTGATTATATTATGTGATATTATATTATATTTAGTGGTGGGAGTTGATTGCGATTCATTAATTACAGCAAATGAACGTGTTAAAATGTTTTAATTGAATTGAATTGAATTGAATTTAAGTGCTCTCCAGACAGCAGGGCACCTCTGTCAGTGCAGGAGTTCCTGCTCCTCTGATCCCACTGATGCAGTGAGGATGAGAACAACAACAACAAACATGGAGGAATCCTCCCTGAACCAAAGCAAACGCAAGCAGCTGTTGGCTTTGCTTCAGGGAGGTTTTTCTCTTACTGTCTCTGACTTGAAATTCTTATAAAATTGAAATTCTTATACAAATCTTTTCAAGACATTAAAAGAGCTTTAGCTTAAATAAGGTGATATTAAAACTTGAATATAGCCACCATGGTGATTTATTGTGCTATTGTCAAACTGATGCAAAATAAACAATATTCACTCTTGTTCAGCTCTCCGTCTCACGTGTCCGGCCCGGCAGCAGAGTCGTCTCCGAGTCGTGCCTTTGACCCCTGTAGAGCTCAATCACCAACAAGAGGTGCATTTCCATGTGCATTAGGCCCCTGCTGGGTCCACGCAGGGGTCCGAGCGCGCCGACAAAAGCCCCGGCCCGTCCACACAACTTGTGGTCTTTGTGTTGCCACGTCGACTCCGCCACCCCGACACGCCGAGACGGTGTCAGTGAGCCGCGTGAAGACAATTAGCGAGGGGCCTGAAGTGGACCTGAAATCCCTGAGGCCGTTTGCACGTCCTTGCAGTCTCTGAAGCTGGATCTGGATCACGGTGGGGGAGGGACCTCAAGCTGAGTCATTCTAGTCAGAGACCCTTCACCTCGCGTGTCCTTCAATAGAGAGGATTTCTGCTCAACTAAACACAGCTCACGCCCCCCCTCTCACCCCCCCCAGTCCCCAACCTGAGGTCCCGCTGTAAATACTCCCAAATTCATGTCAGTACACTACTTTGTATTGCACATTAGCGGCCCCTACTGGTGCCAGTCAGACGGGCACACAGTGAAGGTGTGAGCTGTGACTTGGGACTTGAAAGACCCCTGAAGTGGTGTTTAACAGAGATCACTGGTGCCTTTAATTTGGCCGAGCAGCGCAAGTGTGGCTGCGAGGGCAGACGAGACTCTTCTGCTTCTGACTCGGAACAGAAACATGAAGTCGCTGATTATCACCGAATGACTTGTGAACTCGAGTCAGTCTGGTTCGGGGTTCGTCTCCTGGGCCACTGCAGAGACAGGTGTTGGATTTTTAACTGCAGCTGGAGAAAGTTTGAGTCCAGTGTGGCACGTCTCTCGAGTCGGTTCCAGTTTGAGGAAGTGGATCTTCTCAAGCACAAACACTGGTGTTGACAAATCCGGCTTGTGTTCTGGGTAATTGTCGGAGGAGTCGGATGAATATTCTTAGAGCCTCTTTCCTCTTCCACTTCAATGGCGACCGCTAAGCCGCCGTCTCCTCGCCAACATGGCGGTTTTGGGCCTCGTCTTTATGAACTCTTTCAAGGTTTCCCACCGTGACATTCTAAGGCAAATGACTAAGTGCTTACACGCTGGTAAAGAGCGGGCCCGAGCGCTGGGAAGCTCAAAGCCGGTGATTACTGAGCTCAAGAGCACATCTGCACTCCAGCGCAGTCACGTGACCAGCAACAGCCCCGAGGCCGCTGGCGTTTTCACTCGGTCTGAATAATTACAGTCTGTGAGTGCGGCTTTTAAAGAGCAGACGCTCCTTTCTGGATCCTGGAATAGAAGAAAGTGCCTGCAGACGCGGCGCTCAGGTCTCGGCGGCTCTGGACGCTGAGACTCCTAGGGTCATTGGAAAATGAGGGGCAGCAAGTCTTCCACCCACCAGGGGGCAGAACCTGCTTGTGTGTCGAGGACAGCGACTGCAGGAGGCTGCTGATGTAGCCGCGGTGCTACAGTCCGGTCTGGTGTTGCGTGCTTGGACGCCTCACCGGAACTAAAACCTGTTGCAGCTCTGGATCCGTCGATGATCTCAAACTGACTTTCTTCCACAGCGGCTGAGTTGCTTCACCCTCTTCCAGTGTCCTGAAACTTTTGCTCCCTCCTGCTTCAGCTAACTAACTTACCTGCGGTGTTCAGCAAGGTCCTATTTTAGGCTCCTTCCTGTTTACCCTCAGCGTGCAGCTGGGACCGTCCGGATGATGTCAGCAGACGGATGGCACCAAAGATTGAGACACTTGGACGCTTCAGTTTCAGCGGTCCTGCTTCCTTCAGCTCAGCAGTGGGGCTACCGACAGCAGAACATCAGCCCAGCTTCACTGGCTCTGGTCCTCTTTAGAATCCACCTGATGGTCAGCACATGACCCGATAATGGCCTAGTTATTTTGAAGTCATCATCCTCAAATTGAAGCTTGGACTTGTGGGGTCCGGCCAAATGAAAAGGTCCCCATAAGGAGGTGTTTTGTTAATAATTTGGTCCCCCACAAGTAGAGACAAAGCTCATTATCTCTATCCTTGAGGGACCTCTCCTGGCCATCACCCTTTCCCCAGCCTCTGAAGGACAAAAGTTGTGGCTCAAATTGTGGCTTAACCTTGTGGGGTCCAGCAAAAGGGCCCCACAAATAGCTCCAAATAAAAGTTTGCATAGGTGTTTGTATCTCAGTCCTTGTGGGGACCTCTCCTGGCCATCACCCAAACATGATGTCTCCGTCTGTGTTTCCACGACTGATCATGTCAGTGGAACCGGTCCCCTCCTACTGACCGGTTCTGGGTCGGGTTCTGCCACGTGAATGAACGCACACATTGTCTTCCAGTTCTTGTAGTTTTTCCTCTCTCATGATTGGAAAGAAAAGAAAAACACCATGAGTTTTGTGCAGCTGCAGCTGCCACACTAGGGACGAATGATAACGTATCGTACACCATATCCCGCCAAACTCAACCTCCACAGTGACAGCTCTGCATCTCACCTTAAACTGGATAAACACGCGGCTCACTGGCTGCATTGGACCTGCACACGTGAACCTGAGGAGACGGTGACGGCGCCGCACTCTCCAGCTCCACAGCGTCACGGGCGTGTGACAGTTGTGGAGAGTGTGGTGGGCTTTGCTTCACCATGGTAGTTTGAAAGTGATTTTGAATCCAGGGACCTTTGATCATGACACTGGTCGACGCACAAGACAAAGACTGACAGTTTGGATCATGATCTGGAGACTAGAATCTGACTCCATGATCATTTCCTCACCTGATGGTTTCTAATGTTTCTCCAGCAGCATCTAGCAAATGTGTCCAGACTGCTCCATAGTTCAAGTCAACTGTTCAGAGACATGAGGCTCAGTTTAACCCCTAAATAAAGCTGGCAGAGCAGCCTGTCAGACACCAGTGGCTTCTACCAGAGACATGGAACATTGAGTTTCTGTCCAGTTTTTGTCCATATGGCTCATCCCTAGTCTCTGGATCAGCGTGCAGAGGAGACCTGGAGCTCGACATGTCCCTGTGATGTCGCCCTGCCTTCTTCTCCCTGTGTCTACGTTAAACACCACTCTTGTCCTTGTTATTACTCTTACGCTCTCCGTGTGGTTTCTCTTGTCATTTGATCGTTGCGGCTGCGAAGTGACGTCGGTTTTGAACATCACTGGACGGTTCAAGTCACGGCGTCCGTCGAGCGCGCGGTGCCTGACGGGTTGTTTTCCCGCTCTGGCAGACGGACAGATGAAAAGACGCTCAAACGAAAGGCGACAGGCCAGTTTGTTGATGGGCGGCGCCTCCTCTGACCTTCAACTGGGCTTGAAATTCCAAACTCTTTTTGTCCCGCCGCCGCGGTCGTCCTAGGCCGCCCACTAATTGAGGTGGTGTATTTGATATACAGTAGATTAGGGCTGGTATCAACACTCTCCAGGGCGACTGGTGGAGCTATAGGGTCGGCCAGAGCCGCTGAAGCGTGACGGCGCTGAAAAGCCCACTCTGAGGGTCCCGGGCAGAGCCCAGGACCCGGCAGCTGATGTCAGATCTGAGTGGAGATCCGCGCTCTAGTTTCTCCTCTTCAACCGGGCCACGCCCCCTTGTGGTGACAGGGCCAAGGCAGACGCCTGAACTATCACAGTAGTGTCAGTGCGAAAAAGAGCTGATCAGAACTTGATGTGGTTTGAGCTGATGGCGACACGCTCACACACACACATGTTCGTAACGCTATCCTTGTGGGGACGTTGTGAGGTTTCTCATGGCCGTCACCCAACCCTCAACCTGACCCTCCAAAACACATGGCTCATCTCAACCAGGGCTGTGCAACAAACTTAATCATAATGAACCAGTTGTTTTGAAGTCTCCATCCTCAAATTGAGGTTCGGACCTGTGGGGACCGGTGCCCACAAGGCAGTATAAACACACACACACAGATATACATGTTTGTCTTCCTGTCTTAGTGAGGACCGTCATTGACATACAATAGCATAACCCTTTCCCCAGCCTCTCCCCCTGAACCTAACCATCCGAAACAAATCCTTCACTCTGAACCAAAGTAAAACCTGATAATAATAACCTCGGTGTTTTGAGTAGTTTTGACCCTCAGAATGAGACTTGTCAAAGTGATGCCAAGATGTTCTCACTTTCCAAAAATGCCCTCACTCCGTTGATTAAAAAGGCATTCAGGTCCTCACAAAGATGGAAGTACCAGACCTCACACATGCGCGCGCACGCCGTGGCACCGGAGCTCCAGAGTTACCGGCCCAGTAATGAACCAGGAAGAGTGGTCCAGGACCTCTGTGTTCGGAGCACTTCTGTGGTCGTTGAGCTCTGTCTGCCACAACATTATGACCGCCTCGCTCCTGCTGCAGGGGTGGTGATGTGGGTTCTGCTGAGTGTGTGAGTGGCTGCATCTCTGTCAGGGTGCTGAAGCAGCGGGTCTCCGTGTGGACCCGCGCTCAGGACGTATGGACGGATGAGGGGTGCGAGTGGGTGAGTGTTGTGACAACACGGGTCTCGGCTGGCCTCCTCTTTTGTCCCGCTGCTGTTTGTTTTGCCACCTGCCTGTCTGAACCGGGTCACTTCAACAGAATCTGCTGTTGACACACACTTCAATGGTCGGCTGGGGAAACACACACAAGGGTCAGAGGTCATCGGGTCACCGGGAGTGTTTGACTGGAGTCCTGCTGTGTGTGTATGTTTTTGTGGACATTAATAATGTCTGCTGTGTGTTTGACTTCAGTCCGGTTTGATCCGTGTGTCGGAGGAGGAGTATCTCATCGCCCCGCTACCTCATCATCTGGCCCGACGACACAACTACACCGCGCCCGAGGGTCGCCGCCCCCACGTGGTCTACAGGCGCTCGGCGGAACCCGCCATCCACGACCCACCGGCCCGCTCCACCGGTCACAACCCTTCATCGTACAACGGCCATGGTCACCATGAGTCCCAGCACGGGAAGCTGCAGAGGCAACACTTCTGCGGACGCCGCAAGCAAAGTATGTAAGGAAACTTCTTCACTCAGAGTTGTCGTGATGAAGGTGATGATGAAGGTGAACAGCCATCTGATCGTGTCACTGTGGTGTCACAGAGGAAGCTGTCTTCTTCCACCAGGGTGCCAGTCGGAGCGACTCATGCTGCTCCGTGTTCTCCTGCTGGAATCTTCATGCTCCACTTGTGGACCAGGCCACTGCGGTCCAGTAACCATTGGTTTCCTCTGGTCATGTGCCCCGCAGACGCGCCGCAGCCCCCCGATGACGACCGCTTCTCCCTCCCAGACGAGTTTGATGCCCTCGAGGCCGGTGAGGCGGGCCGTGCCCGGAGGTCGCCCGTCACTTCCAACAGGGTCGGGGGCCTGAACGTGGAGACCCTGGTGGTGGCCGACAGGAAGATGTTGGAGAAGCACGGCCGCGAGAACGTCACCACCTACGTGTTGACCGTCATGAACATGGTGAGTGTCGACTCCGCCCACTGCTCGGTGAGAGACTTGACAAAATGCCGTCACAGGTGTCGAGCCTGTTCAAGGACGGAACCATCGGCACCGACATCAACATCGTGGTGGTCAGTCTGCTGCTGCTGGACCAGGACCCTGTGAGTGGCCGCCTCGATGCAGCTCGGTTCCTCTGGTTCCTCGCCCGCTCTGATCATCTGGTTTGTGTCCAGATGGGTCTGACCATCAACCACCACGCGGACCAGTCCCTCAACAGCTTCTGCCAGTGGCAGTCCGGTCTGATGGGGAAAGGCGGCAAACGCCACGACCACGCCGTCCTGCTGACGGGCCTGGACATCTGCTCCTGGAAGAACGAGCCCTGCGACACGCTGGGTAAGACCTGCCCGAGTCCACCTTCAGTAACCGCCACCCCTAGTGTCCGACCCCTGGTCTGCTCTGGCCCCCCAGGCTTCGCTCCCATTAGCGGCATGTGCAGTAAATACCGGAGTTGCACCATCAACGAGGACACGGGACTGGGGCTGGCCTTCACCATCGCCCACGAGTCCGGACACAAGTACGCGCCCTCCCATCCTTTGCTCGGCTTCGCTCTCCGTCGTTCATCGAAGACCTGGTAAACCTGTCTCTGCTTCAGTTTTGGGATGATCCACGACGGAGAGGGGAACCCTTGTCGTAAAACCGAGGGCAACATCATGTCGCCCACTCTGGCGGGGAACAACGGCGTCTTCTCCTGGTCCACCTGCAGCCGGCAGTACCTCAGCCGCTTCCTCGGGTGAGTCTTCGTGCTGGAAGTAAAAGCCCCATCGGGTCTCTGATCCTTTGGTTTGCCCCGTCACAGAACGGCGCAGGCGTCGTGTTTGGTGGACGAGCCGAAGCAGATCGGACAGTACAAGTATCCGGAGAAGCTTCCAGGGCAGCTGTACGACGCCGACACGCAGTGCAAGTGGCAGTTCGGGTCCAAGGCCAAATTGTGTGGCCTGGACTTCGTGAAGGTAGGGTCCGCCATCTTTGTTATGGTTGTTGCTTCACTGAGTTGGGGACTTCAGCGCTACTAAGAGGGTTGGCCTAGGGTCAGTCAAAACATTATGACCACCAGTTTGGCAACATCTTATGTGCTCCTGGAGTTTCCTATAGAAGGTGTCTTAACCAGCATTTTCCAACAGGTGTGCCACATTTTCTACAAATGACGTGCACAAACGGTCCAGTGTCAGAAGCTGGAGTTTTTCACAAATGAAAAGGGATTTTCTGCAGGACTTTGGACTGAGCGCCATTGGCCATGGTTCTGTTCTTCGATGAACCAAGTGAGCCGTGACTTAAAGGAGGTTGAAAAACACTGGTCCAAAGCGCACTGGTCCGTCTGGCGGGCTGAGAGTGACCCCCTGTGGTGCCAGCCGGATGCTTAGCTTCAGGCTTGTGGTCCACTTGCTGATTGTTAAATTAACCCGTGTGTTGGCTGAGACTTGACTCCTCCGCTTCAGTCTCTCTGCTGCTGACGGAATCATGCCGACGCCTCGGCGGCTGCTGTTGCTGTCGGACACCTGGGCCGTGTCAGACAAATATATCAGCATGAACACACACAAACAGTGCGCCGCTGCTCTCGGGAGCCCCCCCTAACCCCCGTGCTCGCCTCAGTTCAGGTCACATGACACCCACAATTGAAGCCCGAGTGCAGCGATCATGTTTGACACTGTGGTGCAGCAGCTGAGGGGAACTGAGCTACAGAAGAGCGTCAGAAACACCAGCTGGGATTCAGATCAGTTTTCCACTGAGCAGTGGGATAAAGAGGTATCAGAGCCAGAATCTCCTGCAGGTTGTGTTTCTTCTGGACTCTGAGGTGATGATGTGCTCATCAGGTATGGTGACCAACAGAACCTCTGAGTCTGTGACCCTGGGTCCTTCCTCTGGTGTGTCTTGAGGTCTAGTGAGGGAAGGGTGGGGCGTCTTCAGTCGTGGTGCAGAAAGAGCTGAGCCTGAAGAGAAAGCTCTCCACTGACCGCTGTGGTCACCAGCTCTGGAGAGAGGACCTGGAGACACCGCACTCCTGTGTCTGAGACTGGCAGACAGCAGAGAAGACAGTTGAGGAGGCTCTGTGGTGTTCCACTGGGTGGACAGACCCGAGACACGCTGAAGCCTTGATGTTCTCCCAGTTGACCTGGAACACACTGTCTCTCATCTCCAGGACATCTGCAAGTCTCTCTGGTGTCACCGCACCGGTCACCGCTGTGAGACCAAGTTCATGCCGGCGGCGGAAGGAACCACCTGCGGTCCAGACATGGTGAGCATCATCTTCCCTCTGGGCCTAGCAGAGGTCAATCTGGAGGACAGTGAAGGTCAGGTTTGGTGAGAAGATGCAGCGGCCGGAGGAGGGTGCAGACCTGAAAATTCTGTCCTCTTCCACTGTCACCATGACAACCCTTCAGCAGAAGAGGGTAGGGTTGAGGGACTGGGACTTGTCTGAAGTCCAAGACAGTAATAAATCGCAGAGAAGTTGACACAGAAGTGGCTGATGTTCTGGTTTGAGCTGAGGTCCAGTTCACTCGAGCCAAGTCCTGCTCGCACATCATCACGTCTGTTGAGTCTCTCTGGACGTCCAGCAGCTGTGAGGAGGCGGAGCTGCTGATGTACCGACTGCTCCTGCAGGAATCGTCTGACACGTCCATGAAGCAGACGCGTGAGGTCATGTGACCGACTCTGACTTTCCTCTCCTCTCCTCTGCAGTGGTGCTGGCGGGGTCAGTGCGTCAAGTTCGGGGACCACGGTCCGAGGCCGGTCCACGGCCAGTGGTCTTCCTGGTCGCAGTGGTCGGACTGCTCCAGGACCTGTGGGGGCGGGGTCATGCACAGGGAGCGCACCTGCACCAGCCCCAGGTACAGCAGCCAGGTTTGGAGCCAGTCGTGACTCGGTCTCATGCCCGATCGACCCGGCTGTCCGTCACTGCACACACGTGACTGAGCACTTGTCCACACATCAGTAAGACAGACAGACTCTCCCCGTGATCCGGACCAGCTCCTGCCAACAGTGAGGGCCACTGACCCGGCTGCTGCTCTCTCACACAAACATAATGATCCACAGCACACATTCCAGAGTCTGCGTGTGAGAGGCGTGATGCACTTGTGTCGCTGCTCCAGGTCAGACGGTCCGACTGGCCACCACCTGACCTCACCACCACTCTCCATAGACAGTCCCTCTCCCTGGCTTTCTGGCCTGTAATGCACCTGATCCGCAAAGGACAAGGAAATCCAAAACATAGTTCACTGAACATAAAGTCTCAAGTTCCAAAGCTCAAGACAGGAGGTGGGACTCACGTGAGAGGAACTGGAAAATCTGATGTCCACGGGATTCAGGGCCAGATCGGGGGCAAGCGTCCGCCGGTACTTTGTATTGGAATACGATGGTCTGGCGGCTTGTTGTGGGTCAAGTCAACATACATAAGAAGAGAAGCCGCCACTCAGATTGGCGCCGGCCGTGCACTCGGGCCAGAACAAGAACAGAGGGAAGGGAATCCCTGGAACACCAAGGCAATACTTGCATATCTAAGCCCTCAAGTGGCCTGTCTTGTACCATTGTTGTGGACTCTGTTGTGAGGGGTGTCACCCCAGAAGGACCGATGAACTTGGTCCTTTAAATGTTGCTGCTTTCAAAATATAAAACAATTTATTTACTAAATGATCCTAAATATTGGAAGATCTTTTTAAAAGGTGAATATTTGGTGACAAAACTTAGGAAAATGCATAAATATAAGTTATAAAGGCTCTTTTTTATATGGATTTTCTTTCTCTCCATCAATTTCTTTTATACTTTGGCTGTGACCTCTGGAGGGCCACATGTGGACCCGGGGCCGCACTTTGCTCACCTTTGCCCTTGTGATGTCAGGCAGATGGTCATAATGTTTTGCCACCGCTAGATAGAAAGAGTCAAAGCCTTTTCACCCGAGTCATCTGGATACTCAAGGTGGCCCCCTGAAGGTGCCACGGACCACTGCACACCTGGAACACCCTTTAAATGCAGTCACAATGTCGTAACAAGTGCTTTGTTTGCCAAAATCTCCCCCGGTGCGCAGCTATCTCTGGTGCTGGGTTAGAGTCTGGGGATCCCCCCACCACCTCCCCTCCGCCCCACTGACCCAGTAACTCGGCAGAGACCATCGGAGCGATGGCCGACGGATAATCTGCTCCGAAGACTGGCTGCAGCTTTCAGGTCTGCCAGTCACGCTATATAATGTGGATCATATGAGGAGCGGTCCACGGTGGAGGAGCCCTTTGATCCCCACCGGGGATTAAAAGACGAGTCAGCTGTAACGGACACAACGGAGCCGTCAGTGTCTGCCATTGAAAGTCTGAACGTCTTAATGAAGTGGGATGGAGAAAGTAGCCCCACGGGAGGATCGCCCGCAGACTCGGGTTTAACCCCCTGCTTCTCAAACCATGGATGCGCCCTGCCCTCGCCAGTCCTGCCCCACCGTCAGCGTGTTGAAGAGGTCAGCGGCCTGGTCCTCGGTGACCTCAGAAGAAGAGGGTCGGCCTGTTTTCCTGGGCAGACCGAGCGGCTGCTTTACCTTTAGCTAATGGCTTCTATAGGCTCAGCAGATTACAGCATTCCAAACCCGGGGTCGTTCCAGGATCTGCCCCCTCTCCCCCCCCCCCTCTTGCTCCTGTGTTCACTGTAGACCACCTGTCAGATCAAACACGCTCCGGCTAATCCTCAGCAACAAGTCGGGAGAGTGGACTCGTCCTCTTGACCTGATTGAGCGAGGTGGTGGTTGCAGGTTAGTGGAAGCAGGAGCTCGCCGTTGGACCAGACGAGTCCCAGCTGAGTCCCAGCTGAGGCCTGAGTGGTGTCAGCGCCTCGGGTACCTGTGGGACTCTCTAGCTGAGGTCCTCGCCACTTTCTCTAGAGCTAGCTGTGGTCTGGTGTGGGAGCTAGAGTCGGTAGAGTGGTCCATGTTCAGGACCATCCACGGTCGTCGATACCCTTGTGCTTCATTGAGATTTTATTTTGTGGGAAACACTAATGGAAGGTGGTGAGCTTCGCCTGGGTTTCCGTGGGCTCCAGATGCAGCTGGATGAGTCCAACCAGTTACTTCACTGTTCAGCTTTTCAGAGAGAGATCTGCGGGACGTCCCGTCTGAATCAGCTGGTGCCCATTAACAGATGAAGCGTTGAACTCATTTCTCGGGGGAAGGGAGGGAGAGTTTATGGGTCCTGCTGCGGTGGAACAGAACTGTTCACCTTCTGCAAAAACGGCTTGAGATTGAGCAGCGATGGTCAGTCGGGTCCTGCTTCCTCAGCTTCTACCTGATTTTCAACCTGGTCTGGGCTGTGGACCTCACACACATGTTTGTTGTGCTATTGTTGTGAGGACCTCTCATTGACATCCCCCTTTCCCCAGCCTCTCCCCCTAAACCTAACCATCCCAAACACATGGCTCACCTGAACCAGGACCCTGAACCAAACTGGAACCCAGTTAGATGAACTGCTTTCATTTAGGTTTTAACCCTGTCCTCACAAGAAGGAGGCTGGTCAAGACTTGGTCCTCACAAGTATGGGAACACATGCCCACACACCCACACACGCACAGTGTCAATGGAGTTCTAAGATTTTCATTCCCTCCTTCATTACTAGGCATCATGTTGTTTTAATGGGACTCATTTAGTCAGCAGGTTCTTCCGTCCCTGTGTGTGTGCGGTGTGCATGTGCGCCGTGTGTGTGCATCGCTCCAGTACAAGCAGTAAACTGCTCCCGATGATTTTCCCAGCTGGTGGTTGTGAAGCAATTTGAAGTCCTGGGAAGTCTGTGAGAGCCTTCTGAGAAGCTGCAGTCCAACTTCTTTTCAGATCCCGTGGATCAGCAACCCAGAACGTGTCGACGCAGGTGACCCACTCCACAGCTTGACCTTCTGGCTGTGCTCTGTCTCCAGGCCACAGAACAACGGGAAGTTCTGCTCCGGCTCGTCTCGTCTCAACCAGCTGTGCAACACTCGACCGTGTCCCGTCGACTCGCTGGACTTCAGGGCCCAGCAGTGCGCCGAGTACAACAGCAAGGCCTTCAGAGGCTGGTTCTACAAGTGGAAGCCCTACACCAAAGTGGACGGTAGCTGTCTCCTCACGTCACGTCACAGGGAACCATGCTAGCTAAACACAGAAAGCCTTTTGTCACTCGCTAGTTACTTGTATCTTGGGGTCTTGTTCACGAGTGAGTGAAAGATGGTGCTGGATTCACTGACTCAGACATGAAGCCGCTTGGTGTTGAAAGAGCTGAGCCAGAAGGCAAAGCTCTCCTCTGACTGGTTGCTCCTCTCACCTGCGCTCACCAGCTCTGGAGTGACCCAGAGAACCGGCGGTTCTGTCTGGACTCTTTGAGAGAGACAATCTCAGTCATCCAGAAGAGACTCAGAGGAGAACCTCAGTTGTCTCTTGGACTTGTGAGTTGTCCAATTGGGAGGAGGCCCTGGGTCAGACCGAGAGAGAATCAGAGACAGAGGAGGTTTCTTGGGCGTGGGAAGTCTGGGCTTCTTTTACGTCTTCGTCACGCTGTAATGCCAAGTTGTAAACAGATTTATGGTGATTTTGTTGCTGCTCCCTCGCTAGTGTGAAATGGACTCAATGCTGTGAGCATATGAGCCACCTAAGTTACTTGGCTGACAGGGATTTGAAGTAAAGCAATGTTAGTAAGTAAGCAAGAATTTCAGACTGGCAGGAAACATCTAGGACAAAGATACGCTTCGGCTTTGTTTCTGATGATGTAGTATTTCATTTGATTGAAAGATTGTCAGTGTAAGTCATATGGAATAACTCTAACTAAAATTGCTGTTATTTTGTTACTGTAATTCCCCAGTAAAAGAATAAATTCAGAAAGAATGAACGCAGGTGATATTGCTCTCAATAAAGGGACTCTAATCTAATCTAATCTAATCTAATCTGATGAGGGCTGCATGAATTCAGGCCGTGGGCAGCTTGCTGTGTAGCGCAGCGCGTTATTACAATCTGGCCAAACGTTTGGGTGACGCTGAGCTCGACAGCATGAGGACAGAGAGTGTGTTGCCTGGTGACACACTGGGAGCAGATCTGGAGAGGAGGCCACGAGGAGGTGGGGGTGCGGGGGGTGATGGAGGACGACTGCTTCTTTGGCTGTCGGCCCAGAAGCGTTTAAAGTCCTGATGAATGGGAATGGAGTCGGGGACCGATTGTAAAGCTGTCTTCAGGGAGAAGTCGGCGCTGAAATTGAAAGTGCTTTTGGCCGTGAATGGAGCGGCGTCTAACCCAGAGTTTGTGTTGCAGCGGAAGATGTGTGCAAGCTCTACTGCATCGCCGAGGACTTCGACTTCTTCTTCGCCATGTCCAGTAAAGTCCGGGACGGAACGTCCTGCTCCGAGAGCCGAGCAGACGTCTGCATCGATGGAGTGTGTGAGGTGAACACAACCGTCGTCAGCTGGAGAGTCGGGGCCCCACGTGGCCCTTGAACGTCTCTGGTGAGTCTCGGATCTTTCGTCTGTTGCAGTCGGTGGGCTGTGACCAGGTCCTGGGCTCCAGAGCCGCTCCGGACGCCTGCGGAGTCTGTGAGGGAGGAAACTCCACTTGCAAGTTCTTCAAGGGCCAGTACACGCTCCAGCACCGAGCTAACGGTACGTTCCACGGCGCCGCCCGGTGGATGTGAAAAACCCCTCTCAATTGTTGACATTGGGAAGAAGGCAGCTGGGTGGAGGCGGGTTGTGGGGAGCAACTCTGCTGAACCAATCTCAGCCGGTCTGTTGAGCCAGTCCTGCTTCTGTCCTCAGAGTACTACTCCATGGTGACCATCCCGCCTGGCGCTCGCAGCATCCTGCTCCAGGAAATGGAGGTGTCCACCAGCTACCTGGCGGTGCGATCTCTGAAGAGGAAGTACTACCTGACTGGAGACTGGACCGTGGACTGGCCTGGCAGGTTCCACTTCGCCGGGACGGCGTTCGACTACCAGCGCTCCTTCAACAAGCCGGAGAGCCTGTACGCCGCCGGACCCACCAACGAGACGCTGGTGTTCGAGGTGAGTCGACCGCCGAGCCCCAAGTCGAAGTGCCACCTTCAGTGTCAGTGATCCCAAACACGAGTGTGAAGCAGCAGAGATCATCACCTCTTCACATGGTCCATAGTTCTCAGCTGAATCTGGTCCCCATCACGGCTCCCATTGCCAAAACTGGGCTCCTCCGTCTCTTCCTCTTCTTTCTCCTCCTCGTCTTCATCATGCTCCTCCTTCTCCAGTCCCACTGTCTCATTCTTTTTCACTTTATCCTCTTCCTCCTCCTCTCCTCCACCGCCCATCGACCTCCTCCTCCTCCATTTATCTTCATCTTCCGACTCACTCACTTTCTCTTCCTCCTCACCTTTCTCATCTTCATCCTCAACATCTTCCACCTCCTCCTTCTCATCTTCCTCGCCCTACTGTTTCACATCCTCCTCCTCCTCATCCTCTTGCTCCTCTTCCCACTCTGTCGCTTCCTCCTCCTTTGCCCCTCCCTGCTTCCATCCTCCCTTCTCCTCTTCCTCCGCCTGTTCCTCCCCCTCCTTCCTCCTCTTCCTCTTCCTCCACTTCCTCCTCCTCCTCATCCTCTTCCTCCACCTCCTCCTCCTCCTCCTCTTCCTCTTCCACCACTTCCTCCTCTTCCTCCACCTCCTCCTCATCTTCTTCCTCCTCTTCCTCCACCTCCTCCTCCTCCTCCTCTTCCTCTTCCTCTCCCTATTCTTCCTCCTCCTCCTCCTCCTCCTCTTCCTCCATCTCCTCCTCCTCCTCTTCCTCTTCCTCTCCCTCTCCCTCTTCTTCCTCTTCCTCCTCCTCCTCTTCCTCCATCTCCTCCTCCTCCTCTTCCTCTTCCTCTCCCTCTTCTTCCTCCTCTTCTTCCTCCTCCTCTTCCTCCTCCTCCTCTTCCTCCTCTTCCTCCTTTTCCACCTCCTCCTCTTCCTCTCCCTCTCCCTCTTCTTCCTCTTCCTCCACCTCCTCCTCCTCTTCCTCCTCCTCTTCTTCCTCTTCCTCCTCCTCCTCTTCCTCTTCCTCCTCTTCCTCCTTTTCCACCTCCTCCTCTTCCTCTTCCTCTCCCTCTCCCTCTTCTTCCTCTTCCTCCACCTCCTCCTCCTCCTCTTCCTCCTCCTCTTCTTCCTCTTCCTCCTCTTCCTCTTCCTCTCCCTCTTCCTCCTCCTCTTCCTCTTCCTCCACTTCCTCCACTTCCTCCTCCTCTTCCTCCTCCTCCTCTTCCTCTCCCTCTTCTTCCTCCTCCTCTTCTTCCTCCTCTTCATCCTCCTCCTCATCCTCTTCCTCCACCTCCTCCTCCTCTTCTTCCTCCTCCTCTTCTTCCTCCTCTTCATCCTCCTCCTCATCCTCTTCCTCCACCTCCTTCTCCTCGTCTAGTCGCATCTGCCCGTCCGATGAGAAGCAGTCTGTGCCCTCTGACCTGGGAGGTATTTAGTGACTGTAGCAGAGCGAGAGATTAAAAGTCGAACCCCTTCAGGGGCAGCAGATTAGAAACTCAGATGCTCGTTCTGTGGAGCTCCACCGTGATTTATGAGCTGATCTTCTCTTCTGCTGCTGATTTGTGATCAGCCGAGAGTCGGGAGCCAAGAGCGTCAGCGAGTTCTGGCTCGTCTCGCAGCAGCAGTAGGTGGCGCCGCAGGTGTGTCGTCCCCCGCGGGTGTGAGCGCGGGGATCCGCTGTCGGTGTGACCTTTGACCTGGTCTCGCGCCCGCTCCTGGGTGAAGCGAGGTCGAGGCTGCGCTGGCTCCTTGCGCCGCCGGCATCTCGCGGTGAAAGCCAGGAATGAGTGGTCGTCGGGATCCGGCCGCGCTGGGAACGTCAGGAAGCGTCTGCTGCTATTTTGGGAGCGAAGACGCTTGTGGGCACTGCAGCTGAGCGGACGCTCGGCAGGATGAATGGACCCAGAGACGCGGCTGCAAACGTGCTTTCAGCAAGCCTCCTCAGGAGAGCAATGAAGCCTGAAGGTCACCGCCGGCCGGCGCCCTGTTGATTTGCTTTCCCAGTCGGCTGTTTCCCTCACAGCTTCTTGTAGAAAATAATGAGGTCAAAGCCAGAAATGCTTTGAGGCGTTTGGGTTCTTGAGTGATTTCTCATCTTTATAACATGCCAATGACTCTGGAACTAACTAAGTGAGATGATGAGCTGCTGCTGTTCCACACATCTACAACTGTAAACTCTCACTCCAGGGCCTTTTTCTTCAGTTTCTCAGGCAGTTGTCGAGTCATTTTTAGGAGCCATGGAGGGCCTTGAACTCTCTGAAGCTTACCTTGCCTTCTACTCGCCTGCTCACGGAACTAAACTCTTTCAGACTCACTTTCTGACTCGGTAAAATCTCAACAACCCGCTCCTAACTTTCCAACACGAGTCTCAGTGAGGCGTCAAGTCAGTGTTGACCGAAACTTAAGTGAGTCCAGACTAAACAGAGTCCAGACTAAACAGAGTCCAGACTAAACAGAGTCCAGACCAAAGTGAGCCCAGACCAAAGTGAGTCCAGACCAAAGTGACTCCAGACTAAACAGAGTCCAGACCAAAGTGAATCCAGACCAAAGTGAGACCAGACTAAACAGAGTCCAGACCAAAGTGAGT
This sequence comes from Synchiropus splendidus, assembly GCF_027744825.2. Lineage (NCBI taxonomy): Eukaryota > Metazoa > Chordata > Actinopteri > Syngnathiformes > Callionymidae > Synchiropus > Synchiropus splendidus. The sequence goes on along the minus strand of NC_071338.1, from coordinate 33,461,285 downwards.
CCAGACCAAAGTGAGTCCAGACTAAACAGAGTCCAGACCAAAGTGAGTCCAGACCAAACAGAGTCTGGACTCACTGGACTCTGAGTCTGGACTCCAGACCAAAGTGAGTCCAGACTAAACAGAGTCCATACCAAAGTGAGTCCAGACCAAAGTGACTCCAGACTAAACAGAGTCCTGACCAAAGTGAGTCCATACCAAAGTGAGTCCAGACCAAAGTGAGTCCAGACTAAACAGAGTCCAGACCAAAGTGAGTCCAGACCAAAGTGACTCCAGACTAAACAGAGTCCAGACCAAAGTGACTCGGTGACTCCACACGGTGTGTCGACTCTGACTCATCTGACAGTGGGGTGAGGAGCCTGGACTCACGCTGCTGATGCTCTGACAAGGAGCCAGTGGTGAGCTGCATCTGTCCACATGCTGATCTGCAGATGCCGCCCCTGGTAATCCACACAAGTAATTACAGAAGGAGAGAGGGGCGGGGGAGGGGCTGCCAGATTAAGAGATTAAGACATTGAACTCTCAGAATGAAGTTAAGGTCACAGCAGCAGAGAGGACCAGGACCAGTTGAACCGGGACCGGAAACAGGTTTCCTTGTGACGACCCCATCAGTATCCCGCGGCCAGTGTGACCGGGGAAAGGGTCACCATTACGGAGGTCTAGGCTGTGACACGTCGGAGTGAGGACCGTGACTGGAGTGCGAGGTGGAACAGCTGGAGGTGTGTGGGACGTGTTCAGAAGCAGCCAGAGCATCTGGAGACGCAGGGGCGGCCCCCCCGCCGGGCCCCTCCCCGGGGTCACCCCGGTCCAGGTCGACGACCTGAGTGAGACTGATATCCGTGTCTAGTTGACTGCAATCCATCAAGGTGTCAGGAGGGCCGGGTCTGAAGCTGGAGGTCTGGGTCTCTCACCAGATCCTGCTGCAGGGGAAGAACCCGGGCGTGAGGTGGGAGTACACGCTGCCGCGCACCGAGAGGAAGCCGGACTTCAGCTGGGGGGTGGTGCGCTCCGACTGCTCCGCTGCCTGCGCCGGAGGTGAGACGCCCTCAGACCATCGCCTGCACCCACATCCACTCTTCCCTTCAGCAGATGATTCTGTGTTACCTTCATCTGGTCCAAATCACACTGCTCTTTATCAGCACCAGAAAGGTCTCCCTTCCCACCTCTGCTGCTGTGCTGACCCGGGTCACTGGGACCATGCCTGACCACACTCTCTCTTTTTTTCCTCAGTGGAGCTGGTGGTCATAATGTTACGGCCTCGTGTCTCACCCTCCACCTGTCTCCCTCTCTCAGGTCGCATCTCCACCAAGGCCATCTGCCTGCAGGACCACAAGCTGCAGGTCAACTCCAGCATGTGTCTCCCTCAGACCCGGCCCACGCTGGGCTCACAGCTCTGCAACACCCAGCCCTGCGCCGCCCAGTGAGTCCCTCCCTCCGTCCCACCGGCCGTCCGTCCGTGTGTGTGTGTGTGTGTGTGTGTGTGTGTGTGAGGCCGCTGTGGCTGCTGCGGTGCGATTCTGCATGTTGCCACATTTGCTCAAACCCAGAGGCTTATTACAGGGTCCCTCGCTCTCTTTCCCTCTCCCTCCCTCTCTCCTCTCTCTCTCTCTTGTTTTCCTTCTTCCCTTCCTCCCGCTCTTTCTCTCTCTCTCTCTTCCTCGTTCCTCCCTCCCTTCATCCATCTCTCCTGCCCCTCTCCCTCTCTCTCTTTCTATCTCTCTCTCCATCCCTCCCTCTCTCCTCTCTCTCCCTCTCTCTTGCTCTTTACTCCCTCTCTCCTCTCTCTCCCTCTCTCTTGCTCTTTACTCCCTCTCTCCATCCCTCCCTCTCTCCTCTCTCTCCTCTCTCTTGCTCTTTACTCCCTCTCTCCATCCCTCCCTCTCTCCTCTCTCTCCCTCTCTCTTGCTCTTTACTCCCTCTCTCCATCCCTCCCTCTCTCCTCTCTCCCTCTTGTTTTCTTCCTTCCCTTTCTCCCGCTCTCTCTCTCTCTCTTCCTCGTTCCTCCCTCCCTTCATCCCTCTCTCCTGCCCCTCTCCCTCTTTCTATCTCTCTCTCTCTCCATCCCTCCCTCTCACTCTCCCTCTCTCTCGCTCTTTACTCCCTCTCTCCATCCCTCCCTCTCCCACTCTCTCTCTCTTGTTTTCTTCCTTCCCTTTCTCCCACTCTCTCTCTCTTCCTCTTTCTTCCCTCCCTTCATCCCTCTCTCATGCCCCTCTCATGCCTTCTTCTTCTCCCTTCTTCCTCACTCCATTGCTCCCTCTCTCCTTCCCTCCCTCTCACTCTCCCTCTCTCTCGCTCTTTTCTCCCTCCTTCCCTCTTTTTCTCTCTCTCCCTCTCTCTCTTCCTATCTCTTTCACCCTCCCTCCATCTCTCTCTCACGACCTCCTCGAAGATTGAATACCCGTCTCAAACCTGTTTTTCTTAACGAGTGTCTGAGGCGACTCGAGAGCCGCTGAGGAGCGTCCACTCAAACGTGACGCTCCTCAGCTTCTGGGGTCCCGATCCTCATCCAGTGAGAGTTGGGACCACGTCATGTTTCAGGTCGGACCCGTGGGGCGGCAGGGAGCGTGACACAAAGCAGACGGGTGTCGGCTTCACCTCTGACAGTTTCCCACCCCCCGAGAGCCCGGGGCCCCACTTCCTGTTTCTAATCCCGAGCTTCCCTCTCATCGCGCTGAAAGGTCTTAAGCAGCCGCAGCCCTTTGTCCGCTGCTGGAGAGAGTCGGGCTCAGTGAGGCCGTGCAGGACGGTAACGCCGTGTGACACCCGTGGACCCGCGTGCGTGCGAGGACGTATGCAGCCCTGCGCAGTGTTTGTGTCTGTGGTTGAGCCTCACACTTGTGTTGCGGCCTGTTTCTCGTTGCACAGCCCAAACTCTGCCTCCTCCCCGACTCTCCTGTACATTAAAGTGTCGCTCGCAGCTCGTCACCGTTTCAGTGGCTGCGTCCTGGATTATGCAAATGAGCTCACATGTTCTCTGTCAGATGACCTGCTCCCTCATTGGCTGAACCCCTGCGCCCCCTAAAATCAACCACCTACGAGTCTGACATCACTTCTCGCAGTAACCTGTGCCATTCAGTCAGTCCAGGTCACGACCTGGAACCACTTCCTGTCAGTCGTCTGACTTGATCTCCGCTGCCATTCACCGCCTCTGGGCGCCCCCTGGTGGACATGTTGTCACTACATACATGTGGCAGCTGTGGGGTGAAGCACGGTCCAAGGCTCAGACTGACTAGCGCCATCAAGCGACGGATCGGCCTGAAGCCTTGGACCCATCAGTTCATGATTCCGCCTCATGGTGACGGACCAGGCAGAGGTCGCGCTTCTGATCTGATCTGAGCTCATCTCAGCTCCAGAACAAGTGTTGTCGTTGGCCGCCGCTGCTCCAAAATCACACGTTGGCCTCGCAAACCTCCGAGAGCAGAGTGGCTCCACTTCTGCCTCAACCACACGTCCGGATTTATATCCCGGGAAAGGCGATACTTTGGGGGTTCGCCACTGAAGGAATGTCGCGGCTCCAGTGTCTGGCTTATGTTGCAGTCATGTGATTCCAGTCCAGTGACTGGTCCGTTTGAATGGGTGAAGTGGAGGTGACCATCAGGGGGCGCTGTGTGCAGGTGGCTGACGGGCGAGTGGAGCGCGTGCAGCCGCTCCTGCGGAGGCGGTCAGCAGACGCGGGCGCTGCGCTGCGTGAGGAAGGTGACGTACCAGAGGGAGGAGGTGGTGGCGCACTCGCTCTGCCCCGTGGTCACGCCGGCGCACGTGCAGCCCTGCGGCACACACGCCTGCCCGCCCGAGTGGAGCGCCGGCGCCTGGACGCAGGTGAGTGCTCGCAGGGACCAGGCTCCTGAAGGTCCCCACTCTTCACTCCTGCTTCTGCTTCTGCCTGGTGATGCTCCACGTGTCAACTGTTCCCTCTCTCTCTCTTTCCCTTGCTCTCACACACACAAACACGTTTATATCTCTGTCCTTGTGGGGACCTCTCCTGGCCATCACCCTTTCCCCAGCCTCTCCCCCTAAACCCAACCATCCAATACACACGGCTCACCGGAACCAGGACTCTGGACCAAACTGGAGCCCAGCTATTTTGACGTTTTAACCCTCAAATTGAGGCACAAGGAAGTGTGTTTCCAAGAGTTGGTCCCCACAAGTACGGCTATACTAGGCACACGCACACACACGCACGTGTGTAGCAACTGTCATTTATTTTCAAATGACTGAGTGGATCTGTTTCCAGAATGATCCCAAATCTGACACTGATTCTGTACATAGGGAGGGTAGTGTGTGCGTTGTCATGGCGACATCACGCTCAAGGCGCTCTTTGAAAACGCTCTGCCGCCCTCTGGTGGACCTTTGTCCTCATTGCTTTTGTCAGAGAGTTCTACTGTGCTCCTATCTATCCCTCCGTCCATCCCACTGATGCAGCAGACACGTGGCAGCGAGGATGAGAACAACAGCAACAAACATGGAGGAATCCTCCCTGAACCAAAGCAAACTAAAGCAGCTGTTGGCTTTGCTTCAGGGAGGTTTTTCACTGCACAATGTCCAGGGTTTCCACCACTCTGGATGGACTTGAGATTCTGATACAGATATTCTCAAGACTTGAACAGAGCTTCAGTTGAACTCGGGTGAGATCAAGACTTGAACAGAGCTTCAGTTGAACTCAGGTGATATAAAGACTTGAACAGAGCTTCAGTTGAACTCGGGTGATATAAAGACTTGAACAGAGCTTCAGTTGAACTCGGGTGATATAAAGACTTGAACAGAGCTTCAGTTGAACTCGGGTGATATAAAGACTTGAACAGAGCTTCAGTTGAACTCGGGTGATATAAAGACTTGAACAGAGCTTCAGTTGAACTCAGGTGATATAAAGACTTGAACAGAGCTTCAGTTGAACTCGGGTGATATAAAGACTTGAACAGAGCTTCAGTTGAACTCAGGTGATATAAAGACTTGAACAGAGCTTCAGTTGAACTCAGGTGAGATCAAGACTTGAACAGAGCTTCAGTTGAACTCAGGTGAGATCAAGACTTGAACAGAGCTTCAGTTGAACTCGGGTGATATAAAGACTTGAACAGAGCTTCAGTTGAACTCAGGTGATATAAAGACTTGAACAGAGCTTCAGTTGAACTCGGGTGATATAAAGACTTGAACAGAGCTTCAGTTGAACTCAGGTGATATAAAGACTTGAACAGAGCTTCAGTTGAACTCAGGTGATATAAAGACTTGAACAGAGCTTCAGTTGAACTCAGGTGAGATACAAACCTGACTATAGTCACCATGGTGGTTTATTGTCAGACTGATGCATCAACATTCTATTGTTGTTTAAATGTCTGTGTGGCTCCATCATTAGTTTCGCTAATATACCAAATTCATTCCAATTGAAAAATGTGGCTTCTTGTGGCAAATATTCTTCTACCATTAAAGTGCGATGAATTGAGATGAATTCCTCACACATTGTCAAATGAACTAGATTATTGTTTTTTAAATCGAGTCCCACTCCTGGTTTTAACGCTGAGCTGCTCCTGACTCACAGGTGAAGTCACTTTGACTTGGGTAATAACAACATTGTTAGAGACTGGATGCTGAATGACACGCCGGCCGTCGCTGCTCCTGCTGACCGAAAGAGGTCTGAGTCGGAGCTTTGCAACCAGGAAGCAGCTTCTGAACCAGTGGGAGGAACCGTCACGTGATGCCGTCAGGTCACGTGTGGTGTGATGAGTGAGTTTGTGAGTCTGGCGCCGCCGGTGTGACGGTGCCGGGTGCAGTCCAACGTGTGGAGGACAGCGTCAGATAAATGAGGTGTGAGGGCGGTGCGCTCCCTGTGGGGGGCAGCGGGGCTCTGCTTTATCGATATTCTGGCCATAATGTTTGTAGTCAGCGGAGCGACCTTGAGTTGCTGAGAGGAGACGTGGAGGTGGAACCCTGAGCCGCAGGACCACGGCTGCGTCGTCCAGGAGAGACTCGCGGGGCCTCTCTCTGACCTCTGCGACCCCGTGTCTCCCGCAGTGCTCCAAGACGTGCGGCCGCGGCCTGAGGAAGAGGACGGTGTTCTGCGGGGTCCGGGAGGCGGTGGTCCCCGACAGCATGTGCCGGCAGCACCACAGACCCCGGGCCCAGGAGACCTGCGTGCTGCGGCGCTGCCCCAAGAACGAGCGGCTGCAGTGGCTCCCCGCGCCCTGGAGCCCGGTGAGAGAGAGAGAGAGAGCGCCCCCTGCTGCGGCTGTTTGTGGAGGCCGGACTGTGAGCTGTGCTCTGCTGTGTGTCCCAGTGCTCCAGGAGCTGTGGCTCGGGCGTCCAGACCAGGGAGCTGCTCTGTGGAGAGAAGGACCAGCGAGGCGGGTAGGTGTTGTGGGTGAGCCGCTCCAGAGTGGCCACCCCCACCCGCCTTGACCCACCTCTCCACCTCCTCAGGTTCCAGCAGTTCCCGACCCGGCGCTGCAGGAACGTGGCCAAGCCTCCGCTGGAGCTGGAGCAGACCTGCGGCCAGACCCCCTGCCCCGAGCCGCCCCGCCTCTTCAGCCCGCTCCTCTTCGGCTGGTACTCGTCGCCGTGGCAACAGGTAGAGTGCGGTCGGGTCGAGGGTCCGGGTGCTGACCTGCTGGTGACCTGCGTGTCTCCTTCAGTGCTCCGTGTCCTGCGGCGGCGGCGTCCAGACCCGGTCCATCCAGTGTCTCCGCCAGGGTCGACCCGCCTCCGGCTGCCTGCTCCACCAGAGGCCCGTCTCCTCGCGGGCCTGCAACACTCACTTCTGCTCCGCTGCGCCCCCTGCTGGCCCGGCCAGCAACCGGGTCAGCGGCGCCGCTGAGATCACCAGAGGTAAACGACCAGTGACCCCTAATGGTCGACCTGGATTAGCCACACTGAAACCATGACACCATCAAACCTCGCTGCTCTCTGATTGGTTGACACGTTTCCCAAGGTGTGTCTTCACCAGGCCAGCAGGCGGCGCTCTGAGCCCTCAGCACAGACTGGATTATTCGGAGCGGGCTCGGGCTGCTGGTCGCACGCTGATGATGTCACTCACGGTCTGCTTCTGTGCCCGACAGGCGAGCTCTGCCTGGACCTGTTCAGCTGGTGCCACCTGGTGCCTCAGCACGGCGTCTGCAGCCACCAGTTCTATGGTCAGCAGTGCTGCCGCTCCTGCTCCGGCCGGAGGACCTGAACCGGGCCCCGCCGGACTCACCGGACTGTTGCTGGCAGCGCATGTGGGCTGGGAGCAGGACCGCCGGAAGCGGGGGGCGGAGACTCCGGCGCCCCGTTTTCACACTTGTACATTTACGAAGCGCTTTGGTTTTATTTATTCCGGCTGTTGCTGGACTTCTGCTGCCAGACCAGAACCAAGGGGCTCCAGCCACCCGAGACGCCAGACCGCTCCCCACCGTGCGTCAGTCATGTGATCTGACCTGACTCGTCCCTCTGTGTCGACCCGTCAGCTGCTGTCGCCACCGGAGCGAACAACATTACGACCGCTGAGTAGAAGAACGGCTGAGTTGGCGTGCAGCTGGGTCCAGTTTGGAATCAAACAGGAAGTGTTTTATACATCGATCAGCTAATTTATCAAAATAAAAGGTTCAAAACGGAATGAGAACCATTTGGTTTCTATTGGACAGTTTGACTGAGGGTTGATGGGGGCGGAGCTTGATGAAGATATCAACAAATAGATCTTTTTTAAAAACATATTTGTGGCTTCCTCTCATTTGTCTCTGATTTTATTTGTAACTTTTCTGTCTGCTATTGTGGTTGGATGATGGATGGAAGTCTGGGCCTCTGCGACCCCACCTGTGGACCTTCTCCAGAGGCGTGTGCTGGCTCCGCCCCGGGGCCTCCTCCCTGATGGACACCTCCCTAGTCCTGGAGACATCTCCTCCGTCTCCTGGAGGAGCAGAGGTTCTCCTCCGAGTCTCTCCCGGACGACTGAGCTGGAGCGCTCGTGTCCATTGTTCTTCAGGCCACTCCCAAGCTTCGCCTTCTGGCTCAGCTCTTCTCGTGACCGTGAGTGAAGAAACGTGCTGAACAGGTGTGGATTAGGAAACCACCTTTCTGTGACTCTGCGAAGTGAACTTGACCTCAGGAACCTTGAGGAACCTGCGCAGGCAGATGCTTCGCTCCGTCAGCTCCCGAAGAGCCTCGTCTCTCCCACCCTTGTTTGCCCTTCTCCCGGCCGCCAGGCCAGAAATCGATGGCTGCGGCGGCGCGCTCTTCTGTCCTCGGCGTCCATCTCGTCCTGCCGACCGGTCACTCACTGTCACCCCGGAGGCTGACCCCTCAGAGACCCTGGACGCCTGACAGTGCGGCTAATCTCATCGTGTGCGCGCACGTGACAAGCGGCGTGTGACGGACAGCCACCTCTTCATCAGCAGGAGCTCAGTGCCACGCCTCACATCTGAAGCTCCATCCTGGATCACAGCAGGTTCATGAACTCCAGAAAATCATCTTGTGAATCTTGTGAAGCAAATTTGCTGCTCAGCTCATGGGAAAAAAGCCCGGAAAAGACACGGATTTTCTCCATTAACACACCGCAGATGTGAGTCACCTTCACGCCGTCCAAACAGCGCACGCTGAAACCACATTTAAAATGCAAGAAACGCTTCCGAAAACGAGGCTCAGTTGAAGGAAAACTAGCCTCTTATGACCATCAATAAAAGCATCATGTTGAATGACCGCAGAGGACTCAATAGTGCAGCCTTTTTATTGATGTTTTGGCTTCTATAAGTCGGGTTATTGGCTTTTTCTCACACAGACGGAAAGTCAAATTTGCAGCTAATAAATCAAAAACGTAGTGCTGAACGACGAAAGTGAGAGTGGCATGTTTCTCACGATCCGCAGTGAAAATGGACCCTGGCGAGAGCGCCTTCTTCAGAGCCGCTCGCGTCCCTCTACCGCCCTCTGGTGGCCGACAGTGGCGGGCTGTTGACTGAAACTGTGTTGCACTCCACAGCCACTAGATGGCGCCACTAGGACGGAAGTGGACAAAGGATTGTGGAGTTTCTTCAGTCGTCAAACTTCGACTGAAGGAAACGGCCACAGACGTGAGAAGACGGAGGAAAAAGAAAAAAGCAAACGGTTTAAACGTGTCTGAAAGGAGGGGAGGATGAGGAGAGAAAAGCTGGAGGTCAAGGGTCAGACGTGGAGGGAGGATGGACTCCGACAGAGAAACACTTGCACACGGACGGTGACTCCAGTGAGAGGAGTCAGTCTCCAACCGAGGTCGACTGGAGACAAGAACGGCCGCTGTAGGAGCCTGTCAAAGGTCAAAGGTCAAGGTCCGGCTGTGACCTCCCCCCCTGGCTCCCGCCCTCAGCACGCTGCTATTCCCAGCATCTCCTCTCAGACCCGTGGAGCAGAAAGCTTTTAGTGAACCTACTTTCTCCTGCGTGTGAGGAGCGCCATCGATCCCAGCATCCGCCGCGGCGCGCGCTCATCCATCTTCCTCTGAGCGAGCCGGTCCTCCTCCTCCTCCTCTCCCCAAATGCAGCCGTTGACTGTGAAGCTGGCGGCTGCTGGTGAACCTTCAGGAAACAGGAGCCCGGCGTGTGCCGGTTCTGTTGGGTCACCTGTTTACGGTGTGTTCTGGAGAGACGTCCCGACGTGCACAACAAGTTTGGAGCCTGGCGTCAAGGCGCAGGCGCGGCAGCACCGCCTCCGTCCACTGGAGGGCAATGTTGGCCCAGAGATGGCGCCGCTCTGCCTCTGTGAGATGAATCACACTCAGCTGAGTCGTCAGCGCAGAGTCAGTGGCGTGAGCTTTGTTCCACATGACTCTGCTGCGTCCAGAGAGGAGGCTGCGATCGCTGCCTGTTTACGCCTGGGTTTGCTGCCTGAGCCTGGTGTTGTTGTCTCCGGACCCTGTAAACACTGACGCCCCCCCATCCATCCATCATCCATCCATCCATCCATCCATCCATCCATCCATCCATCCATAATCCATCCATCCATCCATCCATCCATCCATCCATCCATCCATCCATCCATAATCCATCCATCCATCCATCCATCCATCCATCCATCCATCCATCCATAATCCATCCATCCATCCATCCATAATCCATCCATCCATCCATCCATCCATCCATAATCCATCCATCATCCATCCATCCATCCATCCATAATCCATCCATCCATCCATCCATCCATCCATCCATCCATAATCCATCATCCATCCATCCATCCATCCATCCATCCATCATCATCCATCCATCCATCCATCCATAATCCATCATCCATCCATCCATCCATAATCCATCCATCCATCATCATCCATCCATCCATCCATCCATCATCATCCATCCATCCATCCATCCATCATCCATCCATCCATCCATCCATCCATCCATCCATCCATCCATCCATAATCCATCCATCCATCATCATCCATCCATCCATCCATCCATCATCATCCATCCATCCATCCATCCATCCATCCATCCATCCATCATCCATCATCCATCCATCATCCATCCATCATCATCCATCCTCCATCCATCCATCATCCATCCATCCATCCATCCATCCATCCAACATCCATCCATCATCCATCCATCCATCCATCCATCCATCCATCATCATCCATCCATCCATCCATCCATCCATCTATCATCCATCATCCCTCCATCCATCATCCATCCATCCATCCATCCATCCATCCATCCATCATCCATCCATCATCCATCCATCATCATCCATCCTCCATCCATCCATCCATCCAACATCCATCCATCATCCATCCATCCATCCATCCATCCATCCAACATCCATCCATCATCCATCCATCCATCCATCCATCATCATCCATCCATCCATCCATCCATCCATCCATCCATCATCCATCATCCATCATCCATCCATCCATCCATCCATCCATCCATCCATCATCCATCCATCCATCCCTCCCTTCATCCATCCATCCCTCACAGCTGGAACCTGCAGCTGCAGCAGCCTCCCCTCCAGACCAACGTTCATGTGTTAATCGCCGACGTATTTGCTCCTGCAGAGCGGAACCTTCGGCCACTTCAAGCAGACTTTGAAGCGCGTGGCGTCTGCGGGAGCAGCAGATTGTGTTTTTGAAAGACATGAAGTGAACGTGTCTGAAGTGAGTTCAGAGGAAGACTGTCGCCTTTTCTGCTCCCGAGGAACGTTGCGGTCCTCGTGAGCGCAGACGCTGTGACTCTGTCGTCTGTTTTCAGTCGCAGACTTGTCTCTCTATCCCTGTGAGGACCTCTCCTGGCCATCACCCTTTCCCCGGCCTCACCCCCTAAACACATGGCTCACCTGCACCAGGACTCTGA